>NW_006399814.1:10336141-10377287 GCF_000299155.1 Elephantulus edwardii
CTCCAGCACCACAACTCAAAGGCATCAATCCTTCTTCTGTCATCCCTAGTCATTGTCCAGCTTTCTGATGTGTAGCAAGTAATTGCAAAGTCCATGACCCGGATCAGGTGCACCTTAGTTTCTAGAATGACATCACTGCTTCTCAGTATTCTAGAAAGGTCCTTGACAGCAGATTTACCCAATGCAATTCATCTTTTGATTTCCTAACTACTAGTGCCAAGAGTATTGATTGTGTAACCAAGCAAGCTGAAGTTATCAACAATTTCAATCTCTTCTCCATCCATCTTGGTGCTATCAATCGGCCCAGTGGTTGTTTTCTTGATGTTAAGCTTCAATCTATATTGAAGATTACAGTCCTTGATTTTCTGCAGCAGGCGCTTCAAGTCTCCTCAGTTTCAGCAAGAAATGTTGTGTCATCTTCATAAAGCAGGTTGTTTATAAGTCTTCCTCCAATCCTGATGCTACATCCTCCTCATAAAGTTCAGCTTCCTGAATGGTCTGTTTTGCATACAGATTGAAAAGGTATGGAGACAGGATGCATCCCTGACACAATCCTTTCCTGATTTTGAACCATGCAGTGTTTCCCTGCTCTGCTCTGATGACTGCTTCCTGGTCCAAGTATAGGTTTTGCAGAAGCACAATTAAGTGTTTTGAGGTTCCCATTTTCCTCTAGGTTAGCCACATTTTTTTGGCTCCACAAGCAAAACCCATGGAAGAAACCATCAAGAAATCAAATGAGCAAATTTCCTGTCAAGGACCTCTCTAAAACGCTTGCATGCATGAATTTGAGGACTAACGTGGGCCTAAGCCAAACCATATTTTTCACTGCCTCCAAGACTCTCACTGAGATGGGCTAACACAGTTACTGTAACAATGGGTTTCAGTGGGGTTGGAATTTTGAGAATAGTACAGGACAGGACAAAGTTTTTATCTTATGTTCACAGGATTGCTATGAGTTGTGGTCAACTCAAAAGCACCTAACAATATCATATGTATGTGAAAATAGGGCATAAGAAAAACCAAAGAATGATTATCGATGCCTCTGCGTTGTGATAGTGGTGAAAAAATATTGATTACACTATGAACTGTCAAAAAACCCACCCCAAGTCTATCTCGAAGGAAGTGCAACCAGAATGCTCTTTAGAGGTGGGTAAGGAAAGACGCTATCTCACATACCTTGGACATGTACCTGGGTTGGGGACAATCTCTGAATAAAGATATTATGCTGGGTAAAATACAGGATCGGTGAACAAAGAGGAATACCCTGAAAAATAGGAATTGAAAAAGTGGCTACAATGACAGGCTCAAGGACATCAGAGCCTGTGAAGTGGCTGCAGGATCAGAGAATGTTTTTCGTTCTGTTGTATACAAGTCAGTTGAAATTGACTTGATGGCCCATAACAACAGACATTGTAACTCACCAGCCTAATTATGTTAACTTGTAATTGCTGTGGAAAGATGTCGAGAATATCATTCACGAAGAATGCAAAAGAACATTACAAAGGCTGAAGAGGAAGAAAAGACCAAGATGGATGTCAGATGAGGCTCTGAATATTGCATTAGAGCTCTGAGAAGCCGAAGCTAAAGGAAGAAATCAAGAAATTAAAGAGCTGAACAGAAAATTTCAAAGGGCAGCTCAGGATGACAAAGCAAGATAGTATAATTAAATGGCCAAAGAGCTGGAGTCATAAAATCAAAAGGGCTGAACTCACTCAGCATTTCTTAAGCTGAAGGAATTGAAAAACAAATTCAAGACCGAAATGGCAATACTTAAAGATGCTCTGGGCAGAGTGTTAAATAATCCAAGAAGCATTAAAAGAAGATTAGAGTATACAGAGTCACTGTACCAGAAGAAATTGGCTGACACAGAAGAATTTAATGAAATAATGTATGAGCAAGAGCCTATGGTGATGAAGGAAGAAGTTCAAGTTGCTCTAAAAGAACTGGCAAAAAACAAGGCTTTAGGAGTTGACGACATCCAATTGACATATTTCAACAAACAGACACTGCTTTGGATGTGCTAAGTTGTGACAAGAAATCTGGAGGACAACCACCTTGTCAATTGACTGGAAAAGATCGATATTTGTTCCCATTCCAAAGAAAGGTGACCCAACAGAGTGTGGAAATTATTAAACAATATCATTAATATCACACATAAGCAAGAGTCTGCTGAAAATTATCCAAAAACAATTGGAGCAACATGTCAGCAGAGAAATGCCAGAAATACAGGCTGGATTTAGAAGAGGTCGTGGTACTAGGGATACTATAGCTCGTGTTAGATGGATCTTGGCAGAAAGCAGAGATTACCAGAAGAATGTCTATCTGTGCTTCATTGACTATGCAAAGGCTTTGGACTGTGTGGATCACAACAAGATGTGGCTGACTCTAAGAAGAATGGGAATCACAGAACATTTAATTGTGCTAATGTGAAACCTATACTTGAACAAAGAGGCTGTCGTCAAAACAGAGCAAGGAGACACTGCATAGTTCAAAATCAGGAAGGGCGTCCACCAGGGATGTATTCTGTCTCCATACCTTTTCAATCTGTATGCAGAACAGATCATCCGGGACCTTGGGCTGTATGAGGAGAAATGTGGCATCAGGATTGGAGGAAGGCTCAACAATCTGTGTTATACAGATTACACAACCCTGCTTGCTGAAACTGAGGAGGACCTGAAGCACTTGCTGCAGAAGGTCAAGGACTGCAGTCTTCAATATGGATTGAAGTTCAACATCAAGAAAAAAAAAATTCTCACCACTGGGCCAATTAGCAGCATCATTAATGATGGTGATAAGAATTAGATAGTTAACAGTTTTAGTTTGCTTGGCTCCACAGTCAACACTCTTGGTACCAGCAGCCAAGAAATCAAAAGTTGAATTGCATTGGGAAAGTCATCTGTCAAGGGACCTCTCAAGAGTACTGAAGAACAACAACATCGGGCTAGAGAATAAAGTGTGCCTCTTCCGGGCCTTAGTCTTTGCACTTGCATGCTATGCGTCGGAGAGCTGGACAGTGACTAGGGATGATAGAGAATTGGTGCCTTTGAGCTGTGGTGCTGCAGAAGAGTGTTGAATATACTATGGACTGCTAGGAGAACAAACAGGTTTGTCAGGGAGAGTCTGAAACGAGGTTGCTCCTTGGAAGCAAAGATTCTTAGGCTTCGTCTGACATACTTTGGACATGTTGCAAGGAGGAACAATTCCTTGGAGAAGGAAGTCATGTTTGGGAGAGTGGAGGGACCGCACAAGAGAGGAAGACCCTCGATGAGATGGATTGATTCAGTGATTGGAGTAATGGGAGTAGGTGTGCCAGAGACAGTGAGGTTGGCAGATAATAGAGCAGGGTTTAGGGCTCTTGTGGTGGCTGTGAGTCGCAGGTGACTCGGCATCACTTAACAACTGCAACATAGTAAGGAGCTGATCAACTCAAGGCACACAATTTGAATCCACCAGGTGCTCCACAGGAAGAAGATAGCACTCTCCTCCTGTGTAATTTACTGGCTTTGAAAACTTGCTGGAAGATCAACTGAGTCAATTCTGACTCCATGGTACCGAACAACCACAACCTATATCACAGGATTTTTCAAGGTTTCCATGACAATTCCATAACAATAGAGCTAAAATTGTGCTTGGCCTATTAGGAGAATCTGATAAATGTTAGCTATTGACTGATTTAACTGCAAGCCAATTATCCTTTGTCATCAACCACCTTTTGTAATCACCAAAGGAAGTGATCATTCTTTGGTCACCAGATGGTCCCTACAGTGCTTGAAGGCTGTAAGCCTTAGTTACAAACATGGCTAGAGTAACCTGACTCTAATGCAGCAATTTGAGTTTGGGTGCTAACGCTGTACTTTGAAAGTAAAATTGTAATTAGGGGATTTAAGAGGAATATCAAATGATGCCAAGTGATGGTCTGGTTCAAGCCCAGACTCAAGCCTCATAGCCTGCAAGAATTCTTCATATTTTGCATAAGTACAGTGCCTTCCAGTTTACAAAGTCTTTTCACATCCATCATGTGATATTAGCCTCACAGTGCCCACTGAAGTAGAAGGGATTATTGTATCCGTAACACAGATGAGGTAAGGGGCTCAGGGGTTAAGTGGCTTGCCCAAGGTCACAAGGTTAATGAGGGGAGGAGGTACGGCTCTGAGCTGCATCTGGTTCCAAGTCCATTTCTTTTCCTGAATACTTTTCTGCCCCTCCAGGCTCCTCTCACCTGATCCAGAGCATATCTCTACTTCATAGCCGTTTCTATATTATGATTTGTACCTACGCATATGAGGTACATGAAAACTACTGACATTTGAACTATAAAAATGAAAAGTTTATCTGATCCAGCCTAGAACACTTATCTGGATTCTTTCCAGGGGTGAGGCACCATGCCAAACATTGTAATTACATCAGTTTAGGTAATTCCAGCAATAACTCTATTCCCTCTATTATAGAGATCAGAAATCTGAGGTCGTGTGCTGTATAGCTAAACTACAGGGACAGGATTCAAATGCAGGCATCTGAATCCAGAGGACAAGCTCATAACCAATATACTCCCCTACCAATCTATTTCCCAGCACATAGACATGAGCACCTATTTAGTCATTAAGTCCTATAAACATCACCTATTTAGTCAAACACTTATTCAACACATTTATTACAAGACTTTTTTTCATAGGTCTCAAGCAATTCTGTATTTCTTGTGAGCAGAGGCACTCACTGATAGCTTTGATTTTGTACTGTCTTTTCCAAATTATTATAACCTCAGAAGACAGTGATTGTGTCTTTCTAGAACAAAGGGCAGTTATACTTAACATCTAGCAGCAAATAACCAGGTTTCCTAAACTCCGAGTTGAGTGTGTAGGTGCCATCTGGCTCTCACCCTTTCATCTCATGGGAATTAGGGATCAAGGAAAACCAGCACAAAGACAGTGATTCTCTGGTCAAAAACATCACTCTGAATAACACCCCATCTCACCTCACTTCACTTTGTTGTTATCCAGTAGAAATCAGCTCATAGCTGACCCTCCAGTGTGTTTCCAAGGCTGAAAATGGAATGAGAGTAGATTGGTCCATTCCTTCCCCAACACAAACACAGAGTTGTTGGTGGCTTCTAACAACCAAAGAGGCTTGGCCTTTGGGCTAGCAGTGTAACTCCCTTCTGACTGCACCTCCAGAGCTCTCTTGTGAAGAATAAGTTATCCTTTAGCTGCTCTAAGCCAAGAGTCTCAGAGAGAGAATTTGTTAACTTGCAAGTAGCATACAGTCTCATACCCACAGTTCTTACCAGCATTACACAAGTACTATCCAGAGGAATAAATGAGTTCCTATGGGTACTGGACCAATAGGCAACAGCATGAAAGGTGGACAGGAGACTGAAACCATCAACGACATCATCTTGCTTGGATTCATAATCAATACACTTGTTATTAGCAATCGGGAGATCAAGAGATATATTGCACTGGGGAAGTCTGGAGTTAGGAACCTCTCCAAATTATTGAGGAACAGTAACATTAGTCTGAAGACTAAGGTATTCCTTATGCAGGCCATGGTCTTTTCAATTACTTGCTGGTCTCTTGAGAGGTGGACAGTGAAATAGGATTACAGAAGAAAAATGGATACTTTTAAATTGTGGTGTTGGAGAACAGTACTGAATATCCCATGCACTGTCAAAAAACCCAAATAGCTATGTCTTGTAGAAGATGCAGCCAGAATGCTCCTTAGAGGTAAAGATGATAAAGTTTCATCTCACGTACATTGGGCTAAGAGTGGCTATTCATTGGAGAGGGACAACATGCTTGAGAATGTGGAGGAACAGTGAAAGAGAGGAAGACCCTCAACTAGGTCAACTGGCCCAGCGAACAGCAGGAATGGGCTCAAGTGTGTCAGGGATTTTGAGAATGCGACAGGATTCAGATTTGTGTTCACAGGGTTGTGATGAGTTGTACTTGACGCCACAGCACTTATCAACAACAACAGTAACATACGGTGCACACCCTAAATATAGGACAGGACACTAGTTTTAAGCACTCTAATAGTGTCTCAGAGAATCCTGAATTGCACTCCTACAGAGATGATGTGAGGAAGCTGTGGGTCTGGCCTCCCTAGACTGACCGCCGATCTGCAAGGCAGCCATGCACTCAGCAGCACTGATGGATAGCCTACTGTGTCTTTGGCTCCAGCATCTGAATTGCATAGACACAGGACAAGATAATTTTGTAAGAGCTAAGGAGCTCTGGTGGCTTAGTGAATAGGGAGCTATGCTGCTAACTCAAAAGCATGTGGTTCCAAAATAGAGCAGCTCCTCAGGAGAAGGATGGGAAATCTCCTATCTTGCAATTTATAGCCTCTGAAAACCTGCTGGGGGTTCAGCTTTGAGGTGGTTCCAACTTGACGGGAATGAGTAAGTTAGCTGCTGTCTGGGCAGCTTTGATGTGCGGTGATCTTGTGTACTGTAGAACAAATTGCTGCCCAGTCCTCAGCATGCTCACCATCTTTCCAAGCTGCAGGGGCTTCCAGCTCAGGGATTTCATCTTCTAGCTCTATGTCAGAGGATACTCTCTTGTGATCCACAAGGTTTTAATAAGTTAATTTTGGAATTAGAATGTCAGGCATTTTTTTCTCTAGTCTGAATCTGGGACCTCTGCCTCCACCACGGAGACCCGAATGGTGTTGGACATACCAATGACATGGCTTTCTTCATCATGGCAATCTGTAAGGGACTACATTATAACAGACTGACAAATGTCTGTGGAATGTTTACGGAGTATCGTTGTTAGGTGCCATCAAGTTGAGTATGACTCACAGGGACTCTATGAACCACAAATCTGAACCCTGTCCTATCCTGTGTCATCCTTATCATCTTTGATAGACTTAAATCCATTGCCACATCCATTGAGTCAATTCATCTCTTTGGGGGTCTTCCTCTATTTTCCTGACCTTTCACCTTTCCAAGCACGGCGTCCTTTGAAAAAGGAATAGCCTTTCCTAACAATATGCCGAAATTATGTGAAATGAAGCTTAACTTTCCTTATCTTTAGGGAGCACACTGGCTGCACTTTCTCCAAGACATATCTGTTTGTTATTTTAGCAGTCCATAGGACACTCAGCTTTCTTCTCCAAGACCACAACTCAAAGGCATTGATCTTTCTTCTGTAATCCTTATTAATTGTTCAGCTCTCATATGCATAGCAGGCGATTGGAAAAGACCATGGCTTTAATGAAGTCCACCTTAGTCTTTAAATGGACATCATAGCTCTTCACATATCTCTCACAGCAGAGTTTCTCAGTGCTATACAGATTTAGATTTCTTAACTTTTGATAACCATAGTGTTGATTGTGGATACAAACAAGATGAAATCTTTGACAACTTCTATCTTTTCTTCATCTATCATGATGTTGTCTATTGGCCCAGTGGTGAGGACCTTTGCTTTTTTTTATGTTGAAATGTAAACCATATTGAGCTGTAGTATTTGATCTGCAACAAGCATTTCAAATCCTCCTCACATTCTGCAAAGTTGTGTCATCTGCCAAAAGAAGGTTACTGATGAGTCTTCCTCTGATCTTGACACCACATTCTTCTTCATAAATGCCAGCTTTTCAAATTATTTGCTTAGCTTACAGATTGAGCAGGTATGGAGAGAGAATACAACTCTGGTGCATGCGTTTCTTGATATTAAACCATGCAGTGTTTCCTTTTCTGTCTGAACAATAGCTTCTTGATCTAGTTACAGCTTTCACATAAGTACAATTAAGTGTTCTGGGATTCTCTTCTCCTCAATATTAGCCATAGTTTGTTATGATCCACATCATCAAATGCTTTTGCAGTCAATAAAACACAAATAGACATTCTTCAGAAATATTAATATTTTGCTTGTATATGACATTAATGATCTTAATCTTCTTTCACTGTAAAGTTTCTACCTGTAGTATTATGTCTAACAGTGTTCCTCTGTTGTTCATTGGATTTTTCAAAGGTTTGTTAATTCAGAAGGGCCACTGCCAGTCCTTCCTCTGAGTCTGTCACAGTCTGAAAGCTCCCCATGACCTTAGTACAGTGACAGAAAAGTACTGTACTCATAAGAGCAAAGAATCAACAAGCAAGCATACATATACACAAACTAGAAAGTAAGCACAAGGCAAGCCATTTCTCCAAACACAATAACTTGACAGATAATGCTAGACCCTTAATAAGAAACCCTAAAAACAATCAAGCACATGAGTAACAAGCACAAAGAACCCGCCTAAGTCTACTGACTTCTCCCAGCAAAAGTGTTCCTGGTCATTCTCACTTGCCACTCTGGGTTGGAAGACCCATTAGACCACTAGAGCTTGCTAAAAGACAAAAGTGTACTAAAGAATAAATAGGAACCACCTTAAATTTAGGCAGGAGCAGCCTCTTGAAGCAAGGGGCCTCTAGTCTAAGAACTGAATGGTGAGTATTAGCCTTGCTACAATCAGAGTGAGAAGCACTTGGAGGAGAGATATAGGATTGGTATTTGGAGAACAAAAAGGATCCCTGTAAGGCTGATCCAATAAAGCAGAGAAGAGGGTGGAGGTGAGTGCAGAAAGAAAGAGAAATATCTTTATTCCTTTTTTCTTTGTCAATAATAATTCAAAGCCCAAAATGTTAATTTTCCTTGAGGAGACAGATTTCTTCCTTGTGAACCTAGAGGTTTTCCCATGGTGCCACAGCTGTGCATCATTTTCAAAAGGGAAACCAACTTTGAGACACATGACATACCCAAGATGATTGATGTAGATGTATCTATCACAGCAAGGTCTCCTGCTGTAACAAATGGGTCAAATAAAATAACAGCTAAGAGAATAAAGGTGTTTCCTTTTCTCTCTGTTATATATTGTCAATAGCAAAGTTACCTCCAAGTTGCTGCTCTGCTTTCCAGAGTCCAGTCACTTGTATCATTAAAGATGGGTTTGCAGCTGTGTCTGGGTTGCAGCTGGAGACAAGGAGAACGAAGAGGAGACATATACACTGTCTTAAAGTCTGAAATCCTACATGCCACTCATCACTATCACTTACCTTCTAAACAACAATCGCAAAAACCCAAATTCACTGCCCTTAAGTTGATTTCAACTCATCGAGGCTATCCATTGGTATTCTGAAGCTGGGAATATTTACAGGAGGAGACTACCCATATTTCTCTTGGGGAACAGCGAGTGGATTCAAACCACCAGCATTTTGGTTATAAGGGCTCTCTGAACCATGTTCTCTCCTCCAAGGATGTTTCCTACTGAGAAACACTTAGCAGGTGGGCACAAGTGGGTGTTTTCTATCAGAATCCATCACTCACGTGGAGGAAGTGCTCCTTCCTGCACTGTGAGACACTTTGACCTCAGCAACTCTGTCATCTGTTAAGACCACCATTGACCAAAACAAACAACCAAAATATCAGATAATTAAAGGAATGTGAATCTCCAGAAAATACAAGAATTTAACATACAAGGTTATCTTGTAGGGCTTCTGTGACACCCAGGTAAATGAGTTCAGTTGACACGGCTCACATAGAAAGGCCTCCACAGAGACAAAAGCAGGAGTCTCCCCTGATTATAGGCTACACAAGGCCACTGACATGTGAGGGCCCCTCTACAGACCTCAGAGGAGGGGCCTGGAAGGCCTCACAGGTATGCGTCAAGTCTGGAGTTTTTAATGGAAGGGTAATTGGAGGGGGCACAAGACTGGGGTCCCTTTGCAAATACAAGAGCACCTCCTAGAACCATCTTTTCTTTCATAGTAAAGGAAATAGTTTTTGGTCAATAAACAAAGATACAAATCACTACAACAGCAAATGTTTAACTATTTAAGCTTAGGCATACAGGACAAGAGTCCATTGAGGGAAAAGCTTTAGCTATTAAGAATGGCTCCATGTAGGGCAGTATAGAATGCTAGGATTTCAAAGGCCTTGATCTTTGTGGAAGAATCATTTTTGTCCCAGAATTGCTAGTGGCTTTGAACTGCCATCTTCTGATTAGTAACCAACTGCTTTAACCACTGCAGGAGGGAGGCCCGTATAAAGTGGAATCTACTCCTATGGCAGTGGACAAAGAATCAAAGAGTGGTCTGTATTATTAGTGATGTAAAGATAGGTTTAAACAAAACCTTAGGTGGAAACAAATTGAAAATTTTACACATGCGTTCATCAAAATTGTACAAAAACTACCCATGAAAAGCCAGGATTGAGGGCTTAGAGGGAGAGGTAATAATAGTTCAGAAGTGGTGGGAGAGTGAAGTGAAAAGTTTTATGAAGTTGCTGACTCAATGGAAAGGCTGAAAGGGAACAGTCTTTCATGGTTTCCAAAGTGTAGTGCAAGGTGAGGAAAATACGTTTTCCAAAAGGAGCAACATCCGAGAGTTCTAGCCAGGAGCCTGTTAGCCCTTACTGTGGCACTTATGTCAAGGGACTTGAAAAAGGAAAAAAAAGCACACTATTAGCCCTTGAATATCCTCAGGCGCTATGGCTTTCTCTCTGCTTAGGGCAGCAGTTTTAATAAGTCGCCCTGTCCAGATTCCCCTAATGATACGCTTTCTACATAAAAAGGGGGCTTGTGAAACCTAATTCCTCTGACAGAAGCAAGCTCGGGTCTCTGAAGCAGCGAAGATTTCAGATTTCCGCCAGGTTTCCTTGCACCTGCCCTTGTGAGGCATGAGGTTTTGTGTGCAGAAGCCTCCAGGGGTTGAAATTTAGCCCTGTCCATGTAGCAGGAAGGTCAGCCGAAGTCACTGGGTCCCAAGACACTGGACTTCAATCTCCGACCAAAAACAAAACATCAAAACACTTCTATTCACCGGGATGTGCTTAGCAGCGCGCTGCCATTTACAAAGGTAACGCAGCACCGTGCGCTCCAAGCAGGGGCTCCTCTTAGAAGGTCGATTGTTCTTGGGGATCTGACATCCCCTATCAGATCGGTGTCAGGCCTGCTCTGAGCGCCTGGAAAGGGGAAAGGCGCGCTCCAGGCTGTGCCCTGGCCGCCACCTGATACCTGAATGCAGAGTAAGAGTGGAGTCAACAGAGCTCACGTGTCTGCTGCTGTGGGAAATTATTTTGTATTTTCTCAAAAATCATTAACGTGAGAGAAAATTAATTTTCAATTGGCATTTATTGGTAGAGGGCACTGATACTATGTGCCCACTAATCAGAACAGCAGGGAGATCTGATGGCCTAGTGGTGAGAAGCTGTGCTGCAATTCCCAAGGTACACAGTTCAAATCCACCAGCTGCTCAGTGGGAGAAGGATGGATAATCTCTTCTCCTGCGATTAAACTGCCTTTGAAAACCCACCAGAGGGCCAGATTGAGGTCAGTTCTAGCTCCACAACAACAATCAAAACAGCAGTTCAGGAGACTCAAACTCATTATGGGCCAGGGGATGCATTTTGTAGCTGAACATTCGATGGGTTGTAAATCACCCATCTTCCTCCCCACCTCCCCAAGCCCCATTGGAGCCACCAGAAAGGGGCAACCTCTGGTTTAGCAACTGCAACTCCCTATGGACTACAGGAAGAAGAAATTATCTTCATTTCCCCTCTTACTTCTTAGTTAAGAAGTGTCTCATCAGGACAGCCCCTTTTTTCTTCTTTTTTCCTTCTTATTGTTATCATCTGTCAGGGACCTCTCCAAGGTGCTAAAGACCAATGATACCAGTTTTAAAGACTAAAATATATGTGTCTGACCTGAGTCACAGCTGTTTCAATTGCTTCCTATGCATCTGAAAGCTGGACCATGAACGAAGATGACCAAAGAAAAATGGAAGAATCAGTGTATTTAAATTGTAATGTTGTACAAGAGTACTGAATGTCCCATAAACTGCCCAAAAGAACAGTCTGTCTTGGAGGGAGCACAGCCAGGGTGGCCCTTACAGGTTGTTGCTATGCATCCTCAAGTATGCACAAGAGCTCTGAAGGCGGCCCTACTCCGAGCCAGTCTCACTGACCCCACTACCCCAGTTACTGTGTCAATCCAACTCATCCACGATCTTCCCCTCTTGCACTGTCCACCGTTCCAAGCATGACATCCTTCTTCAAGGACTGGTTACTCCTGGCCAGTCCTTAAAGTATATAAGACAGAGCCTCAAAACCCTTGTCTCCAAGGAGCAGACTGGTATCAACCTCTCCAGGAAAAACCTGTTTGTTCCATGGTCAGTCCATGGAATAGTCAACACTCTTCTCCAGCTCTTAAGATTCAAAGATACTAATCCTTCTTCTGTCATCCTTAGTCATTGTCAGCTGCTCCATGCATAGCAAGTAATTGCAAAGACCATGGCCTAATCAGGTGTACATTAGTCTCCAGACTGACATCACTGCTTGTTAGCACTCTGGAGAGGTCCCTGATGGTAGATTTTCCCAATGCAATTCATTTTTTTAATGTTGATTGTGGAGCTGAGCACTTGGACCAAGAAGCAGTCATCAGAACAAAACAAGGGAACACTGCATGGTTCAAAATCAGGAAAGGAGTGAGTCAGAGATGCGTCCTGTCTCCATATCGTTTCAATCTATATGCAGGAGACTAGGCTTTACAAGAATTGTGGCATCAGAATTGGAGGAAGCTTCATTAATAGCCTGTGTTATGCAAATGACACACCCTTGTTTGTCAAAAATGAGGAAGACCTTAGAGGTTAAGATGGTGAAAAAAGAAAGAAAATCCAACTTCTTTGCTATCAAGTTGCTTCTGACTCACATGGACCCTGTGTGTGTTACAATGTATGTTGTTTCATAGACTTTACTTGATATTATTATTATTGTTGTTGTTGTTGTTATGTGCCGTTGAGTCGCCTGCAACTCATAGCGACCCTATGTACAAAAAAAATGATGGGAATTTTTCTTTTACTTTTCAGAGAGAGGAGTGAGCTGGGGGTAGGGTGGGTGGGCAGGGAGAAAAGTGCAACAATGAGTGAATGGAAATACAAAATCTCTGTACATGTTCATTAAAATTAATAAAATAATAATAATAATCCAAGGCAGAATGCTAATATCGTCAACAGGAGCCTCAGTAAGGGCAATGGGGTAGAGAGGAGAGAATGGAAATTCAATGCTAAATGCAGCAGCTGGTGAGACTTCCTCCCAGAGGAGAAGGCCGCTCAGGTGAGGCATCAAGATGGTGAGAACATTTTCACACTGGCAATGTTTTTTTTTTTAAAAGAAAAAGAATGAGCTTAGAGAATCTAGAAATAAGGAGATTTTGTCATTAGATGCCGTTGCATCGAGTATAATTCAAAGTGATCCTAAGAACAGCAATTCTGAAGGCTGTCCTTCCTGTGCCATCCTCATCATTTCTCACATATTTGTGTCCATTGCTGCGTTTACTGTGTCAATCCATTTTGTTGAAGGTTTTCCTCTTCTAACAACATACCGAAAGTATGTGAGATGAACCTTGTTGTCTTTGCCCCCAAAGAGCATTCTGGCATGGAGTCTCTCCAAGACATCTGTTTGAATTTTTGGCAGTTCGGAGATATTCAGTATTCAACATTTTAACTCAAAGAAAACTTTAAAAAAAAAAGAGTTTTAATTTCATCACTCAGCAGTAACCTCTGAAAAAAATCCAAATAACTTTGTTGTTGTTATTATGCACTGTCGAGTTGCTGGCAACTCATAGTGACCCTATGTACAACAACTCTGAAACTGGCCCTGTACCAACTTAACAGAAGTTTAATTTAGGTATAGTTTTTACCGTTCAGAAGTGAAGATGATTGTTGTTGTTGTTAAGTGCTGTCGAGTTGTACGCGACTCATAGCGGCCCTACGAACGAAAGTCCTCAGCACTTGCATGACTTTCGTCCTTTCTCCAGGTTCATAGTGTTTCCGGAGGCAAGCTATTTTATGAAAGTGGATGTCACTCCTGCAAAGCACACATTTTAAGTGCATAATTTGCTTAGTATTGATACCACGCCAATCAATATATAGAAAACTTTTATAACCTTAGAAAGTTTCTTCATGTCCTCTCCACTCAATTCTCTTTCTCTCCAGGTCCCACACAGTCACTCTCCTACTTTCTTCCACTTATCCAATCAGTTTTACTAGTTCTAGAATTTCACATATTTGGAACCATACAACAGGTATTCTTTTAGCATTACTTTTGCTCAGCACAATGTTTTTAAGACTCAGTTATTCTCTTATGCATATCAAAGATTCATATTCTTCCATTTGCTGACTAAGGAGCACTGGTGGCTCAGTGGTTAAGTTTGGCTGCTAATTGAAATGTTGGCAGTTTGAACTCAGGCGCCACTCCGAAAGAGAAAAATGAGGCCAGGCAGTCCGCCTCTGTGAAGATCTGCAGAATTAAAAGTCCTATAGGACTTTAAAAGGCTGTTCTGCTCTGTCCTGTGGGGTCGCTGTGAGTGGGCCATCACTGCTGTGGTTTGTGCATGTGTGTGTGTGTTTATTATTGTTGTTGTCCAGTTTATTCCAATGTGTGTATTAGAGGTTGTTAATCTATACACTGTTCATAGACATTTTGGTTGTTTCTGGTTTGGGACTTCTTAGGAATAAAGGCTGCCAGGACTATTTGCACACAATTGTTTGAGAAAAAAAAAAGTTTTCCTTTCTTTTGAGAAAATATCTAAGCTCAGAATTGCTGAACTATATGACAAATGTATGTGTGCTTTCCAAGAAACTGCCAGACTGTCTTCCAAATAAGTTGTACTATTTTATATTTATATCACCAGTGCTCTGAATTCTTGTTCATATTTGATATTCACAGTCTTCTTCTTATTAGCCATTCTAATGGATGTGTATTTCCCTGATAATTAATGATTCTGAGCATCTTTCCAAGTGCTTAATTGGTCATTCACTCACATCTTCTTTTGTAAAGCATTTTGTAGAAGATAAACTCATTTTTATACTGATAATTCTATTATTAAAATACATTAAAGACATAATCAGGTGAATATACCACATATTATTTTGCTGCAGTTGTTGGGTACTATTGAGGCAAGTACGACTCACAGCGACCCTATGAACAGCCAACCTGAACCTGCCCTATCCTGCCTAACCTGCCCTATTCTCACCATCTCTGAAACACTCAAGTCCATTGCCATCTCATTGGAGGTCTTTTCTCTCCTTTGCCAACCCCCCATCTTTCCAAGTATGATGTCATATTATTTTAGTCATTCTCACAGGGAAGGCACAGGGAATTCTGCTGGCATATTCTATAAGGACTTGTGCCGCTGACACAAATATAATGTCTCTCTGGTGGTTTGAATTTGCCTCAGGAGAAAGATGGGCAATCTCCTTTCATGTGATTTATAGTCTCAAAAATCCAGCAGACGGCCAGTTATGAGTCACTTCCAATTTCAATGGCAATGAGTGAGGAGTAGAAGGATATTGAATATGCCATGGACTGCTAGAAGAACAAACAGTTTCATCCTGGAGAGGATGAAACCAGGCTGCTCTTTGGAGGCAAGGACTCTGAAGCTGGGTCTGACATACTTTGGGCATGTAGCAAGGAGTGATCAGTCTTTGGAGAGGGATATAATGTTTGGGAGGGTAGAGGGACAGTGCAAAAGAGGAAAACTCTTGATGAGATGTATTGATTCAGTAACTGGGGTCATGGGGGTGGATGTGTCAGAGACAGTGAGATTGGTTCCAGACAGGGCAGGATTCAGAGCTGTTGTACGAAGTGTCACTATGAGTCACAAGCTACCTGATGGCACATAACAACAACTCTAAGGGAGACAATAGGACAAAGGAAAATAAAAGCAAGAGTGAAATAAATTTCTGATTTTGATTAGACCAGAGTTAATTAGTGCTAATTTATTCCTTTGCCAATGTTTCAATCAGGTTGGTTAGATTCTTATTACTGAGTTTTGAATGTTATTTGTGTATTCTCATTATAAGCTCTTTGTCAGATGAATGCATTCAACTATTTTTGCCCCTTCTGTGGTTTGCTTTCTCATTTTCTTATTTTTGT
The DNA here is from genome assembly GCF_000299155.1 of Elephantulus edwardii. Taxonomy (NCBI): domain Eukaryota; kingdom Metazoa; phylum Chordata; class Mammalia; order Macroscelidea; family Macroscelididae; genus Elephantulus; species Elephantulus edwardii. The sequence goes on from NW_006399814.1 coordinate 10,352,053, forward strand.
TTCTTTTTTTCCCAATGGAATCCTTTTTTGTCTGTTTGTTTGTTTTATTTCACTTTTATTTTTTCTTAATATTTGTTGAAGAACAGATGGTTTTCACTTTTATGAAGTACAATTTATCATTTTTATCTTTGTAATTAATGATATTGGTTTCATATCTAAGATATATTTTCCCAGTCTTATGGTGACAAAGATGGTCTTTCATATTTCCTCTAGAACCTGAATAATTTTAGCATTTACACTTAGATCAATTATCAAATTTTATATAGGTTTCTTGTGATATATTTTATCTTTTTCCTTCAAAATATTGCATGTTCGTATTAAACAGAGAAAGGTAAAAATCTGAAGAGATAAAAGAATATTACAAGTGATGACAGACCCTGGGAGAAAGCGGCCATAGCCCCAGCCCAGCTCTCAGAAGCAAAGGCAAGAGATAAGGATGCACAGGTGTGTGGCTGGTTGTAGCCAGCTGCCTAGAGCTTGAAGAGTCTGGGTGGTGCAAATCATTAAAATCTTGGCTACTAGCTGAAAGGTTAGTAGTTCAAATCCACCAAAGGGCACCTTGGAAGAAAGCCCTGGTGATCAACTTCTAAATGATCATAGTCTTTGAAAACCTCAAGGAGCGTAGCTTTGCTCTTAAATTCATGTGGTTTGCATGAGTCAGAATTAGCTCTACAGCAATTCAGTGTGTGTGTGCGTGCGCACGTGCACGTACATGAGTGCATGTGCATGTGCATGAGTGTGTTTGCACATGCTGTTTGTTTCCTCACCCCCTCACTTGGTTCTCAGGGGGAAGGACAAGGAGGAGCCGGACTTTAGGATGAAAAGCCAAGGAAGATGCTAGAATCTTGTCACAGAAGAATCATCCTCTCTCCACTCTTGATTTTGAAAGTTAAGGCACACGAGGAAGACTTTGCAGATTGTGCCCTGTCTCCTTTATTTCACTGTCAGTCACCTCTGGCTCACCTGCTGACATTTTTCTTCCATGTGCCTGTCCAAACCTCTATCCCTGCAGTCTAGCTCCAATAAGAAGTCCGTTCTAATTGTCCCACTGAGGTCAGGTAGTCACAGGCCATGTTGGGTTCAGACCAAATTGTTAGCACCATCATGGGCTGGCATGCCCTTCTGAGACATCAAATAAGGCAAAGCCAACAAGAACGTATCTTCATATGGGTTTCAGAACGTTCAGAATATGTTTCCCAACATTTTCTCTCTTGGAGTTTTTACACCTTCTCTGATGGCAAGTGATCATTCAGAATATTGGCACTCAAAAAGTGTTTCAAATCTAGGTTGCTATGCACACACATGTTTATGTGGCTTTGTTGACAACTGCAAAAGCTGGAAACAAACTAAGTACCCATCAACAAATTAATGGATAGAGAAGCTATGGTATACTGGAATACTACGCTCCATTGAAACATAAAGAACTAATGAAATATTATTAAAAATGGGTGGCCCTGGAGGACATTATGCTGAGTGAAATATCTCAGTCAAAAAAGGAAAAATATTTCATAGTGCCACTATTGTAAAATGGACTGACATCGGGGTTGGGGGGGTAACCTAGGAAAAGGGGATAAATAATGTATACTGCATTGAAACAGAGGAGGGAGAGAACTGTTTAAGAGAAACATAGGATTAGGTATTATTTTCATGACAAGATTACAGAAAAAGAAATGCATATTAAAGTGGACCGTGGACTGGGGGAATTATATAACAATGAAAAGAATTTTTTTTCTTCAAAGATAAAAACTGGGGGAAGGGGTGGGCAGGAAGGAAAATGTGCAATAATTAATGAATGGGGGAAAAATAAGTGGAAATAACATGCTGTAAAAAGTATATATATGTTTCATTTAAAAAATCATTAATAAAAAGGAAAAGAAAAAAATCTAGGTTCCAAACGATTACCGAGGATAAAACTACAATAATAAATAATTCCAAGTCTTTTTACACCACCCTGTTTCCTGATGGATGGGACATAATCCAGGATGTGTCCTTGAACTCAAGATGCTACAAAATTGGCCTGAGAGACTTGGTCCATTAGAACTGAAAGCTCTAGAGAGGCACTAGGTCAGGTGGGCAGTACTTGTATGGAGACATCCTAGCACTTTCTTCATCAATATAAACACTCTCTGTGATGACAGCTTCATAAATATTAGTCCTAGTGCTCCCAATTTGCACCCAGGCATTCCATTGAATGAGAACAGAGAACTTCATTGTACGATGCAGGGGTGAGCTCTCTGTGAACGAGGCAACCTCTGCAGTGGCGGCTAACTTGCCCTGGGCAGCACAGAGGGAAGGGCAAGATGAATGCTTCTTGCTCCTGCTGTAAGAACCCTGTTGTGCTCTTTCAGATAAAGCAAGTAGATCTAGCAGCTGTAGTGAACAAAGCGAACACTAATCTAAAAACACAGTCAGGCTAAGGACAGATGACCAAACTGCCTCTGCCCCACACTGCACTGAGACCCTCGGGAAAGAGACTTTCACTCAGAGCAGGAATTGCAAGAGAAGGTCATTCTTCATGGATCTGAACCCCAGCACAAGTGTAAACTCTGGTGTTATTTCCTTCAGGCCTGGTGGTGGTGCCTGCCCACCCTATGAGGCTTCTTGGTAAAGGATGCCAAGTCAAAACAAGGGGTTGAAGGAGGTGTCAAGGCTGGCGTTGCAGAGAGGCAGAGAGCAGGGCTCTTGGCTGCAGAACCTCAGCCCCACTCTGGCCTTGATGAGTGTCTGAGTAAGTTTTTCCTTCTCTCTGAATGCGTTTCCTTACTCACTAAGTCTATTGGGGACTTCTGGGACTAAAATGAAAAAGAGAAGGGATACTCAGTGTCCCTGAGGACTGTCTGAGTGTGCTGGGCTCTAAAGAAAGTACATCAAACAGCAATTGGGGCCACACTTTCTGAGAGGCATCTTCTCTCTCTGATCCCCTAACTTGTAGGAGATTCTTAATAGATGCACCAGCATGGTCTCAGATGGTAGTGTGCACTAGAGAGAAAAATCTGAGAAATGGTGAGCCGTGTCTGATTCAGTCTGCCAACTCCAAATCTTGGCAGAGATCTGTGGTCTAGAGCCAAGCAAATAGAGGCAGACTCACAGATGGAAGTGCTGCAGAAAGTAGCACTTGTCACAGATGAGTAATACATGTGGCATAACATTATTCCAGGGGTTCAAAAAGAAAAGCAAAACACAACACCGTCATGAGCAGGTAAAGAGCTAGAGCTGTTGCAATGTGAGTGCAAAGTATGCATTCGGAATCCACAGCCTGATCAGTTTCATTCACAGAGGAAATGGTGAAGGGGAGAAAGGCTTCCTTTACCATCCGCAGGAGCTCAGGAAGGGCTTCTAGAGCACAGAACACAGGACTGTAGTTGCCTCCTCTCCATCCTGGGCACCCTCTCAGGCAAAGAAACTTACACTGAATTCAAGGCAGAACCTTCCACTTCGAACATGCCTGTTCTTCGCATGAGATAGGAAGGGACTGCTCAAGAGCAGGAAAACAATGTGTTTATTGTGTGCTCAAATCAGTTCCAAATCATGTCAACCTCATATACAGGAGAACAAATCACTACACAGACCTGCACCATCCTTGTAATTGTTGCTGTGTTTGAGCCCATGTAATCAATTTGATTCTTGTGCATCCCATCAGGTGAATTGAAGTGCATCTGTACAGACTGTGTTTGTTTCTTAGAGAAGGTGTTTTATCATTTTTTTAATTAATTTTAATGAAAATTTACAGACTTTGGATTTCCATTCATTCCTTGTTGCACTTGTTTTACAATCCCTCCCCCCAGGTCCACTCCACTATGCATGCTTCCTTCTGGACTCCTGTCACGACCATAATACCTAATCTCATATCCCTTTTAAACAGTTTTCTCCCCATCTGTTTCAATGCAGCATACATTATTTATGCCATCTTTCTCGGTTTCTCCTCAACCCCAAGGTCAGTCTTCTTTTACAACAGTGGCATTATGCAGTATTTGTCACTTTGTGACTGAGATATTTCACTCAGCATAATGTCTTCCAGGGCCACCCATTTTGAATAATATTGCATGAGTTCCTTGTTTTTCAATGTAGCATAGTATTCCATTGTGTGAATATACCACAGCTTCTCTATCCATTTGTTGATGGGCACTTAGGTTGTTTCCAACTCCTTGCTATTGTGTACAAAGCCACGATAAACATGGGTGTGCACATATCTGCTTGGGTGGCAGTTATGGTCTCTTTGGGGTTATATTCCCAGTAGTGGAATTTCTGGGTCAAATGGTATTTCTATTTGCAAAATTTTGAGAAAGTGCCACACCGCCTTCCACAGGGGTTGCACCATTTTACACTCCCACCACAGTGAATAAGGATTCCAGTTTCTCCACAACCTGGCCAGCATTTGTTGCTTGCTGTTCTGTTAAATTTTGCTATTCTTACTGGGTTGTGATGATATCTCATGGTTGTTTTGATTTGCATCTCTCTTACAGCTAGGGATTTTGAACATTTCTTAATGTCTTCTTTGGTGAAGTGTCTATTCATATCCTCTGCCCATTTTTCAATTGGATTGTTTACCTTTATCTTGTTGTGGTCTATAAAAGGTATTTGTAATGGATAAATCATTGATTGTGTAGAATTCTTATTATCCCCAGCCTCATTTTTGTCATTAAGTCCATGTTTTCCAACAACTGATACTTCTTCCTGGTTCCCAACTTTTGTATTCCATTATTATTAATGCATCTTGGTTGCATGTTTGACCAATTTCTGACTGCTAAAGTTGGTAGAAATTATCTCTTTCCTCCTCTTTGGTTCTGGTGTTGATCCATAAATTTAAATGATAGTGGTATTAACAGGTCTTCCTTTTAGGTATATGGATATTATCCTGTCACTCACAACATTGTATTCAAGATGGAGCTAAAAATAGCCTTTTTAACTGTGAAAGCCATCCTGTATTTTCTCACCTTTTCATTGCTGGCATAGTAGATGATATGATTGTCTGATTCAAAATATCCCATGCCAATCTACCTCATTTTGCTAGTAACTAATATGTCAATATTTATGTGTTCCATTTCTTTCTTAATAATATCCAGGTTTCTACATCTGTGCTTCTCACATTACACTATAAAATAAAAATTAAAAAAGAGGCCATAGCTTGAGTTGTTGTTGTTGTGGTTAAGTGCTATCGAGTCATAGATGACTCATAGGGACCCTATGAACGAAAGACCTGAACTCTTGTACAACATTCATTGTTTCTCTAAGTTCATAGAGTTTCTGAGAGCAATCTATTTTGGAAGTGGATACCACTCCTGCTTACAAGCCTGTTTTAATCTTGGAGATCCACCAAACACTGTTCGCCATGGGTAACCATTATTATTGGATGCCCCTTGTTCATCAAAGTGAAAGATGATGAAATGTTATGTACTGAATTTAGGGCCCATGCTAATACAGTATAATTTCATCTTAATTACATTTTAAAGACTCTATTTCCAAATAAAGTCATATTTTCAGATGGTTAAGACTTGGGAGGAACACAATTTAACCCGAACTAGGGGTTTCCATTTTCCTGTCTGAATCCTGAGGGAACCTAGGCTGCTGCCCGGGCCATGTTCTGCCAAGGCCCCATGCTGTTTATGAAGCTGATGAGAAGACCCTGGATGGGAGGGGGCCCTGCCTGTTCACTTATTCCAAAGATCATCAGGGAGTCCTCTCTGAATGTTTAAGAAAATGGAGAGATGTGTTGGCTTCTGGAAGGAAGGTATTCCAATAAAAGGCGAGCCTAGTGGGAGGTGTCACTATCTTGCCCAAAACATAGACAGAGGGGGGCAAAGAGTCTTTAAAGCAGAAGAGAGCATGCTGGCTTTAACTCTCTAATTCTGTTTTTCTGATCTTTTTCCCAACTGAGCATAAGTTGGCATTAGATGAAGACTGGCAGAATTTGCTCAAAGTAAATCCTTATCCTCTGGCTATACACCATTCCTCAACCAAATCATAATCTCATGAGCTGCTGTGAGTGTTGGCTGTGAACAGCTCACAGCTGCTGCCTTCAGAAAATTGCCTTCAGTTGGATGGAGCAAGAGACAACCTGGCTGGCATATAACCATATGGGCAGCCTGGACCAATGATCAGTCAGTGTGAAGGTACAAGGTGGAAACTTGAGTACTACTGATACTCCAGTGAAGTCTCTGTGTGTCTGTCTACCCACAGGCTCCTCATAAGAAAATCCTAGAATTTACTGCTAACAAATCAGCCATTGCAAATTCAACAGAACCCATTTCTACTTTAAAACATATGAGATCATCATGGGTTGGAGTCAATAGCAATTTAAAATAAATTTAAAAAATCCTTATTTTGGGCTTTCAGATTGAGGCTAGACTTCAGCTGAGTTCACATCTTTGCATAACTTCTTCCTTAGCCCTCCTCTGTCTTCCTCTCATCTGTACAGATTTTAGCTGAGAACACCAGTTCAATAAATCACTTTCATAAGGACCCCTGATTCAGGCTTTGAGAGGAAGAAAGGTGATCCAAGACAATTAGATGGGCTTTTTTAAAAGATAGGCCAGCCCTATGACTTTCAGAAGGCTATACAAAATAAAGGTTTGTGATGAAATATGCAAAAGTATGGAGTTAGATAACTAAAAAAGGAAGAATATACTTATCATTTCTAGTGCTGGAAGAACTGAAGAAAAAAACCTTGTAGCCTTAAGTTGCAATAATGAAGGATTCCATCGCTAATAAGGAGCCCTAGTGACTAGTGAGTGAGGAATTGCACTGCCAAGCCAGATGGGAGGTTTGAATCTAACAGCTTTTCCTCCGAAGAAAAATGGGTAGATCATCACCTCCCATGCAATTTACTGCCTCTGAAAACCTGCTGGGGGATCATTTACGAGTCAGTTCCTACTAGATGGTACATGACAAGAACAACTGTAAGAAAAATACTGAGTGACACATGGAGCATTAAAAGAAGATGGAAAGACGATAGAGTCACCATGCCAAAAAGAGTTGGTTGAGAACAGGTGACAACTAGAACAGGTATACATCAGGGCGGTATTTTCTCACCACATTTACTCAATTTGCACACTGAATAAATAATTAAAAAAAAAGAACTATATGAAGAAGATCTCTGTACCACGACTGGAAGACGTCTCAAGGATAACCTGCAATAAATACACAGATCACAAAACCTTGATTACTGAAAGTGAAGAGGACTTGAAGCACTTCAGCATAGACTCGATCTTCACATAAAGAAACAAAGAATCCTCACAAGTGGACTGATAAGCAATATCATGATAAAAGGAAAAAAGATGAATGATATAAAAGATTTTTTTTAGATGCACAGTCAACACCCAGCAGTCAAGAAATCAAAGCCCTTACTGCATTGGGCATATGTGCTCCACAGGATGTATGTAAAGCGATGAAGAGCAGAGGTGGTTACTGAAAGAGTACCTGAGCAAAACAATGTATTTTCAATTGTCTCATATGCATGTGAAAGCAGGACAATGAAGGAGGACAACTGACAAAGAATTCGTGTCTTTGAATTGTGATGCTAAAAGTATTCCATATCTGATGGGCTGCCAAAAGAACAAACTAATCTGTCTTGGCACAAGTCCAGCCAAGATGTCCGTTAGGAGCAAGAGTGGGGAGACTCCATCTCACATACTTTGGGCATGTTATCAGGAGAGGTCAGTCCCTGGAAAAAAGTACTGCATTTGGCAAAACAGAGTGACATTGAAAACAAGGAAGATTGTCGACTAGATGGCAAAGTGGCTTCAACAAGGGGTCCGAGCCCTGATGACCATGATGATGGCACAGGGCTTCTTTCTGTTGTGTATTAGATTACTTTGAGTTAATACTGACAGGATCGCACCTTAAAACAACAATAACAACCCTGAAGGCCTACACAGGGAGCTCTGGGAGCCTAGCAGTAAAGAGCTGTGCTGTAATCCCAAAGGCATGTGGTCTGGATCCACAAGCTGCTCTGTGGGAAGGGTGGGCAATCTCCTCTGGCATGATTAAACTGCCTCTAAAAATCTTCTGGAGGGACAGCTGTAAGTCAGTACTGATTTAATAGCACAAAGCAACAACTACAACAACAACAAGGCCTACATGGAAAGCAGGAGCTAATCACCACTCCAACTTGGTCCAGTCACCCCCTCACTGCAAGGGATTTGCCAGCTTTGGTTAGGCTCACAGTTTGTCACCTGTATTGAGGATTCCGTGGTCCAGGTGGGACAAACATTGCCTTATCCACTCACCCTGAAGAAAAGGCCCCCAGGACTCATTGACCCATGTGAGACACCAGTGTGCCTTTACATCTACCAACTTTAATATATATTATTTTGATCATTTATTGGGACGCCTGCCTCTCCTACCTCAAAGTGAGCAGTGATCTCCTGTGCTAAGGGTAACCACCTTTAAAAAAACATCAGTGAGGACATCATACGCAAACTTTCTGAGATGCAGCACACCACAATAGACTTGGTTTGGGTGTCTAGAAGACACAGCCTTCAATTGTACACACCTGAAATGGTATACCATAATTACAGTTTCTAGGCGCCTCTAATGACCCATTAAGTTGGATTTGCCGAGCAGGCAGGGACTGCAGCCAGAAGCAGGTGAGATAGTGCTTTCCCCCTGAGGATAGAGACCCACTATAAGTAATCTGCTGTAGAAGAAAATTACTGAGGAGATGAGGCCTGATCGTGTAACATCACTACCCAAACCCACAAGCCACTAGGGTCAAGTTGGTTCCAACACAGAGCGACCCTCCATCAAGTTTCTGAGGCCATAACTCTTTACTGGAGGAGTTTACCCTTCTTTCTTCATTGGAGCTGCTGATGGGTTTGAACTGCTGACCTATGAATAATAGCCAGATACATTATACATTATGCAACCAGGACTCCCTGACTCTAAAAGAAAGACACGTTCTGATCTTTTTACATTCCCTGGGCTAAGAAATTACTTTAAACATGGAGAGTATCTTGTACTTGTTGTTATTGTTGTTTTCATTGTTGTTGTTGTTAAGTGCCATTGAGTCATAGACGACTCATAGAGACCCTATGAATGAAAGGCCTGAACACTTGTATAACTTTGATCATTTTTCCATGTTCATAGAGTTTCTGGAGGCAAGCCATTTTGGAAGTGGATGCCACTCCTGTTTCCAAGCTTGTTTTAATTGGGAAGCTCCAGCAAACTAGTTCCAGCTCCATACAATCCCAGCCATACATAGCTGATATAAATGTAAATTGGTACAGTTGGGCAAACAATTTTACATTATCTTGTAAAATATTAGTCATCCATTAACTTGGGCAATTCAACTCCTAGTTTTACTTTCTCAAGAAAGTTTCAGTTGAACACCAGGAGACAAATGCAAGAAGCATTATTTATAATAGCCTTGAAGTGTAAACCTCCCACATAATCATTTTTTTGAAGATGTATAAACTATTTCTTAATAGACAAGGCCTACAGACCCACATAATCATTTTTAAGAGAAGGAATGGGTGCATCTAGTGGAGTACAGTAAACAATAAGGCATCAACTATGAATGAACTAAGGCTACAAACCTAACATGAATGGATTTCAGAAATACAACGGATGAGGGGGGAAAGGGAAGACAAAGAAACTACAAACAACACACAAAATCCTTCGTGTAAAACATAAGCAAGAGGATGATGAGCATTAACTTCAGGTTGGTTGTCACAGACAAAGCAAAAAAATAAGACGAAAGATGCACAAACGTAGATGGGTCCTAAATTAAACTATGAGTTCCAGGGACCACACTTTTAAATTAAATGTCATAATTGGCTGTTGTTGTTGTTGTGTGCTGTTGAGTTGACTGTGACGTATAGCAACTCTACACACAATAGCTCTAAACCCTGACCTGTCCTGAGCCAATTTCACTGTCTCTGACACCTACCCTTATTATCCCAGTTACCATATCAATCCATCTAATACAGGGTCTTCCTCTTCTGTGTTATCCTTCCACCCTTCCAAACATGATGTCCTTCTCCAAGGACTGGTCCCTCCTGGCCTTGTGCCCAGAGTATGTAAGATGGAGCTTCAAAATCCTAACCTCCAGGGAGCAACCTGGTTTCACCCTCTCCAGGACAGATCTGTTTGTTCTCTTGGAAGTCCATGGTATATTCAACACTCTTCTCCAGTACCAAAACTCAAAGGTGTCAATTCTTCTTCTGTCATCTTTGGTCATCGTCTAGCTCTCTAATGCTGGATGGAGGCTCAATGTCAAGAAGACAAAGATTCTCATCACTGGGCCAATTGACATCATCAGGATGGAGGTGAAGAGATTGAGATTGTTCACAGCTTTAGTTTGCTTGGCTCCACAATCAACACTCTTGGCACCAGCAGCCAGGAAATTAAAATACATATTACCATGGGAAAGTCTGCTGTTAGGGACCTCTCTAAAGTACTCAAGAGCAACGGTGTGTCTCTGGAGACAAAGGTGCATCTGGTACAGGCCATGGTCTTTGCAATCACTTGTTATGCATCAGAGAGCTGGACAATGACCAAGGAGGATAGAAGAATTGATGCTTCTGAGCTTTGGTGTTGGAGAAGAGTGCTGAAGGTGCCATGATTGCTAAGAGAACAAACAGATTTATCCTGGAGAGGGTTAAACCAGGCTGCTCCTTGAAGGCAAGGATTCTGAGGCTTCGTCTGACATGCTTTGGTCATGTTGTAAGGAGAGACCGGTCCTTGGAAAGGGACATCATGCTTGGGAGGGTGGAGGGCAGGTGCAGGGGGGGAAGGCCCTCTATAAGGTGGATTGATTCAGTGACTGGGGCAATCGGGATGAGTGTGTCTGAGACAATGAGATTGGCACAGGACAGAGCAGAGTTTAGAGCTGTTGTACACAGGGTCGTTATGAGTCGCAAGCGACTCGACAGCACATAACAACAACAATGGCCTGAATCAGGCACACTTTAGTTTCTAGCCTGATTTCATTAATTTTTAGCACTCTAGAGAGGTCCTTAACAGCAGTATGCCTAAAGTAAATGGACAGCTGCTACTGAGTTCACACAAACTTACTGTGGCCTTATGAATAACACAACAAAATACTGCCTGCCTCTGTGACAAACTCGCAATTGTTGGCACATTCAAATCCATTGTTACAGCCATTGGACTACCCTGTCTCACCAAGAGCCTCTTTCATCTTCACTGATTCTCAGTTTAACAAAACTTGACCTTTTTCTCCAGTAATTGATCTCTTTTGATGTTGTATCCAAAGTAAATGAGTCAGTGTTCTATTGTGATCCATACATTTCCATTAGCTAATTTTCAGAAGACTTTCCCAGTGCAATATGTTACTGCACTAAGAAAGTCTGCAGTTAGGGACCTTTCCAAATTACTGAGGAGTCATGATGTCAGTTTGAGGACTAAGGTGGTCTGGTTCAGGCTATAGTCTTTCCAATCACTTACAATGCATCTGAAAGCAATGAATAAGAATGATAGGTGATAATAAGGCAACAGATTGATGCCTTGGAGCTGTGGACTTTCAAAAGAACAAACAAATGTCTTGGAAAAAGTGCAGCCAGAGTGCTCTTTGGAGGCAAAGATTATGAGGCTTCACTTCACACACTTTGGACATGTTACTAGGAGGGGCTATGCCTTGGAGAGGGACATGATGCTTGGAAAGGTAGAAGGCCAGCAAAGGAGAGGAAGATCCTTGATCAGGTGGATTGACACGGTGACTGCTGCAATGTGTGCTGTTGTGTGTCAGCACAGGATAGAACAGGGTTCAGATCTGCTGTTCATAGGGTTGTTAATGAGTTGTTTTTGACCAGATGGAACCTATCAACAATTTTCAGAAGTAGGCTCTGAAGGACTTGGGGGGGAAAAGGCCCCAGGAATTAATGGGACACCAATTAACATATTTCTACAAACAGATGCTGCTCTAGATGTGCTCACCAGGTTGTGCCAAGAAATCTGGAGGACAACTACCTGGCCAAATGAATGAAAGAGATCTACATTTATTCCCGTTCCAAAAAAAAGTGACCTGACAGAGTTGGCAATTGTCAAACAATATCATTAATATCATGTGCAAGTAAAATCCTGCTGAAGATTAAAAAAAAATGACTGGAACAGTACATAGACAGAGAACTACCAGAAATACGAGCTGGCTTTAGAAGAGGCCATGGCTCTAGAGACATTATCGCCAATATCGGATAGATCTTTGCAGAAAGCAGAGGAATGTCTGTGTTTCATTGACTATACAAAGGGATTTGACTGTGTGGATCACAATAAATTGTGGCTAACTTTGAGAAGAATGGGAATCCCTGAACACTTGACTGTGTTCATGTAAAACCTATACTTGGACCGGAAAACAGTCATCAGAACAGAGGAAGAAAGCATTGCATGGTTCAAAATCAGGGAAGGAGTGTGTCAGGAATGCATCCTGTCTCCGTACCTTTTCAATCTATATTCAGAACAGATCATTTGGTAAGCTGAGTTTTACAAAGAGGAATGTGGCATCAGGATTGGAGGAAGTCTCATCAACAATTATGCAAATGATATAACTTTGCTTGCTGGAACTGAGGAGAACCTAAAGTGTTCACTGCAAAAGGTCAAGGACTGTAGTCTTCAATACTAATTGAGGCTCAACATCAAGAAGATAAAGACTCTAACCTCTATTCCAATTGGCAGCACCATGATAGATGGAGAAGAGATTGAAGCTGTTAACAATCACAGCTTGCTTGGCTCCACAATCAACATTCTTAACCCCAGCAGGAAATCAAAAGACCAATTGTACTGAGAAAATCTGCTGTCAGGGACCTCTCCAGAGTACTGAGATACAACGATGTCAGTCTAGAGACTACGGTGTGCTTCATGCAGGACATGATCTTTGCAATTACTTGCTATGCATCAGAGAGCTGGACAATGACTAAGGCTAACAGAAGAATCAATGGCTTTGAGTTGGGGTACTGAAGAAGTCTTGAACATACCATGGACCGCCAAGAAAACAAATAGATCTGACTTGAAGAGGGTGAAACCAAATTTCTCCTTGGAGGCTAGGATTTTGAAGTGCTGTCTCACATAGCTTGGACACATGTACAAGATGTACTGGTCCTTGGAGAAGGACATCATGCATGGAGGGGTGAAGAAACAATGCAGGAGAGGAAGACTCTGGACGAGATGGATTGATACAGTAACTGGGGCAATGGAGGTATGTGTGTTGGAGTCAGTGAGACAGGCTCAGGACAGGGCAGGCATCAGAGCTGTTGTACACACAGGGTCACTATGAGTTGCAGGCAACTCGATGGTGCATAACAACAACAACAACAACAACAGATTCCAGTCCTTTAATCTTAGACTGCCCTAGTCTGGAAATGCTGCTAAAATCTGCCCACCATGGGTGTCTCTGCTGGACTTGAAATACTAGTCACACAACTTCCAGCATCCTCGCAACACACAAGCCATCACAGTCTGACAAGAAAACACACTCAGGTGGCAGGTATATACATTATTCATGTTCTAGTGCATGAATCAAATATTATAAGACTCACCCAAGGCAGGGAGAAACACTTGAAGAGTATTTAGAAGCAAAATAAAAGTTCTTAAACCTAGTTACAGCCTTCAATATAGATGACATCTCAGCATCAAGAAAACAAAAATGCTCACCATGAGGCAACATCATGATAGGTAGATAAATTATTAGAGCTGTCAATGTTTTCATTTTACTTGGTCCACAATCAATATTCTTGGTAACAGCAGTCAAGAAATTAAAAGACATATTACACTGAGGAAATCCGTTGTCCAAAGAACTTAAGAAAGGATGTCAGTTTAAATTCTAAGGTGCGCTCGATCCAAGCCAGGTTATTTTCCAATTACTCCTTGTGCATCTGAAAATTGGACAATGAATAAGGATGACAGAAGAAAAACTGATGCTTTCTAACTGTGGTTTTGATGAAGACTACTAACATCCTACGGACAGTTAAAAGAATAAACAAATCTCTCTTAGAGAAAGTGCAACCAGGGTGTTCTTTACAGGCAAGGATGGTGAAATCTCCTCTTATACACTGTGAACATGTTGTCAGGAGGGGCTAATTCTTAAAAGAAAGACATTATGCTCAGGAAAGCAGAGATTTGGCAAAGGAGAGGAAGACCTTGAACAAGGTGAGTTTTTACAGTGACTCTAACAATGGATTCAGTTTGCTGGAGATCATGAGACTAGCTCAGGATAGGACAAGGTTCCTTTCTGTTGTCCATAGTGTTCCTCTAGTGTTCATGCTGCAAGGAGGTGCTATCCCTTAGAAAAGGACATGCTGCTGAGAAGGGTGGAGGGTCAGGGAAGGAGGGGAAGACCAGGTAGATTGACACTGTGACTGTTGCAATGGGCTCTTGAGTGTCAGAAAGTGTGAGGATGGTGCAGGATAGAACAGGGTTCAGATCTGTTGTTCATAGGGTCACTGTTAGTCATACTCAACTCGATGGCAGCTAACAACAACAAATGTCACTGTGAGTCATAGTTAATTTGAGGGTTCCTAACAACATCCACTATTTTGTAAAATTCTCTCATTCCCTTGCTTTTAACCTTTGAATTGTAATATTGTAGAAGAGTACCAAATATCCCATAAACTTCCAAAAGAACAAACAAGTCTGTCTTGGAAGAAATGCAGCCTGGGTGCTCCTTAGAGGCAAGGATGATGAAACTTGTCTCACATACTTTGGGCACCTTATTAGAAAAGGCCATTCCTTGGTGGGGGTGGGGATCATTTGGGGCAAGGTAGAGGATCGGGGAAAGAGAAGACTCTCAACAAGATGAATTGACAAAATAACTGTAATTATGGACTAGAGTACATCAGAGATCACGAGAACGGTGCAGAAAAGGGCAAGAGTCTGATCCGTTGTTCAGAGACACTATGAGGTTAGTCTTCTTCATGGCACCTAAGCTTGACAACAACAAGTCTTTTTTTTTTCCCCTTGCCTTCTTCCCCCTTTTGTTATTGTCTTTTTAATGAAAGTTTACAGAAAAGTTGGCTTTTTATTCATAAGCCTTTTTAAGGCTACTTGTTTAATCTGGACTAAAGCGACAAGGTCAGCTATGAATTGGTTCTGACTTGATGGGAATGAGTTGAGTTGAGAGTCCCTCCTATGGTCCAGAGTTCTCAACAAACACTTTACAGATTATATGACATGAAATCCTCAAGGCAGTTTTGCTTCTTTCAGCACTGAAAGCCTCACCTCTCAGTAACCCTCAGTCCGAGCAAAGCAGGGCAGCTGGTCACCCTACCTGTCTATTGGGATTTGAGGTATTTACAAGCAGTGGAGGGAGCCTGGGTCATCTGCTTCAATCTATTACATCATTCTGAAGCTCAGCTTGAAGTCAGGAACCGTCGTCCCCTCCCTTTTCCCTAGAGAAAAGACACTTTTCAGAGATGGAGGCCAGGCCAGGACGCTGGGCTGGGGGAGGCAGGTCCACTCACTGGAGCAGGTGTCCCAGCTTCATGCTCCCTTCTCCAGCCTGCCCAGCAATCAATGGATCTTAATTAATTGAAAACAAAGGTCAGCTTCCATAGCTACATTCCAGTTCCAGTTCTCCTGCCAACATGCTCCTAAGGAAAAGTTGCTGTTAAACCATGTACCAACAAAGCAGCAGGATGCCACCCCTAATTAAATGCCACCTCCTTAAACCAGTTTCAGAAAATGGCAAGTCCACTTCACTCCGCAGTTTATAAACCTTCTAGCATGCATCGCTTTTTGGGTTCTCAGGGAGTCAGCATGTGTATGTGTTCCCCCATTTTACAGAGAGAAACAAACCAATGGTCACAGGTCAAGAAAGGACAGAGCCTGAGTGAAATGAGATCCGCCTCATAAAGTCAATCCTCTCTCTGAATGATTCTATGACTAGCAGTGAAGAGGTTAAGAAAAAGAATCATCGTGTTATGCCTTCCACTCCCTCAAAATATGTATCATAATCCTGGAAAACACACTCAGCAGATGGTTGATTCAGGATCAAGTTGAGGGCTGCCAGCTTTCCCCCCTACATGAACCTGACACTTCATCTCTAGTGCTGTCACCTCACTGGGGTGAGGGATGTACATTGCCCAGGGAAAGCCCAGAACTGGGGGTGGGAGGGAGGGAGGAGGGGTGCAGGGAACGACAAAGGTCTCTGTCCTCTGCACAGGGGGTTGGAGGGCTTCCTAACACCCATCAAAGCGAGTGAGTTGGCCCTGGAGACTTACAAGCTGCCCCGTGGGACCTGCCCCAAAGTCCCCAGGCTGGGCATGACAGATGTGCATCCCTTTAACTGAGATCCAAGTCATTTAACTCAAAAGAAAAAGCACCCAGCTCATCT
Source organism: Elephantulus edwardii (assembly GCF_000299155.1). Lineage (NCBI taxonomy): Eukaryota > Metazoa > Chordata > Mammalia > Macroscelidea > Macroscelididae > Elephantulus > Elephantulus edwardii. The sequence goes on from NW_006399814.1 coordinate 10,368,332, forward strand.
TTCACTTCCGTGGCTTTAAATCACGGTGGGGTGCAACTTGGTGGGGGATGCTCTGATAAATCCTACTCCACGCATGCATGTATGTGCACATGTGTGAATGAGGTGGATGTGTGTACGCACATAAAGCTCTTTGTGGAAAGGGCTTAAGACATTGCTTGTAACAGTTGTGGTCATCATCTGTTTACTGGTCTCTACTAAAAAGACTAGGCTCTACATTAAGGAGTGAAGCTTCTGGGTAGTACAAATGATTAGCACAGTCAGCTGCTTACTGATAGTTTGGAGATTTGAATCTACCTAGAGGTACTTTGGAAGAAAGTCCTGGCGATTTACTTCTGAGAAGACAGTGAATGAAAAAACCCTGTGGAGTACAGTTCTATTCTGGGACACATGAGTCAGAACTGAGTCAATAGCAACTGGCAGCAGTGCAGAAAAGGCAAAGACAGAGAAATCCTGGGTTCTATATCCAAGGGAATTGAAAGAAGCAAGGATTGTCTTTATCCCAAGTATATGTAGAACCAGGTATAGCCCACATCAGGGAGGACTTAGAGGGTGATTATAAAGGCATAAATATGACATCAAATAGAAGAAAAAAGATGGAGGTAGCTCCTTTGAAATAAAAAAAGACAGTATCTTTTTTTAAAAAAATAGAAGACATAGGGTTAAAAAACATTGACTTAAAAAAACAAAACAAAACATTAACTGATAACCCCACTCTTCAGATCTTGTGGCCACCAAATTTGCTTTTTTAATATAATAAACTTTACTTAATATAAAGACTAGAGTGTGCCTGATCCAAGCCATGGCCTTCTCAATTGCTTACTGTGCATCGGTAAATCAGACAAAAATTAAGGATGACAGAAAAAGAACGATGCCTTTGAGTTGAGTTGTGGTGTTGAAGACGAGTACTGAATATCCCATGAAATGCCAAGAGAACAAACAGATCTGCACTGGAGAAAGCAAACCTAGGGTGCTCCTTGAAGGCAGGGATGATGAAACTCCATCTGACAGACTTTGGGCATGTTGTTAGGAGCGGCCAGCCCTTGGAGAGGACATTATGCTTGTAAAGGTGGTGGGTCAGCATAAGAGAGGAAGATTTTTAACAAGATGGATTGACAGAATGATTTTAACAGTGAGCTCAAGTGTGTTGGAGACGGTGAGGATTGCACACGATAGGGCAGGTCCTTATTCTAAGGGTCACTAGAAGCCACAGTTCATTCAATGGCACATAACAAAATCATCATTTTCTGATATTATCATTCTGGTTCCAAAAGATGGGAAAAAAGACAGATTTATAAAGATACAGATAATAAAAGACAATAATAAAAATGTATCCATAATTGTGTTTATTGCGATAAGTTCCCACTCGTCAGCGTGTTTTCCTTAATTCTGCTTCCGTCTGAAGAAGCATCCTCTGTAAGCCTTGCTTTTCCTTCTGTGGGCTGACAGAGAATAGTGGAGCGGCCAACACACAAAACTACTGTTTGTGCACGCCTGAAGACGGTGATTTTATAGCATCCGGGGCATTTCACATCCATGACATAGGAATTCAAGCTCTGCACCAGGCACTTCTTCTTGTGCTTCCTCTTCTCTTCTGGAGAGGGATGAAGGAGATCTTTCATGAGAGGCGTATGTCCACATGTGGAGATCATTGCTGGAAAGGTTCAAAAAATATTTTTTTAAATACTCACCGTAATAGGGGGAAAAGAGACAATAATAAAAAAATAATATTAAAATGTGGATTTGACTAACATCAGAATAGACTTCTGATAGTGTTGTTCTTGGGATGAGAACCTCTGGTAAGTTAGGACAGCTTGAGGAAGCAAAGCAAAATATTATAAAGAAAAGCGACAAGATAATAGAGTTAGGAAACCAAAAGGGAAAGAACACACTGGGGATTTCTCAAGCTGAAAGAGGTGAAGAACAAATCCAAGCCTCGAGTTGCAATTATGAAGTAACCTGCAGGATAAATCTTAAATGATGCAGGAAGCATCAAGAGGAGATGGAAAACTACATAAAATTTATTTCTTTTTTTAAAGATAGATTAGCACTGAGCCATTTAAAGAAGTTGCCTATTAAGAATGAATAGTACTGAAGGAAGAAGTTCAAGTTGCATTGGTATCATTGGCAAAAAAAACAAGTCCCCAAAAATCAATGAATACCAAATGAGGTGTTATCAGGAAACAGATACAGCTCTGAATATGCTTACTAGTCTATGCCAAGTGGCTGGAAGAGATCCATATTTGCTTCCATTAAAAAAAAAAAAAAAGGTAATCCAAAAGTGCACAAATTATCAAACAATATCTTTAATATCACATGGAAGTAAAATCTTGAAGATTATAGTACATGGATAGGGAACTGGTCCATGGATTCAGACGCTATGTAACAAAAGATATAATTTCTGATGTTAGATGTATCTTGGTTGAAAGCGGAAAATATCAGAAAATGTTTACTTGTCGTTTAATGTGGATCTCTGGTGGCCTAGTGGTAAGAAGCTGCTCTGCAATTCTGAAGGCAGTGATCTAATGACTAAGCAAAGGCATTTTGAGATTGTGTGGATCATAATCAATTATGGATAACATTGAGAAGATTTGGAATCCTAGAATACTTAAATATATTCGTGTGAAACCTATACCAAGCAACAGTTGTTTGAACAAAACAAGGAAATATTGCCTGCTTTAAAATCAGGAATGAGTGTGAGTGAGGGTCGTACTCTTTCTCCATATTTACACTGTTATGGTGTCGTTAACACAGCTGCTGGACTGAAACAAACCCACTACCCTTGAACCAAGTCTGAATTATGTTTCTGAAGCTATAAATGTTTATGGAAGAAGACTTCCCATTTCTCTACCACCAAACAGCTAGGGGATCCAAATCACTGAACTTTTGATTAGCAGTTCCAAACATGTGTCATGTTCTCCACCACTTGCATTAATAGGTGCCATAAGTATGACTCAAAGTATCTCTGTGAATGACCAACCTGAACAATTCTTTATCCTGTGCCATCCTCACAAACTCTGACATACTCAAGTCCATTGCCATACTCATCACGTCAGCCCACCTGGTCCAGGCTCTTCCTCTCTTTCACTATCCCTTTATCTTCCCAAGCATGATGTCCCTCTCCAGGGAATAACTTCTCCTAGCGCATGTCCAGAATATGTGAGATGAAGCTGTATCATCTTTGCCTGCTAGTGCTCTTTTAACACCAAAAAGAAAATATTTTTTCCAAATAGGATTACCTCCACGGGTAATCACATGAATCACAGGTTTCACATGAGCATAGTTAAGGATTCTAAGATATAGATATATAGAGATAAGTAGCTAGCGTGCTCTCTCTCTCTCCACAATTGAAGCAATAACAGTATTGAAGCCAGTCTTCAAGATAACACCACTCATCCTTGCCTCTTGCTGTCCGTGCCCTTGATTTGTCCACTCCCACACTGTACAGGGCTGACCTGTGTAACCAGTAGACTGTTGGAGAATCTCCAGTCTCTGACTCTCAAGGCTAAGCCATAGAAGTCACCCCCCTTGCTTTGTCTAGGGAGAGGAAGTCAGTTGTCTGTCTGCAGCCCTCGAGCAGTGTTACAAGGCGGACCACAACAAAGAACAAAGAGCTTTCTCTAGCAACTCACACTCACTCACCAGCCATGTAAGTGGCCAATCTTGGACATAGTCCTCCCAGTCCTCACCAGTCCTTCAGAGAGGTCTCATATCAGAACCCTTAGCCTTTCCTAACAGTCTGACGCAGTGACATGGTGAGACAATGTGTATGTGTACTGAAGTTAAAGTTGCTGTAAATGAGAGTTCTCCCGTTCCTTTTCTAATTTGTCAGAAAAACTAAGTCAATTCCAAGGTTTTAATATACAAAAATTTGATGTATACACAATTTTTAAAAATTGTCTTCTACAGAAACAAACAAACAAAAAAAACCAAACCGGCAGCTTCCCTAGGACCTCACGTCACAGCCCCAGAAAGCCCAACTCTGGGAATTACCCTGTGTCAGCTAAAGCTCCAGCCTCATAATCACTGTTGTGCTTACGCCCATTGCTGTAACCACCGAGTCATTCTGTCTCACTGAGGGTCTTCCCCCTTTTCGCTGCCCCTCTACTTTATCAAGTTTTGAGTCCCTCTCTTGGGACAGGTCCCTCCTCGTAGCACATACAACGCGCATAAAATAAAATCATGTCATCCTCACTTCCGAGGAGTGGTCTGACTGTGCTCTTTCCACAACAGATTTGTCCATTCTTCCTAGAAGTCCACAGTACAAACAACAATTCTTCATAGCATAATTAGAATGCATAAATCTTTCTTTGGTCTCTCCTGTCCATTGTTCAGCTTTCACATGTATATGAGGTGATTGGAAATGCCATGACTTGAGTCAGGTAAACCTTAGTCCTGAATGTGGAATCTTTGCTCTTAACCTTTGCCATAGATTTGCCCAATGCAGTATGTCATTTGATGATATACAGTTAAAAGGAAAGAAAATAAGCTGTAGCTATTAAGTTAGCTCCTCACAGAGAACTCTAGACATCTCAGGTCAGTCAAGGAGAAAACTGGCTACCTCACCTGTGACCCATGCTAAAGAGGTGAAGAAAGCCCCTGGGTCTATGTGCAGACATGGGAGGTGGGGGAATACTCCACCTTCTATCTCTGAGCTTGAGGGTAGGGAAGTCTGAACCACCAGCCAAATGCAGGCCTGAGTTGAATGATGGTGCCTGCGCAGCCCATTCAAAGAGCATCTTAATGATTAGTCAGGGTAACAGGGTAAATATTTAGACAGAGAATCCCCCTCTGTAGAGGTCAGCCTTTGTCTTCTTGTTCCAACAGAAAGGGCTTGCCCTGGTGGGAGGTCTGTTACAATGTGACAGAGAAGAAAGAGGTAGCAGCAGTAGCCAGACCACACTGAGACTGAAGTGATAGAGTGGAACCCAAACTAGAGGGAGGAGGTCTTTTCCAGGGTTCACCAGAACACCTGCACTGTGCTGGGTCTCACTCCCAGGACAATTTTCATGCTCCTTTCTGTGGCCTAGTGAGTAGGGAGTTGTACTGCCAAACTAAAGACAGTCAGTTCAAATCCACTAGCTGCTCTGGGGAAGCAGATGGGCAATCTCCTGTCTTGTGATTTACAGCCTTGGAAACTCATTGGAGGGTCAACTATGAGTTGGTTCCAACTCAATGGCAATGAGTGAGCCAGTGAGTTTCTCTGAAAGAGTTCCCAAGTGGTCCAAATGATTAAAGTGCTCTACGTCCACTAACTAAACATACCTCTGGAAACTCTATGAACTTTTATAAATGATGATAGTTATAGAAAGGCTTCAGGCCTTTTGTTCATAAAGTCGCTAGGAGTTGTGCCCTACTCGACAGTAATCAACAAAAACAACAACTTTTAATCAAAAGGTTGAGTCTACCTAGAAGTGACTTGAAAGAAAGATATGGCAACCAACTTCTATTCTATCTTGAAAACTGGAGATATAAATACTGCCTAATAAAGGGACCAGTCCTTGGAGAAGAACATCATGCTTGGAAGGGTGGAAGGACAGTGCAGGAGAGGAAGACCCAAGTTGAGATGAACTGACTCAGTGATTGGGGAAGTGGAATTGAGTCTGTCAGAGACAATGAGATTGGCTCAGGATAGGGCAGGCTTCAGAGCTAATGTACATAGGGTCACTATGAGTCATAGATGACTTGATGACACATACCAACAAACCTGGAAATATAAATATGTCTCTACTCTGACACACATAGAGTCTTAGTGAGTCAGAATCTACTTAACGACAACTAGTTTTCTCAACAAAAGTTTTTCCATTTTGAGAAAGTAGACAGGGTTTGGAACCACTTCTCCAGTGCTTTCACCTGCTTTCCTATCTTCAGTTAAGCCACCCTCAAAGAACCCGTTTCCCAAACAAAGCTACAGAATCCTACCCTTGCAGCTGGTCAGATGGTCTGAGTGTTTAAATTTCTCCCACTCTTGACTCTTCACCTTAGGACACAATCTCTCTCTTAGAGGGAAAATGTTTCAATCTCCTCATGGTAAAAAAGTCATTAGAATCTCTTCAGTGACATGAAAAAATTGTTTCTGAAATAATGGGTTAAGTCTCATAAGTACTCAGTAGCTGGGCAGACAAGGCATGCTCGTGCTTGCCACTTCCCACATCTAAGTGAACGACATTAGAGGCCCTCTTAACAGGAGCCACCATTCATCTGTCAGTTTACTGTACTTTGGTGTCTTGGGGGTTGTTAGCAATGCTGGAAGCTATGCCACCAGTACTTCAAATACCAGCAGGGTCACCCATGGTGGACAGGTTTCAGCAGAGCTCCCAGACTAAGATAGACTGAAAAACAGGGCTGGACATTCACTTCTGAAATAACAGGCTTTAGAAAACTCTATGTTAGGGAGCTCTGATGGCCTAGAGGCAAGAAGCTGCACTGTAATCCCAGAGGTATGTGGTTTGAATCCACCAGATGCTCTGCTGGAGAAGGAGGGATGATCTCCTCCTGTACCAGTCAGATCCGATTTGACAATACCCACACAAAACATAATCTAAAAAATAATTTTTAAAAAAAAGAAAGCCTTATGGACAACAGAAGAACATTGTTGGACATATGGTGGAAGATGAGCCCCTTAGGTTGGAAGGCATTCAAAATGCCACTGGGGAAGAGCTGTGTCTTCAAAGGAGAGGCCACCATAATGATGAAGATGGAACAAAGCTTCCAGTCAATGAAGCACCTTCATTTGTTGATATGGCAAGACTCAAAATGATGAACAAGAATTGGAAACAACTATTAATAACTGGAATATGGAATGTACGAAGTATGAATCCGGGTAGATTGAAAGTTGCCAAATTGAAAGGTAACATAAAGATGTAGGCATTAGTGAACTGAGATGGACTATGATCTGTTATACTAGAAATTACAAAATTGAAGAGGAATGGTGTGACATTCATCATCAAAAAGAGCACGTCAAGATCTATCCTGAAGTACAAAACTGCGAGTGATAGGATACTATTCACTATTCATAAGCACAGGAATTCTTGCTAATACAATCAATCTTCAAATACATTCACCGAACACAAAAGCTAAAGATGAAGAAATCGAGGATTTCACCTAACTTTTGCAGTCTCAAATTGATCAAAAATTCCCTCAAGAAGAATTAATAATAATCAGTGGATGAAATCCAAAACTTGGAAACAAAGAAGGAGTGGTAGTTGGAAAATATGGTATTGGTCACAGAAATGAGGCTGGACATGGAATGACAGAATTTTGTACAATGAATGATTTATTCATTGCAAATGTTGTTGTTATTGTTGTTAGGTACTGTTGAGTCAAGTAAGACCCTACAAATACCAGATCTCAGCCTTGTCCTGTCCTGTGCCATCCTCACCATCTCTAATATAATTAAACCCATTGTTACAGTCACTGTGTCAATGCACCTTCCTAAGAGTCTTCCTCCCTTCAGCTGACCTTCCACCTTTCCAAGCCTGATGTCACTCTCCAAGGACTGGCCTCTTCTGAAGCATGCACAAAGTATGTTAGACAAAGCTTTGCCATCCTGATCTCTAAGGGTCACCCTGGTTACACTTTTCCAACACATATATGTTTGTCATTTTGGCAGTCCACAGCATATTCAGGACTCTTCTCCAAGACCAAAACTCAAACCCATTGTTTCTTCTTCAGTCCTCCTTACTCATTCATTGCCAGCATTTAAAAACATAACAATAATCAGAAAGACCAAAACAACTATGAGATATCATCTCACCCCACTAAGAATAGCAAAATTCAACAGAGCAGCAAACAACGAATGCTGGCGAGGTTGTGGAGAAACTAGAACCCTTATTCACTGTTGCTGGGAGTGTAAAATGGTACAACCACTATGGAAGGCAGGCAATATGGCACTTTCTCAAAAAGTTGCAAACAGAAATACCATTTGACCCAGTAATTTCACTACTGGGAATATACCCTAAAGAAACCAAAACTGCCACCCAAGCAGATATATGCATACCCATGTTTATTGCTGCTTTGTTCACGACAGAAATGAGTTTGAAACAACCCAAGCGCCCATCAACAAATGAAGGGATAGAGAAACTGTGGTATATTAAAACAATGGAATACTATGCAGCATTGAAAAACAAGGAACTCATAAAACATTATACAAAATGGGTGACCCTGAAGGACATTATTCTGAGCGAAATATCTCAGTCACAAAGGGACAAATACTGAATAATACCCCTGTTATAAAACAGGACTGACATCGGGGTTGGGGGGAACCTAAAAGAGGATAAATTATGTACACAACATTGAAACAGAGGGAGAGAACTGTTTAAAGTAACATGTTGTTGTTATTGTTGTGTGCCATTAAGTTGCTTGTGACTCATAGCGACCCTGTGTACAAGAGCCCTAAATGCCATTCTATCCTGTGCCAACACTGCAGTCTCAAACACACTCATTCTCACTACCCCAATCACAGAATCGATCCATCTCATCGAGGGTTTCCTTTTCTGCGCCATCCCTCCACTCTCCCAAACATGATGTCTCTCTCCAAGGAATGGCCCCTCCTTGCAACATGCCCAAAGTATGTCAGACGAAGCTTCAGAATCCTTGACTCCAAGGAGCATTCCGGCTTCACCTTCTCCAGGACAAACCTGTTTGTTCTCCTAGCAGTCCATAGTATATTCAACACTCCTCTCCAGCACCACAGCTCAAAGGCATCAATTCTCTGTCTATCATCCTTATTCACTGTCCAACTCTCCAATGCATAGCACATAATTGTGAAGATCAGGCACACCTTAGTCTCCAGCCTGACATCATTGCTCTTCAGTACTCTTGAGAGGTCCCTCACAGACAACTTTCCCAATGCAATTCCTCTCCTGATTTCCTGGCTGCTGTTACCAAGAGTGTTGACTGTGGAGCCAAGTAAACTAAAACTGTTAACTATCTCAATCTCTTCACCATCCATGCTGAT
>NW_006399814.1:10378142-10432802 GCF_000299155.1 Elephantulus edwardii
ATGCCGTCAACTCCTGGAGCCTTGTTTTTTGCCAATTCCTTCAGAGCAATTTGAACCTTCTCCTTCATCACCATAGGCTCATGACAAGATTACAGAAAAAGAAATACATAGTAAAGTGGACTGTGAACTTGGGGGGGATTGTATAACAATGAAAGATTTTTTTTCAAAGAGAAAAGCAAACTCGGGGGGAAGGGTATGAATGGAGGGAAAATTAAATGGGAAGAATATGCTGTAAAAAATATGAATAGTGACCATAAACATGGACTTCACAAGATGGACTACACAGGAATTAGATTTACTGCCTAGGTGAAAAAAGACATTGGAAAAGTTCAATATCAGCTATCAAAACCAGGCCAGGAGCTGGTGTCAAAAAAGATAATCAAATACTTAGATGCAAATTCAAATTGAAGATAAAGAAAATAAAAATAAATCCATGAGAACCAAAATATAACCTCAATTGTATTCTAGCTGAATTTTAAACTTTTCTTAAAAATAGATTTGACACACTGAACACTAATAATCAAAGACCAGATGAGGTGTGGAATGGCTTCAAGAACATTCATAAAGGAAGTAAAAAGTTGTTACAAAGACAGGAAAAATGATGTCATAAGAAACTCTGAAACTTTTTTTGCATTGGCACGAAAATAAGCCAAAATAAAGGGAAAGAATGCTGTGGTAAGAGGGAACTGAACAGGTTTTAAAAGGCAGTTATGAGAAGATATGTAAAAAGGACCTGAAGTTAGAAAAACCAAAAGGAAAGAAGATGCTTAGCATTTCTTGAGCTGAAAGAACTGAAGAACAAATCCAAACCTTGAGTTTCAATATTAAAGGAAGAAATCTTGCATGGTGCAGGATGCATAAAATGAAAAATATAAGATTAAAGGAATACACAGTCCAATATGGATTGAGGCTCAATATCAAGAAGACAATGATTCTCACCACTGGGCCAATTGGCAGCATCAAGATGGATGGTGAAGAGACTGAGATTGTTCACAGCTTTAGTTTGCTTGGCTCCACAGTCAATACTCTTGGCACCAGTAGCCAGAAAATTAAAGGACATATTGCCATGGGAAAGTCTGCTGTTAGGGACCTCTCCAAAGTACTGTAGAGCAATAGTGTCTCTCTGGAGACTAAGGTGCATCTGATACAGGCTATGGTCTTTGCAAGCACTTGTTATGCACCAGAGAGTTGGACAATAACCAAGGAGTATAGAAGGAGAATTGATGCCTTTGAGCTCTGGTGTTGGAGAAGAGTGCTGAAGGTGCCACGGACTGCTAAGAGAACAAACAGATTCATCCTGGAGAGGGTTAAACCATGTGGCTTCTTGGAGGCAAGGGTTCTGAGGCTCCGTCTAACATACCTTGGACATGTTGTAAGGAGAGACTGGTCCTTGGAGAAGGACATATGCTTGGGAGGGTGGACGGACAGCGCAGGAGGGGAAGATCCTCTATGAGGTGGATTGATTCAGTGACTGGGATAATCAGGATGAATGTGTCAGAGACAGTGTGACTGGCACAGGACAGAGCAGAGTTTAGGGCTGTTATACATAGGGTCGCTGTGAGTTGCAAGCGACTCGACGGCACATAACAACAACAACAATTTTAAAAAATAACTGGTCAAACACTGAACCTTTTCAGGAAGTAGTCAATTGTATTGAAGGAAGAAGTCCAAGCTGCACTTAAGGCACTGGCAAAAAATAAAGCCCCCAAAATTGGTGGAATTCTAATTGAGGTGTTTGAGAAAACTGATTCAACTCTGGATGTGTTCAACAGTCTATGCCAACAAATATGGAAGACAGCTACCCAGCCCAAGAGACTGGAAGAGATCCATATTTTTCCCATTTAAAAAAGAAGGGATCCCACCGAATGTGGAAATCATCTAACAGTATTATTCATATGAGAAGTAAAATCTTACTGAAAATTGTTTAAAACTTGCAGGAACAGTACCTTGCCAGAAATTCAACCTGGATTCAGAAGTGGTCATAATGAAAAAATATCATTGTTGACATCAAGTTAACCTTGGCTGAAAGCAGGGAATATCAGAAAGATGTCTGTTTTATTGACTATGCAAAGGCATTTGACATTATGCTCAGGTGATACCAATACATAGACGAAGAAGCAGTTATCCAAACACAAGAGGTTATCACAGCATGGTTTAAAATCAGAAAATGGGTGTTCATAGTTATATCTTTTCTCCATACCTCTTCACACTGTATGTGGCATCAGAATAGGAGGAAGACTCATCAAGAGCTTACATTATGCAGATGATGTAACCTTGTTTGCAGAAAGTAAAGAAGACTTGAAGCATTTACTGCAGAATGTCAAAGACTATAGTCCTTAATATGTGTTATAGCTCAATGTCAAGAAAACGAAAATCCTTGGCACTGGACCTACCTATACACAATATTTGTCTTCTGAAGTTGCCCTTTAAGTCTTCTGTTCAGTTCTTTTACATGGTTTTTCTTCTTGACACTCTAGTGCAATTTTTGGAGTCTTTCCTGGCATCCATTTTAGGTTTTTTTCTTTCTCCTCTGTCTTTGTTCATGTGCTTTCTTCATGAATGATATCTTGATATCAACCCATAACTCATCAGGTCTTTGGTCATTGGTGTTCAATGCTTCAAATCTTTTCTTAAGATGATTTTGAAATTAAGATGGAATAAATTCAAGGTAATATCTCAGTTCTTATACACTTTTTTTTTCGGCCTCTATTTAAACTTGCACATGAGTAATTGTTGATCTGACCCGCACGCAGTCTGGCCCTTGCTTTGCCTTGACTGCTGATATTGAGCTTCTCAAATGATTCCTTCCACAGATGTAGCCGATCTGATTCCTATACAGCCCAGCAGGTGAGTCCACATGTAAAGTCAACATTTGTGTCTTTAAAAAGGTATTTGCAAAAAAAAAAAATTTAAAAAAGATATTTGCAATGAATAAATAATAGAAAATTTTTTAAAAAAATCATTCTATTTCCAGTCTCATTTCTATCACTAAGCCCTTATTTTCCAACTACTTTTCCTTTTTCACTGTTTCCAACTTTTGCATTCCAGTCATCAATTATCATTAACACATCTTGATTGCATGCTCGGTCAAATATGGATTGCAAGATCTGGTAAAAAAGTCCAATTTAGTCCTCTTTGGCTCTAGATGTAAGAGGACGTATTTGAATAAGAGCTGTATTAATGGGTCTTCCTTGTATGTGTGTAGATAATATCCTATCACTCGTAACATTATATTTCCTGATAGACTTAAAATTGACTTATTGACTTTAAATGCAATACCATTCTTTTGTTTTTCATTCCCAGCATAGTAATCCATGTGATTATCTGATTTAAAGTGGCCAAAGCTAGTCCATCTCATCTCACTAATGTCTAGAATGTCGATGTTCATGAGTTGCATTTTATTTTTCACAATTTTTAGTTTTCCAACATTTAAGCTATGTACATTTCATGTACCAATTAGTAAACAATGTTATTTTCCCCCATTTCAACTAGCTTCCAAACTGAGCTGTGCCACCACTGCTATGACTACCAACATTTCTCTACTGTTCATAGGATTTCAGAGGCCTCTTATTTAAGAAATGGATGGTCAATCCTGCTTCCTAGTTTGTCTTGATCTGGGAGCTCTACTAAAATCTGTCCACTATGGGTAACCCTTGTGGCATTTGACACATAACTTTCAGTATCACAACAACCCACAAGTTATCTCAGTAAAGCAAACTGACAGACAAGTGCTATACCTATTAGAACAATGTTCTTCCCAAATACAACAAACTGACAATTTAGTTTGTAACTTTAATAGCAAATCAATCTTCACACCCAGCCCAAAGGCCCAACCAACTGTTACTTCCAAAGGCCCACTAACCAGATCCTAACTGCTTTAAATATATTGGAGGCTTTCAGCCCACACCTGATTGTTAATTAAATAAAAAAGACCAAACATCTCACACCCGATTGTTTGTTAAATAAAATCAACTTACTTTCTAAAATCTAACTGCTTCAAACAAGGGAGTCAATGGGATATTTTATATTCTTCCCAACACCGCAGTTTAAAGGCATTGATTCTTCTTCTGTCATCCTTACTCAATGTTCAGCATTTAGATGCATAGGAAACAATTGAAAAAACTATGGCTTAGATCAGGGGCACTTTAGTCTTTAAACTGTTATCATTGTAGTTTAGCACTTTGGAGAGTTTTCACATCATATTTTCCTAATGCAACACATTTTCTGATCTCTTGACTGCTAGTAATATGGATATTGATTGTGGATCCAAGTAAAATGAAATAATTGACTACTTCAATCTTTTCTTCATCTAGCCAGGTATTGTAAGGTCTTGACCTCCCCTCTGAGATATCAGCAGAGCTCTTGGCAGGGAAGAGCTAAATATGAGTCACAGGCAGCTAATGGGAAAATAAGTAGTCGCTCAGTAAGAGCACAGTCAATAGGCACTCAGTAGGAGCTGGGCTGTTTAGCTCCTAGCTACACACATCCTCACTCTCTGGTTCTAGTGGCCTTCATAGTAGTTGGTTAGCTTAAGGTTCAGAGGGGCAATATTTTTCAGTATGGGACAAAAATGAACACACAAAATAAATTGGCAGATATTGTGTGCTATCTTATTTTAAATTTTAATTTTAAAAAAGTAACGTGAAAACTTGATCAATTTTATAAGAAATAGTAAAGAAGAACCAACAAGGGCTGATATTTCAGAGTTGACAGACATGACAATATCATTGAGAAGCTGACCCAGATAGAAATATACAAAGTAAATAAACTTTCAAAACTTAAAAATAGGAAATCATAAGTGGTTATTGTTCTTAGATACCACCCAGTTAATCATGGCTAGTAGAGACTCTATGAACAAAAGATAGTAACCTTGCCCTATCTTGTGGCATCCTCACAATCACTCACAAGCGAGAGCACATTAGTGTAGTCATTGTCAGTCCATCTTTTTTTAAAATTTATTTTTCATTTCAATGAGCATCTACAGAGATTTTGGAATTCCATCCACTCATTGTTGCACCTTTCTCCCCGCCCAACCTCCCCTTTTACTCCTCTCCTTGAAAAGCAAAAGAAAAACTCCCTCATTGGTACACAATCCCCCTGCATACCCCCCAACCACACCCCCAACCCCAAATATAATCCACTCTGCAACCCTCATTCCGTACTCTTATGATAAACATAATGCCCTAAAATATAATACTTTTAAACTGTTCTCTCCCCCATAGACTTCAATGCCGTAAACATATTTCATCCAGTTTTTCTCAGTCTTACCCCCACCCCAATGTCAGCCTCATTCTACAACAGTGGCACCATATAGCATTTGTCCCTTTGTGACTGAGATACCTCACTCAGCATCATGTCCTCCAGGGTCACCCATTTTGAATAATATTGCATGAGTTCCTTGTTTTTCAATGCAGCATAATATTCCACTGTGTGAATATACCACAGCTTCTCCACCCATTCATTTGTTGATGGGCATTTAGGTTGTTTCCAACTCCTTGCTATTGTAAACAAAGCTGCAATAAACATGGGTATGCATATATCTACTTGGATGTCATTTATGGTCTCCTTAGGGTATATTCCCAGTAGTGCAATTGCTGGGTCAAATGGTATCTCTATTTGCAACTTTTTGGGAAAGCACCACTTCGCTTTGCACAGTGGTTGCACCATTTTACACTGTCAGTCCATCTTAATGAGAGTCTTCTTCCCTTTCAATGACCTTTCCCAGCATGATGGCTTTTTCCATAGATATCCTGTCCTGACAACTTGCCCACAATATATGACAAGAAGTTTCACCGTGCTTGCCTGCAAAGAGCAAAGGCATGAGTCCCTAAATGAGGACAACTGCAAAGAAACAACCTGGGATTGACAACAAATTGACATGGGTCCACTAACAGATGCAGCCCTAGGTGTGCTCCCCAGTTTATGTCAGGAAATTTGGAGGACAGTTACTTGGCCTGCTGACTGGAAGAGATCTTTATTATTCCCATTTCCAAGAAAGATGTTCCAACACAATGTGGAAGTTATTGAACATTATTGTTAATATCACATACAAGTGAAATATTTTTGAAGATCGTCCAAAACCAGTTAGAACAGTACATTGAGAGAGAACTGCCAAAAGTTCAATCCGAATTTAGAAGAGGCTGTGGCATCAGGAATATTATTGCTGATTTCAGATGAATTCTGGCCAAAAGCAGAGGATACCAGAAGAATGTCTATTTGTGTTTTATTGACTATGCAAAGGCATTTGACTGTGTAGATCATAACAAACTATGGATAACATTGAGAAGAATGGGAATTCCAGAACACTAACTATACTTCTAAGAAACCTATACCTACACCAAGAAAGTGTTATTCAAACAGAACAAAGGAACACTGCATGGTTTAAAATCTGGAAAGAAGTGTGCTAGGGTTGTATCCTTTTTCCATACCTATTTAATCTGTATGTTAAACAATTCAAAAAACTGGAGTTTATGAAGAGGAATCAGGTATCAGAATCAGAGGAAGACTCATCAACAATCTGTCTAATACAGTTTATACAACCTTGTTTGCTGAAAGTAAGGAGGAGGACTTGAAATGCTTGCCGCAGAAGATCAAGGACTGCAGTCTTCATTACAGATTGCATCTTAACATCAAAAAGACAAAGATCCTCTCCACTACATTAATAAGCAATATCATGACAGATGGAGGAAAGATTGAAATTGTTGACAATTTCATCTTACTTGGATCCAAAATAAACACCTTTAGTACCAGGAGTCAGGAGATCAGGAGACATGATACCTTAGGCAAGTCAGGGATCTCTCCAACTTACTGAGAGCAAAGATGTTTGAAGAGTAAGATGCAACTGATTCAGGCATGGTCTTTTCTATCACTTGCATCTGAGAGCTCTACAGTGAATAAGGATGAAAAAGAAAAACTGATGCCTTTGGGCTGCGGTGTTGGAGAAGAGTCCTGAATTTTCCCTAGACTTCCAAAAGAACAAATGGACATGTTTTAGAAAAAGTACAGCCAGAATGCTCCTTGGAGACAAAGATGATGGTTTCATCTCACATGTCTTGGGCATGTTGCTAGGGGAGGCTGCCTTGGAGAAGGACATCATGCTTGAAAAGGTGGAAGATAAAGGAAAGAGATGAATACCCTCAATAAGATGGATTGACATAGTGACTACAGCAATCGGCTCAAATGTGTCAGAGGTACCCTCGTGATTTCCTCCCCTTCCCCCTCACGTTCTCCTACTCTCCTTCCCCCCTCTCCTTTTGACAGCTATAAATATATTGTTCCTACTTACTAATTTCAATAGATATATTATCCCTTTGTCAGTTCTTTCCAGAAGGGTCCTCTTTGAAACCTCATTAAGGTAGACTCTACTTTGAGGAGGCGGCTCTTCCCCACTTTTATGTCCCTTCCAACCTGAGTGACTCCTTTTCTGCAACTATATCCAGCGATGCTCTTCCACTATCCAGGGGATTTTCTAAGTTCTCTTATTTCAGAATTGGATGGTCAGTCCTGCATCTTAGTTTGTCTTCGTCTGGATGTTCCACTGAAGCCTGTCCACCAGTCCACCACAGGTGACCCTGTTGGTATGTGAAATACCAGTGGGGTAACCTCCAGCATCACAGCAACAAACAAGAAACTACAGAAAGGCAAACTAGCAGACTGATAGTGGCCCATAGCATACACACATAAAACAACTTAGGTGTTGTTTCCATTATGCATGCATCCTGCAAGCTTGTTTGATTCACTTATTAAGTGAATAGATTCTCTTATTAGCTAGTGTCATTACTATTGATAGTTCCTTGAAATTTTTCTATTCAGTTAATTGTGAATAAAGTAAATGTTACCCTTCTTTTGAAAAAAAAAAAAAAAGAAGGTAAAGGTTTCTCATCAAACTGATTTCCTACGTGTTAAAACTAACTCATAGTTGATCTTCCATTAGGTTTCTGAGGTTGTAAATTGCACAAGAGTGTTCCTCTTTCTCCAAAGGAGTCAATGATGGATTTGAATCACCAGAAAGGTGAGGCCTTTAGGTGAGCAGAGTAAGACCCTACAGATTGTACTACCAGAGGTCAAGGAAAACAAGTGAGAAAAATCAATGTGATAGCATCCATGGACCATTCCTCTCCAATCAGATATTTATTCCAGCTCCAGGTTGGAAGAATGCCTGAAGCTGCCTTCATACCTGTCTTTATCTTCGTATCTGCCACCTGCACTTTGTGGGCTTCTAGAATAGTCCATTGGTTCTCTAGGTAAGCCTGAGTGTCAGTGCTCATTCTGTCCAGGGAAGGTGGGAATTTGTCCTATGTGAGGCCATGAAGCATCTATCTATACACCAAAACAACACTTCTATTTCTCTTGTGGTTGTTGCCACTAGCCAGCTAGGTATAAAAACAAAGACCAACCTAATTTCTATGAGTCAATTCTTATTTGTAAAGACCCTGTACTATTAAAATTAATAATAATGAAAAAAGAAGTATTATAAAAGATTCTTTTGCTGTAATCTTTACAGAAGCAGATTACCAGGCCTCTTTCTGGGCTATTGTAGGTTGAAGCCAACAACCTTTAGGTTAGTAGTTTAGTGTCACCCTTTTGCAACCTCCAAGACCTGATCCAATTAAGTACAGTCTCAGTGAAACAGCAAATCCTTGCACCTTGTTCTCAGTGAGTGAAGGGCCCCACCCTTCGTATCCACTCACACAGCCAGGCCAGTCAACCATCTCTGTGCAGAGTTCTGAGTCCTCAGCATGACTTGATGCATGGTGCACTGTGCAGACTGTACCTGAGTGTATTATCAGGGAAGCAGCTTCAGAAAACAAATCACAGTAGATCTCAGTCAAATGCTGCAAGGGGACTGGCGGTTACAAAGAGCTGGAAGGTGGTGGGTGAAGTAAGGGCATAGGGATACAAACTGTAAAAGGCTACATCAAGCTATAAAGTGTTCCATGGGACAAAGGGCATTATAATCACCAGATCACAACCAAGAATCAAATGGTGGTCCGAACCAAACGTTTTGAGCCCCTTATCAGTCATAGATGTTTTAGGGCTAACCCCATCCCTACCCTCAGGAACTACTGCTAATCAATAAAATCAACATATACACACAAACCAAAAAATAAGAATGCTGCCCACGAGTCAATTTGGATCCAAGGCAAATCCCATGTAATTTTCATGAGAGTTGATCAATCTTTTCTTTTGCAGTACCAGCCATCGTAAGTTCCAATATCCAATCTTCAGTTGTTGCTGTTGTTATATACTGTCAAGTCCGAACCGGCCCGTAGCTGACCCTCCAGAGCAGAGACAGTAAACAGCATGAGCAGAGATTGCCTATCTTTCTTTATGGAGAAGCTGGTGGATTTGAACTAAGTGCCTTCGGGTTGGCAGAGCGCCATGTCACACAGGACCTTCCATAGATAATCTAGCTTGGGCAAGGAATGTGGCAGCAAAAGTTGGTAAACTTTCAAATCTTTATTTCCTTTTACCTTTGTCTGAGCGACGCCGTGAAGCAGCTTAACTCACAAGTAGTTGTGGCCTGAAATCTCCTCTCTCAAAATCCCTTTGGGATTCTAGTCCCTGCCTCTCACCCCATTTTGTCACTTGGTTTCCTGGGACCATAGAACGTTTCCAACGATTTCTGTTTTCTGAAGCTGCTTCCCTGACAGGTTAGGAAATAGGCTTATTAGAACTATTCTTGTTTGTTTGTTTGTTTGTTTGTTTGTTTGTTTGTTTTTCTGTCCCAATCTTTCCCCCATTGCATCTTCGCCCCTACATCAGTACACTACGATTGTGGTCTTTCTATCTCAGTAAAGCGGTCCTCAATGGGGCAGCACTGTGCGCTTGCAGACTGGGGCGCAGGCACCTGGTCGCTGGCGTGCTCACCTGCAGCACACTCAGAGGTGGGGGGCCAGTGGGGATGGGCAGCCCAGAGGTCCCTACTTAAAAGGAGGAGGGGGCGAGAGGCCCTGCGCCCGACCTGTCAATCACAGTCCAGCCCGCAGCTGCGCTCTCCGAGGCCCCAGCCCACTTCTCCAAGCGAGATAAACATCGAGAAATCCAATCCAGCGCAGCTTCAGAGATAAACAGATGTGCGGGCCGCCATCGGTCAGGAGATAACGCCCCCGCCCCGCCCCACGCGCCCGCCAAGCCCTGCACCTGCCTGAGGCGACCCGGGCGCGCCTCTGGGGAGGCAGGCTGCTTCTCCCAGCCTAGAGAAATGGTCCCTAGAGCTGCGGGTGAAGGGGGAGGGCAGGGAAGGGATGGCCAGAGAAGAAAGAAGTCCGCTTGCAACAAACTAATAAAAGACTTTAGAGTTGGATAATTGACAGCAACGCTGAGTCTGCTTGTTCTCATCTGTAAGGTGGGGATAGTCCTGGTGGCACTTCGTTGACTTGGTACAAAGTTAGCCTCACTAAGTAGAGGTGGCCGACCACCATTAGCTGGCCTAACCTCAGGGTCAGCAGCCTTGCAGCTATTCACTGGGGACATTAAAGATGGCTCAAGGTGAATGGAAAATACCACATGTACAACTTCGCCTCTAACTAAAGAGGTTTTTGGTTCCCTCTAACCCAAATTCACTGGAATCTGGTATCTGAATGAATGAATGATAGCGGTATTCACTGGACTTTCCTGTAAGAGTATGGATAGAATCCTATCACTCACAATGTTGTACTTCAAGATGGATCTAGAAATTACTTTTTTAACTATGAAAGCAACCCCATTTTTCCTCACCTTTTCATCTCCGGAGTAATATATCATATGATCATCTGACTCAAAATGCCCCATGCCAGTCCATCTCATCTCTCCAATACCTGTTGTTGTTGTTGTTATGTGCCTGTCGAGTCGCCTGTGACTCATAGCGACCCTGCCTAGTATGTCAATATTTATGCATTCCATTTCTTTCTTGACAATTTCTAATTTTCCTACATTCATGGTTCTCACATTCCATTTTCCAATCACTAGTGTCTGCTTACAATTTTTCCTCTTCCTTCGTATTTCCATACTTGAAAGTTCTACCTAGGTTGCCCTTTCTGTTAGTCTACGTGTGTTCTATTGTATATAGGGCAGATGACACAACCCTGCTTGCTGAAACTGAGGAGGACCACATGGACTTGCTGCAGAGGGTCAAGGACTGCAGCCTTCAGTACGGACTGAGGCTCAATGTCAAGAAGACAAAGATTCTCACCACTGGACCAATTGGCAGCATCAGGATGGATGGCGAAGAGATTGAGATTGTTCACAGCTTCAGTTTGCTCGGCTCCATGGTTAACATGCTTAGCACCAGCAGCCAGGAAATAAAAAAACGTATTGCGATGGGAAAGTCTGCTGTTAGGGACCTCTCTAAAGTACTGAAGAGCAATGGTGTCTCTCTGGAGACTAAGGTGTGCCTGATACAGGCCATGGTCTTTGCAATCACTTGTTATGCATCAGAGAGCTGGACAATGACTAGGGAGGATAGAAGGAGAATTGATGCCTTTGAGCTTTGGTGCTGGAGAAGAGTATTGAGGGTACCATGGACTACCAAGAAAGCGAACAGATTCATCCTGGAGAGGGTTAAACCAGGCTACTCCTTGGAGGCAAGGATTCTGGGGCTTCGTCTGACATACTTTGGACATGTTGTAAGGAGAGAAAGGTCCTTGGAGAGGGACATCATGCTTGGTAGGGTGCAGGGACAGTGCAGGAGGGGAAGACCCTCAATGAGATGGACTGAATCAGTGATGGTGTAATGGAGATAGATGTATCAGAGACAGTGCGATTGGCACAGGATAGAGCAGGGTTTAGGGCTGTTGTACATAGGGTTTCTATGAGTTGCAAAGGACTCATAACAACCGCACATAACAACAACAACAACAACAATAACCCAAATCCACTTCTTCCGTCTCTCCTAGGGCCAGTGCTACACACAAAACTGAAAAAGACAGCCCAGGTAATGTGCTGACTTAGGAAATGATGGCAAGTGAAATTATCACAAAGGGAGAGAGACCCTGGCAGCAGAGCAAAGGAACTGGACAATGGGATGTCACCAAGGAAAGGTTTCTGGTTCCCTGACATTCAAGGCTCCAAAGTCTCCCATTTGCTGAGATGTCCTCAGGCGCGCCCACCACCTATCATCCATGCATTTCACAGATATTCAGAGAACATCTCCCTCAGGCCAAGTCCTGGAGGAGGGCTCCACAAGATCAATGGTGCCTCCAGCTCCCCACCCCATAACCCTCACCTTTGAGTGAGGTGTTCTTTTCTTCTCTGCTCCCAGTAAATTAGAGATGTCTCTTACTGAACTGGGTCTCTGAGAACATACAAAATGTATTGACTTCTGTGCCTAAGGCCAACCCGTCAGAAGTTTGTGCCGTTCGTAGGAGAATCCTCTGAGATCTTAGCAAATGTGGGTAGGATGGAAGATGGCACATGGAAGAAAGAGAACGAGGAAGGGGCACTATGAGGGTTTGCCGGGGATCCGCTGCCTCAGGCGGAGTACTACAGTGCGCCAGAAGGAGAAAAGAGCTGGTGGCCGAGACACTCAGCTACATGCCCGGGTCTGGGTCGAGTCTGCCGCTAGTTTGGAACTTCGAAGTCCACGTGAACGCATAGCACGCAAGGAAAGCTAAAGGATTCTGGGACAGATGCCCGGCGTCTCTGCAGGTGATGTTGGATGGAAACACCTGGCTCGAAGAGCAATGTCTGCCCAGTCTCAGAGCTGAAGCTCAGAGTCTCTGTACCTTGCCTCTACCCCCTAGGGGCCTTGGGGTGCACGCCCGCTCTCACCGCAGTTCGAGGCGCACAAAGGGCGCAGAGACGCCTTTGCGCGCACTAGTTAAAAGCTTATTAGTCTCCTCCTGGCAGAGTGATCCCACTTTGTTCCCGAGCGGCCGAGTGCGCCCTTTCATGCTATTGTACGCACAGCGATTTAGCCAGGCCTTTGTGGGTCTGAAAGGACCGAAGGCCTCTCGGAGCACCTATTCCAGTGACACCAGCTCGGCTGCGCCGATGTCCCGGCCGGGATGCGGTGTTCCTAGAGGCATTGCGCCCTCCTTCCAATCTACCTAAGAGGCAACAGAGTCCGTGTCACAAACTGCTGAACCAGAGTCACCTTTGGTCTGCGCTCCCCAGGGCCTTCCTCCCCCTCCTCCCCTTCCAGACCAAGTGAAAAAATGCATGTGGACCCTTTACCTCTACTTGGGGGCAATTAGACTGGGTTTAAAGGGCCATTGAGTCCTCGAGAGGCCGCCTCTTTCTGAATCTCTTTGTGCAATGTTTGCAGAGACATTTGCATCTGTTTGCGCTTGGGGAAACGGCCCCGAAGGCTCAGTTGCCAGAAAGCCCAAGGATTGTTTTGTGTCGCCCGCCCCCTCCCTGTTCCACGAAGGCCGATTTGGTGCAGAGAGCAGAGGACGCAGAGCGGAGGCATGCAAAAAGTGGCCCGGTTCAAAGATTGGGGGCCCTCACTCTCGGCCTAGTTTTAAACAATTGCTGTTAACAATGCAACTTTAAGCAGAAAATCGACTAACTAGATTAAATCCACAAGACATAGAAACGAGGGTGAGGGAGTTCACATCGGCATAGGAGTGCGGACTACTAACAGGATAGAAAGTGTGAAATGCATGCAGAGGTGGAACGACCGGCAGGTGCCCTGGCCTCACTCTGGCCGGATGACGACTGGACCTATTGCTCGCCCCCGTCTGCCCCAGAGAGAGGAAGGCGCTCCCAGGGGAGCAGAGCTCTCCGAGACCCACTACTCCTAGGATGGAGTTGTGTGAGCGCTCGGCACACAGGCCCCCAACTCCCCACCGCAGGTCTGACGTCCCGGCCCCGGCTGCGCCCAACCCTTCCCAAATGCAAGAGCGCAGGCAAACTCAGAAGCTGGAACTCCCTCTCCACTCACGAGGCTGAGCAGACAGGCTGTTTAATGGAATAGAAATCAAAGTCAGGCCTTAGAAAGCCGCATTGCTATGGCAGCCGAGTTCCTGAAAGCGACAAAGCCCTGAGACCCCTCCCTTCTTTTTCTGGTCCACTCCTCCACTCCCCTCCCCCCATCTGCCTGGAGCCACGCTCTCTGCGCACTCCTATGGGTTAATCACTGTAAAAACAAAGAGATGAAAGGCCTCTCCAATTGGAAAGCTCTCAGTGGCCTCCTCCGCAGCCAGGGGGAGTGGAGGGAACAGCGCTGGCTGAGCCCCTCTTCTGAGCTAGGGAAGGGATCCTGCCCTTCCCTGGGTGGGAGCCACATCCCATCATCCCTTGGCGACGCCGCCCACACAATCTGGCGTCCCCCTAAGGACCTGACTAGGGTGGCAGAGAGACACACAGGCTCCCCAGACTCTATAAGACGGGCACAAAGACGCTTAAGTTAGGAAGGGGTGAAGTGCTTACTCTAAAATGATTTTTAGAAATAATCTAACTTAATGAGTCTGTAATATAACGTTGTTAATTCAGTTTATGAATGTTGTTGTTATGTGCCACAAGCTATGACTCTTAGCAACCCTATGCACAATAGCTCTGAACCCTTCCTATCCTGAGTCAATCTCACTGTCACCAACACACCTACAATCATTGCTCCAGTTACTATGTCAATCCATCTCATCTGGAGGTCTTCCTCTCCTGCTCTGTCCCTCCACCCTTCCAAGCATGATGTCCTTCTCTAAGGACTGGTCCCTCCTGGCTACATGCCCACAGTAGGTGAGACAGAGTCTCAAAATCCTTGCCTTCAAACAGAAGCTTGATTTGATTTAATTTGGGGGCTGGATGTATTTTAATATCTTAGATAGTCTGTAACGTGAAGTTCAGAGCTTAAGAGTTTAAAAATACTTTTTAAAAAATACTAGTTTATTTACAAAATTTGAATACATTGATTTTGAGAACAGACTCTACCAACTTCCATGTAAAACTCCATGATTAATTCCCCGTCCCCTGCCCATCCTCATCCTTCTGCTTCCACCCTCCCCCAGCCGCCTTGGATCCTTACACTCATTCTAAAATAATGGTTTTATACACTATTTGTCCTTGTGGGTCCGAGTTAATTCACTGAGCATAACATTCTCCAGTTCCTTCCATAATTTCCATCTGGAGCCAAGCACATGAAATCCCAAACTGATAGGCCAGGTTTGTTCTAGGATGGGGTCCACTGGGATCCTTGACCTTCCTTAAGACAGAGCAGTCAGGCCTCCAAGACAGACAGGGCTGGAGCTTGTCTGATTATTCCCAATTCCTGAAAAGCTTGGGAATTAAGGGGATGATGGGTGGTGAAGAGGACCTAAAACTGGCCTGGATGATACCATTTGGGTCTGGCATGAGTTTATTTTATAAGTGAGATACAGGAATGGCTTGTCCAAGTTGACATAGGTGAGACAGCTCTGCCATTCCTCACCTCTGCACAGCACCACTGGGAAACACGGACCCATTTGTCCTCGCTGTCTTGGAAGGAACACTTTGACTGGGTCCACCAGGCTGTTCTAGGGGAACATTGAAGCAATGCCTCAGTGACAGAAATGTCACAGAGGGAAAAAGCACTTTCAAGGAGCTTGGGTCCCCGCTGAATTTCAGTGAGGCAAAGATTCCTTCTCTCTTCCCTTGTGTCTCCAGGGACTACTCATCTGACCCTGGTTAACACATCCTTCACTGCTGGAGTGGAAGTTGCTGGGTCCTACTGGGAGTAGGGATGGTAAAGGTCCACCCCCACCTACCTCCTCTCAAAACTTCTGGGAAGTTGCTCAGTCTGCCATTGGATCCATTTTCTCTGGTTTGCGTCCTGGGCCTTGCCCAGTTTCAAGACCCCATCCTAACTTGCAACCAGGAGTCAAGCCATTGAAGTCACTTACTCTCTTACCTTTACATGTTTAGGATGTTTACATCTCTCCTACATTTTTCTCCCCAAGATAACACAAACTTTCTTTCACCCTCATTTCCCCTCCTCTATAGAGGAACAAAACAAGGAGGGGAGGAGGACAGGCCTTCTGTGAACCTGGAGGATGGAGCCTGTCCCACATCTCCCCAGCCTCCTGCTTTGCCTGCCCCAGGAGCTGGGAAGCCTCAGCCCTCTGGCTCTGAAGGAAAACAGAATGGACTCCCCTCTCTATACCATCATACAAGCACCTGAATAGTGCTGAAAAAGCCCTCAGGCTCTGAATATAAGATCTTACTCAAAACACAGTCCGACCTCTGAGCTTCAAAGAACTCACAGTTCCAATCCATCCCAATATGGGAGTTTTGATAGGCTTAAATGCCATAAAAAAAAATGTAAACAAACAAGCTTTTAGTTCCCCATGAGCCTCTACTGACTCAACGTAACCTATTTGTTGTAGGGTAGAACCATACTTCACCAAGTTTTTTAAGGCTGTATGTAACTTTTTGGGGGGAAGTGAGAAAAACTTATATTACGAATAAGCCAGCTGGACTGTGGTTAGATGGTCCCAATTTGATTGCCAGCATCCGAAATAAAATAACAACAACAAATTTTCTTGGCAACATCCAAAGATCATAGTCAGGAGAAGTCGAACATAGGCCTTCTCTCCATCAGGCCTAATCAAGGTGTTGACCTTGGCCCACATCAACGTCATAGAGCTTCTTTACAGCTTGTTTAATTTGGTGCTTGTTGGCCTTGTCATCCACAATGAACACAGTGTGTCGTTATCTTCTGTCTTCTTCAAGACTGACTCAGAGGTCAGGGGAAACTTGATGATGGCATGTTGGTCAAGCTTGTTTCTGCTAAGGGTGCTCTTCTGGCAGTATTTGGGCTGCTTTTGGACTCTCAGCATCTTAGGCACCAGGATGGTGAGGGAAGCATGGATCTTTTTATTTTTTTTGTCATTGTGGGTGCCCTTCAGGACTGCCTTCTTGGCCTTTAATGTTTTTGTTTTGGCTTCAGTTTTGAGAGGGGCAGGGGTTTCCTTCTTGGATTTTTGCACCATCTTCATAGAATGGCAAGGTCTTAAACTTTTGAAGGACCACCAGACCTTTTTTCCACAGTACCTGATAACAGACCTTTTGGTTATTAGTCAAGTGCTTGACCATTTATGTCATTCTACTTACTATTACTTACAAAGACTCTCATCCCTTGGGCTAGAAAACTTACCCAAGGATTTTGAGCCATCATACTTCTTCAACGCCACATCCTCCTTTATTGTTTTTATAGCACTTACATATTTTGACCACTTATGCTGGAGACGCTATGTCAACTGTTTTTGTATGTATTTTCTTAGTAAGACTACTTTGTTATCCTATTTTATAGATGGAGATCCCAAGCCAAAAAAGAGGTTCAGTAACCTGTCAATGTTATATAGCCAGTAATAGAGCCTAGATTTATCCTCTTTCTTCTAACTGCCTTCTGGCCCACCAAGATGTGGCAGGGTAATCTTTTTTTTTTTTTTTTCAATTAAATTTTATTAGTTTTAATGAACATTTACAGAGATTTTGGGTTTTCATTCATTCATTGTTGCACTGTTTTCTCCACCCTCATCCCCAGTTCGTTCTTCTCCCACCCCACCCCACCCCCCGCCCCCACAATGTCTGTTTTAATTGTCAGGGTAATCTTTCAGGAGCCTATGGATTTAATCCAACACCTTGGAGAGGTGCTTTGAGCTCTCCTCTGATTGGACGTAGAAATGATTTGTCTTATCTCCATCAGTCAGTCATTGTTGTCAAGGAGGAAGTGACTCAGCTGATTGGCTTTCTGAGGCTGCAAATCACGCTAGAGGAGACTGTCCACCTGTCTCCTTCAGAGCTGCTGATGGATTTGAACCACCAGAGAGGCGCGGTCTTTGAGTTAGCAGTGTAACTCCCTACAGAGTACACCACCTTCCTGTTAGGAGACTAGTGGGATCTACTCTAGGGGGAAAAGATCTCTCTTTTTCAGCTCTGGGAGAAGATACATGCTCAGCTTCTTTCTGTA
This sequence comes from Elephantulus edwardii, assembly GCF_000299155.1. Classification (NCBI taxonomy): domain Eukaryota; kingdom Metazoa; phylum Chordata; class Mammalia; order Macroscelidea; family Macroscelididae; genus Elephantulus; species Elephantulus edwardii. The sequence goes on from NW_006399814.1 coordinate 10,396,012, forward strand.
GCCCTGATCTTTCTTTGTTTCTTGGAGACTTTCACGCAGCATTGGTCTCTCCCCTCTCCTACATTTGTATTTTCCTGTCTCTGTATCTATCTGGGGTTTTGTTTGTTTTTTGGGGGGAGGGTGTGTGTGTGTAGTTGTGTGTTGTTGAGAAGAAGTGACTCATAGCTGACCTTCCAGTGAATTTTCAGAGGCAGTAAATCACATGGGAGGAGATTATTCATCCTTTTCTAGCAAAGCAACTGGTAGATTGGAACCACATGCCTTTTGGCTTTCAGTGCAGCTTCTTACCGCTAGGTCACTAGAGCTCCAGTTTGTTTCTGAGGAAAGTCGAGGAGGAATTCAACTCTCATTGCCACTGAGTTTGAATTAACCCGTAACTGAACCTGCAGCAGGTTTTAGGAGGCTGTAAATCACACAGGAGGAGATTGCCCATTTTCCCCTTACAGAACCACTGGGATTTGAACACCAGAGATGTGCCCCCTTTGCATCAATACCAAAACTCCCTGCAGATTGCATCACCCAGACCGCCCATAAGAAGGACAAGACAACTTAAACAACTCATCTTTCTTCACTTCCTTCCTCCATCATATCTTGCTCCCTCGATGCTCATCAAAAGCCCAGCTACTTTTTGAAGCCCCCAATCACGCTCCGTGTGCCCACTGTGAATCTCTCTGGTCCAGACAACCAGCAGACCTGTGATGTCACCATCCTGGTGGCTGTTGTCGTATACTGTTGGGTCCAAACTGACGCATAGCTGACCCTCTAGTGTGCTTTCAGAGGTGGTCATTTTCAAGGGAGGAAATTGCCCACCTTTCTCCCATGAAGCAGCTGTGGGATGTGGCTCTGAACCTCATAACTTTGTGTTGTCAGTGCAGTTCTTACCTCTGAGAACAGGATGGACTAACATTGTGGCTACTACATGGGATCAAGTATATCAGATAGGATAAGGATGGTGCAGGATGGGACATGGTTTAGAGCTGTTGTTCACAGGGTTGTTATGAGTCATAGTCAACTTCATGGCACTTAACAACAACAACAACTAATGACCCGTTAGTGCACCTGACTGGTTAGAAGAAGGCAAGCGGGAAAATATCCCATCAAAATCCACCAAGGTAGACTTACTTGGCCAGACCAGCCCCCTCGAGCTTATACCAGCACTGTGAGCAGGTTCTGCTGGACTGTAGCTCCTCTGAACCAAGGCCATTCAGCACTGCAGCCTCTTGGGATGGAAAGGAAGGGGAGCAGGTGTGAAGGGGTTCATTCTCTATCACAAAAGTGTAGAGCCTGCCTTTATCACCAAGACAGCTAGAAATTAGACGTCATAGCCCCATCTTGTCTGGCTTAACTCCCTCTTACTGCCCAACAGCAGAAATACGTTTAAAGGCTAAAATTGACTAAAATTTTGGAAATATTTACTACTGGTGATCAGAACAGGAAGAGTGTTGAGAAACAAGCAAACTCATCCTCCTTAATGGAAAGATGGTGAAACTGAGGCTCCAGAGGCAATGACTTACGCAAGATCAGATCGAGGTAGTTAATGACAAGGACCTGGGTATGGCCTCTCTGCAGCAGGAGGACCGCGTTTCCATAGTAAGTGAACATTCCCAGCAGGTCTACTTCTACTCAGGGTTCAGGAAAATACCTGTGAGATACTTGTCTCAGGACTGACGGGTGACCTTCTAAGGTGAAGGCTTAACCCCTCTTAACTTTTGACCTCTTACCATGATGAGGGGAAGCTCCTTGACCCTAACTCCTTCTAGGAGGCTAAGTTAGTACAAATCCAGCACCAACCTGTGCAAAGGCCACCTGGGGGGGCCAAGGGGCTAAGAGGCCCCTCAGGGACAGAGTCCCTTTAAGCCGATCAGCTCAGGCCCAGTGAAAGGAGCCCTGGAGGGAGGGAATGAGGGAGGGAGGTGGTAACACTCAGGTGGGGTAATTGTTATAGGAGGCAAGGGCTAGACCAGGCCCAGGCTTCCACAGAGGCTTCCCAGACCAACCCCACTGTGAGGAAAATGCGAGAAGTGCTTGGGTTTGAGAACTCCATCGCTCTCCCTGGAGCAAGCCTCTCTGGGCAGAGGATTGGGGTGTCAGAGCTGGGGAGCTTGGAGCCTACTTGAAAGAACAAGCAGCTTTCGAGTGCTCTCTAGAGCACCCATTCCAGTGCGAGCTATTGAGATGCTAATGAAGGATTCTCCTTCCCTATTCATTAAAGCTTTTTCCCAAAAACTTCTTTGTAAAAACTGTGTCCTCTTGAGTGATGCAATCAGAGTCAGACAGGGGCTCCAGAAAACAGAATTTGGACTTCTAAGTTTCACAACAGCTCTGGTGGCATTGGATATAGGGAATTGCTGTAACTTGTGGTTGCTGTGATGCTGAACACTATGACACTGATGTGTCAAATGCGATAATTGTTTCCCCATGGTGGGCAGTGTTTGCTGTAGCTTCCCAATTAAAACAAGCTTGGCAGCAGGAGTGGCATCCACTTCTGAAATAGCTTGCCTCCAGAAACCCTATGAACCTGGAGAAAGGATGAAAGTTATACAAGTGTTCAGGTCTTTCGTTCATGAGTCGCCTACAACGTCACTTAACAACAACAACAAGTTTCACAACAGCTCTGGAGGCATTGGGTATAGGAAATTGCACTATTAACTCAAAGGCTGCAAGTCTCTGGCAATCCACCAGCAGCTCCAAGGGAGAAAGTTGGATACTCTCCTCTTCAAGGGCAATTGTCAGCCTCAGGAAGCCAATGGAAGGTTGGCTATGAATATCTGTTTTAATGCTCACCTTCACTTATCTCAGGCTCCACAAAGCATTCTACCCACATAAGTTCAGAAGTCAACAGAAAAAGGCATGTCAGTACCTCACCCATTTAGAGTATAAGAAAACCAGCCCTTCTCTGAAACAGTCAGCTGACAAAACATCTTCTGGTTGCAAAGGATCTCCCACTGAATTCTGCACAGGACCCAGTAGATCCAAGCGTGAGCTCCAGAGTCAGACATCCCAGTTCCTATATCCATGAAGCAAATTACCTACGTTTACTTAGAGATCCTGTTTTCTCACTTGAAAAATGGTTAGAGTTGGTGAGGCTATGCGTTTTGGAAAGCATTGGACCTGGACCCGGTAAATAGCAAGCAAGTAGCCAAGGAGTGATCACTGTTGTGGCTGTGCACCCATCACCACCACTGCAGAGAGACCAGAGATTTCCACCAAAGTCTGAGATGAAGACATGGAGAAGGATACTTGTGGACATTGACTAGTCCCTGGATGACTCAAAAGGATCCCTGGTGATACAGCTATTAAGAACTCGGCTGCTAACACAAACATTAGCAGCTCAAGCTCAACTGATAAAGGTCAGTGATTTGAACACACCAATCACTCCTTGGGAGAAAGATGTGGTAGTCTCCTTCCACAGATGTCTGCCTTGGAAACCCTATCGGGGGAGGGACTCTGTCCCGTAGGGTCACTATGAGTCACAATGAACTCAGTGGCAGTGATGGTAGTCTGTGGCACAAATAGTTTGCACTCAACTACTACTACTAACCTTTTCAATTACTTGCTATGCATCTGAAAGTTGGACAAAGAAGAAGGATGATAGAAGAATTCATGCCTTTGAGGTGTAGTGTGAGAGAAGACTACTAAACGTTCCACGGATCACCAAACAAACAAATATGTTTGTCTCGGAGAAATGGCAATCAGGGTGCTCCTTGGAGGCAAGGTTGGTGAAACTTCCTCTCACATACTTTGGGCATGCTGTTAGGAAGGGCCAGTCCTTGGAAAAGGACATTGTACTTGGTCGGTGAAAGAGAGGAAGACCTTCAATGAGATGGATTGGCTTTGTGACTGAAACAATGGGCTCGAGTATATCAGAGACAATGAGGATGGCACAGGATAGGGAAGGGTTCAGTTCCATTGTTGATACGGTCTTATGAGTCTGGGTCTACTTGATGGCACTTACCAACACTACTAGGCCAGAGGTTGGCAGTTTGAACTCATTTAGCACTATCATTCAGCAAATATCTGACTCTCCACCTTTCTAAGCCTGATAGGTGGATGAAAGGTAAAGGGTTGTCACCATTAGAATTGAGCAATATGATATACATTCCACCTGCTCAGAACTGTGGTGAGAGATGACCACAAGGACAGATTCCAAAAGACGTACTTGGCCCTCTCAGGCATCTTTTGGGGCCAAGAACACCTTCCTGGAAAAGGAGAACATTAAACACTTTCCCCAGTGACTTCCTTAGCCACTCCCTCTTAGAGGTGGAGGTGGTTAGGATGTAGAAAAAGCAGGGATTTCAGAAGGAACATCATTATTGTTGCTGTTATTGACTGTCGAGTTTCCTATGACTCATAGTGACCCTATATATACAGCAGTTCTGAACCCTGCTCTATCCTAAGCCAACCTTATTGTCTCTGACACACCTACCCCATTACCCTAATCACTGAGTCAATCCATCTTATCCAGAGTCTTCCTCTCTTGTGCTGTCCCTCCATCTTCCCAAGCATAATGTCCTTCTCCAATGACTGTCCCTCCTTGCAACATGCCCAAAGTATGTCAGATGGAGCTTTAGGATCCTTGTGTCCAAGGAGAAACCTGGTTTCACCCTCTCTAGGACAAGCCTGTTTGTTCTCCTAGCAGTCCATGGTATATAATACTCTTCTGCAGCACCACAACTCAAGGGCATCAATTCTCCTTCTATCATCTTTAGTCATTGTCCAGCTTTCTGATGCATAGCATGCAATTGTGAAGACCATGGCCTAGATCAGGCACACCTTAGTCTCCAAACTGACATTGTTGCTCTTCAGTTCTCTAGAGATGTCCCTGACAGCAGACTTTTCCAGTGCAATTCCTCTTTTGATTTCCTGGCTGCTGGTACCAAAAGTGTTGATTGTGATCCCAGCAAACTAAAGCTGTCAACAATTTAAATCTCTTCACTGTCTATCATGATGCTGCCAATCGGCCCAGTGGTGAGAATTTTTGTTTTCTTGATATTGAGCTTCAATCTATACTGAAGGCTGCAGTCTTTGGCCTTCTGCTGCAAGTGTTTTAGGTCCTCCTCAAGCAGGGTTGTGCCATCTGCATAACGCAGGTTGTTGACGAATCATGATAAATAGAGAAAATATTAATGTTAAAGGGATTAAATTTTACTTGGATTAACAATCAATGCTTATGGAAGCATAAATCATGAAATCAAATGATATATTTTGTTTAACAGATCTGCTACAGAAGACATCTTTACAATGTTTAAAAGAAAAGCTGTCACTTTGAGGACTAAGGTGCACCTGACCTAAGCCATTATGTTTTCAATTTTCTAAGTGCATAGGAAAGCTGGGCAATGGATGAAGAAGATCAAAGAAGAATTAATGCTTGTTGAAGAATATTGAAGGAGAAGAAGGAACACATCTGTCTTGGAAGGAGCATAGCCAAAATATGCCCTAGAAGTGATAATAACAAGACTTCATCTCACTCACTTTGAACATGTTCTCAGGAGGGGTCAGTTCTTGGAGAAGCATATAATGTAAAGTCAATGAAAAAGAGGAAGCTCCTCAGTGGGGTGGTTGGCACAATGCCTGCAACAATGGTTCAAACAGCAACAGTTGTGAAGGTGCCATCGTTCTAAGCAGTTTTGCTCTGCTGTGCAGAGTTGCTATGAGTGAGAACCAATGCAACAGCATCACACAACAGCTATTTCAGAATCCAGAGGATGAAAAGGGTGTAAACTGAGACTCACCTGTGCCCCTTCTTCACTCCAACCCCCCAGCTTGAAGGGGGGGAGGGGATGCTCACACAGAGAGAGGAGCGGGCTGTTGCCTTGGGGAAGAGAAAGCCCTCAAGAGCAGGCCACTGATCTCAAAGGGAAATAATGGGATTTTCTGGGATTCACATTGATCCCCAAAGGAGAAAAGCTTCTGTTTGCCTTTTTAAAGCCACCAAACAAGAAACTAAAGCTTCTTTCAGCCCTGAGTCGGGCTGTCCTTTCTGAAGTCCTTATTATCCCCAGGGCACAGGGAGAACAGCCCCAGCGCCTGGCTCTCCACCCAGGGAGCTTTCCGCCAGGCAGAGGCTTTCCTGGTTTCCTAGCGACCAAGACCCAACCAGGCCACAACCGCTGGCACCTTGACCCAGAGTTCTTGATTGTAGCCTGGAGAGAGCTTGGCTCCCATCCTTGATCTGTCCTGAGATGTGTTTGCACATCCAGGAGTGAAGATGGAAAGTGACAGCTCTCCAAGCCACCAGAGGCTACACATACACACCTCACACCAACTTCTCAGCAGTGATACAGTGGCAGTCACAATGATGATGGCAACTATTATTTCTCAAGCAGTGTGATGCTACAGGCATCATCTTCCTCTCTCCCTGAACTTCCTTCACAGAAGACAATATCTGGAAGGACAAACAGCCCTGAAGATTTGCTTACCCTCTAGATGTGTCCAGGCAACTCCAGTGCCTTCACCTTTACCACTTGTGCTGTCCCTTTCAGAACCACAGTCCAGATATTATCCATCGCTGCTCCACTGCTGAAGCTTCACATGCACACTCACACTCATACACTTACTCATATGCACATGCACACACGCAGATGTGTAAATAGACTCATCCCCACTATTCACTCTCACACTTTCACACCCCCCAAACCTCAATGGTCAACTTCCTCTCTATTCCACTGTTATGCCCTCATTCCCTTGGAATCTCCCCTTCCCCAGTTGCTCTTTGCACCTCTGGCCAACTTAGTCAAACTCAGCAAAAGTCAACCTGTCCTCCTTCCATCTCTACCAAATAGCCTGTTCCTACTCTACCCACCAGTCAAAAGCACAGGAAACAGAGCTTTCCTTCTCTCCTCTTTCCTTCCTGAATTCCTCTTGCAGATTTGACTACTTGCCATTTCAGTGACTCCTCTTTTCACTAGTGGATGAAGCCAAGATTCCCTGCTGAGGTTCATTAGACACATGACTAGTGACTTGCCTATCTTCCCAGTCTCAGATCTTGACTCATCTCCCAGCATCACTCATTCACAGATCAGTTCAGACTCCCAGCAAACCTCCAATGGAAATGTCCATTTTTCTCCCTCAGAGCTGCTGGTGGATTTGAACCACCAGAGATGTGTAGCCTTTGGATTAGCAGTGCAACTCCCTACAAAGTACACCACCAGAGCCCTCCCAGAATAGTGTCACTGTTGTTAGAGGTTGTTAAATATGACTCACAGTGACTCTGCAAATAACTGATCTGAACCCTGTCCTATTCCGTGCCATCCTTATCATCTCTGACACACTTGAGCCCATTGCTGCAGTCACTGCATCAATTTATCCCATTGAAGATTGTCCTCTCTTCCCTGACCCTTCACTTTTCCAAGCATGATGTCTATCTCCAAGGAATATCTTAACCTTATCAACATACCCAAAGTATAAGAGATGAAGCTTCACCATGCTTTCCTCAAAGGAGTACTCTGACAGTACTTTCTGTGAGACATACCTGTTTATTCTTTTTGCTGTCCATGAGACACTCAGGTCTTTTCTCCAATACCACAACTCAAGGGAATAAAAACTCATTGATTTCTCTTCTGTCCTCATTGTTCATTGTCCGGTTCTCAGATGCTTTGCAAGTGATTGAATAGTCTATGGCTTGAATCAGGTACATCTTAGTCTTTAAACTGACATAATTGCTCTTCAAAACTTTGGCAAAGCCCCTGACAACAACCTTTCCCAATACAATACATTTCCTTATCTCCTGACTGCTAATGCTAAGGATGTTGACTGTGGATCCAAGTAAGATGAAATCACTGATGACTTCAATCTTTTCTTCATCTATTATGAAGTTGCTTATTGGTCCAGTGGTGAGGATTTTTGACTTCTTGATGTTGAGGTATAATCCATTTTAAAGCCTATAGTTCTTGATCTTTTGTAGTAGATGCCTCAGGTCCTACTCACTTTCTGCAAGCAAAGTTGTGTCACCTGCCTAATTCCAGTTGATGAGTGTTCTTATCCTGAAGCGATATTCTTCCTCAAAAAGTCTAGTTTCTCAAATGATTTGCGTGGTCTGCAAATTGAATAGGTAAGGAGAATGGATAGAGCCCTAATACACACTTTCTTGATTTTAAACCATGTGGTATCCTCTTGCTATGTTTAGATGACAACTTCTTGGTCTAGGTGTAAGTTTTACATGAGTACAATTAAGTGTTCTGGGATTCCCATTCTTCTCAATGTTAGCTATAGCTGCCTGCGATCCATGCAGTAAAATGCCTTTGCAGAGTCAAAGCACATATAGACATTCTTCTGGTATCCTTTGCTTTCAGTCAAGATCCATTTGACATCAGCAATAGCATCCGTGGTACCATGATCTCTTCTAAACCCAGCTTGAACTTCTGGTAGTTCTCTTTCAATTCGAGCTGGTTTTGGATGATTTTTAGTAATATTTTGTTTGCATGTGATATTAATGATAATCTTCAATATTTTCCACATTCTGTTGGATCTTCTTTTTGGGGAATGGGAACAAATATAGATCTCTTCCAATTAGTTGACCAGGTAACTGTCTCAAATCTTCTGGCACAAACTAGTGAGCCTGCTCAGGGCTGTTTCTGTTATTTGAAGCATGTCAATTGGTATCACATTGATTCTTGGAACCGTATTTTCTGCCAAAGTCTTCAATGCAGCTTGAACCTCTTCCCTCTTCACCACTGACTCTTTATCATATTCTACTTCCTAAAATACTTCAGTGTCTTTTTGGTACAGTGACTTTATTGATTCCTTCCACCTTCTTTTGATGCTTTGTGGAAGACTAAAGATTTTGCCATTACATCTTTCAGTTTTGCAACTCAAGGCTTGAGTTTGTTTTTCACTTTTTTCAGTTTGAGAAATCCTGAGCGAGTTCATCCCTTTTTATTCTACAACTCTTTCTTTGTACATTCCATTATAATGTTTTGCTTTGTCTTCTCGAGTTGCTTTTTGAAATCTTCTGTTCATATTTTTATTCCGCTCCCTCCCCTTTGCTTTGGCTTATCCATGCTCTGGTACAATTTTCAGAGTGTCTTCTGATATCCATTTTGGTTTTGTCTTTCGCCTCTGTCTATGTTAATGACATTTTACTTTCTTCACGGATGATCCCACAACTCATCTGGTCTTGGTGCTTCAAACCTATTATTCTTAAGATGATTTTAAAATTCAGATGGAATAGACTAAAGCTCATATTTTGGTACTAGTAGACCTGTTTTAAATTTTTTTCAACTTTCAGTGTTTTTTTCAATGAGTAGTTGATAGTCTATAGTACCGTGAGCATCTGGCCTTGTTTTGACTGCTGGTATTGAGCTTTTCCAACCATTCTTGCCACAGATGTAGCCAATCTGATTCCTATGTAGTACATCAGGTGAGGTCCATGTGTTAGTTACCAACTGTGTTTCTTCTAAAAAGGTAGTTACAATGAAGACCTTTGAATGTGCGAAATTCAATCATTCTACTCCAACCTCATTTATGTCACCAAGCCATAATTTCTGTCTACCATTCACTCTATTTTGTTTCTAACATTTACATTCCAGTCACCAACTATTATTTATGCAATGAATGACTGTTTGGTCAGTTTAAGTATGCAAAAGTTGGAAGAATTCCTCAATTTTCTCCTCATTGGCTGTAGCTGTTGGTGTGTATATTTGAATAAAGAATGTATTAACAGGTCTTTGTACACATATGTATACTATGCTATCACTCATAACATTGTACCTCAGGATAGACCTTGAAGTGGTCTTTATAACTATGAATACAACGCCATTTTTCTTTAACTTCTTATTCCCAGTAAAGTAGATCATATGATCATGTGATTCAAAGTGGCCAATGCTAACCTATTTTATATTACTGACAATGCCTAGAATGTCTAGCCTGATGTGTTCAATTTAATTTTGTACAACATCCAATTTTCTTATATTCATACATTCCATGTTCCAATTATTAAAGGATGTTTGCAGCTCTTTCACTTCATATTTGCGTGAGTTCCTCTCTGGCCTCTACCTCTAATACTATAGCTACTCATGTTCCTATATTGTTCATTGAGTTTTTGAAGATCTGTTATTTTGGAAGTATATAAAGGACATTTGTCAGCCTCCCTTGCAGCTAGATGCAATCCTGTAACTAAGTGTTGGTCAATGAAATGTAAGCAAAAATGGCATATGACAACCTGCGGAAAGCGTTCTGAAAAAAAGAACTGAGGTGTGCTTTTCCTTTTCTTTTAACCCTTTCTACATCCTGTTGTCAATCCTACATCCTGCAATATGAATTGCATCTCAAAGTCTAGAAAGCAAAACAACAATAAAAAAGTCTAGAAAACAGCAATTTTTACTGTTAGACCAATAGATAAAACCAGGATATGTGGATAAAATACTGAAGTTGTCAATTATTTTATCTTTCTTGGTTCCGTCATCAACACCTTTGGTGCCAGCAGTCAGGATACCAGGAGATGTATTGCACGGGGAAAGTCTGCAGTCAGGGAGCTCTCGAAATTATTGAGAAGCAATGATGCCGGGTTGAGGACTAGGCACACCTGATTCAGGACAAGGTCTTTTTTATCATTTTCTATGCAACCGTGAGCTGGAGAACGAATAAGGACGATAGAAGTAATATTGATGCTTTTGAGCTGTGCTGTTGGTTAAGAGTATTGAATATCCCATGGGTTGACAAAAAACCAAATACATCTTGGAGAAAAACTAGCCAGAGTCTTCCTTGGAGGCAAAGATGGTAAAGCTTCTTTTCACGTCCTTAGGGCTAATGTTGCTAGAAAACACTATTTCTTGGAGAAGGATATCATGCTTAGAAAGGTGGAGTGTCAGCTAAAGAGAGGAAGACCCTCGATGACACAGTGACAGCTGCAATGGGGTCTAGTGTGTCAGAAATTGTGATGGCACAGGATAGGACAAGGGTAAAATCTGTTGTTCATAAGGACCCTATAAGTCATACTCAACTTGATGACACATAACATCCTGTTGTCTGAAACAATGTCACTATCTTGGATGAAGATAAAGGCCACAGGCCAGGGATAGAAGAAGCCTCATGCCTGAATATTTCATGGAACAGAGCTGCCATATCAGCTATGATAGAAAACTTAAAGAGAAAAAGAAATCTATAATAGATACCATGGCAGCATGAATATCATTGCTATGTCAGATGGATCCTGGCTGAAAGTAAAGAATATCAGAAGAATGTCTATGTTTTATTGTCTATGAAAAGTCATTTGACCGTGTAGATCACAACAAATTATGCCTAATAATGAGAAAAATGACAATCCAATAACACTTACTTGTACGCATGTGAAACCTATACCTAGAACAAGAAGTTGTCGTCCAAACAGAGCAAGGGGACACACTGTATGGTTTAAAATTAAGAAAGGTGTTCATCAGGGCTGCATTTTTTCTCTATGCTTATTCAATCTGTATATGCTGAACAAATCATTCGACAAGCTGAAGTTTATGAAGAAGGCTGGGGCATCAGGATTGGGGATGACTCAAAAACATGGGTTAAGTAAATGACATCACTTTGCTTGCTGAAGAGTGAGGAGGACTTGAAGAACTTTCTGCAGAAGATCAAGGACTACAATCTTTAATTATGGATTATACCTCAACACCAGGGAGCTCTGGTGGCCTAGCGGGAAGAAGCTGTGTTATAATCCTGAAGGCACACAGTTTGAGTCCACCAGATGCTCCGTGGAAGAAGGATGGGCAGTCTCCTCCCATGCAATTATCTGTCTCTGAAAACCTGCTGGAGGATCAGCTATGGGTCAGTTCTGACTCTATAATACACAACAACAACATATTTCAACATGAAGAAAACAAAGTCCTCATGACTGTGACAACATCGTGATAAATGGAGAAGAGATTGAAGACTTCAATGATTTCCTCTTGCTTGGGTCCACACTCAACATCCTTGGTACCAGCAGTCAAGAAATCAAAAGAAAAGGTGCATTGGGAAAATCTGCTGTCAGGCACCTCCCCAAAGTTCTGAAGAGCAATGATATCCGTTTAAAGACTAATTCAAGCCCTAGTCTTTTCAATCACCTGCTATGCATCTGAGAGCTGGTCAATGAACAAGGATGACACAGAATTGATGCCTTTGAGTTGTGGTGTGTGGGGAGAGTACGTGAACAGCCAAAAGAAAAAACAGGTATGCCTTAGAGAAAGTTCAGCCAGAGTGCTCCTTAAAGGCAAAAATGATGTAGCTTTTTGTCACATACTTTGGGCATGTTGTTAGGAGAGGCTATTCCTTGGAAGGGGACATCATGCTTGGAAAGATGGAAGACCCTCAACAAGATGGATTGACACAGTGGCTGAACCAAATAGGCTCAAATGTGTAGGTGATGGGGAGGATGGCACAGCATGGGACAGATTTCAGACCCGTTGTTCATAGAGTCATTATGAGTTTTACTCAGCTCTATGACATGTAACAACAACAACATTATCTTGTTTAAGCAACTCTTGTTTTAGGTTTTTTGTCCCTCCAAATAGTGATTTCCATGGTGTCTTCTTTATCTCCCAGGCATATTTTTTTTAGTCATTGAAACCATCAAGTTCTGATTTTTCCAGAGCCTGGAGCATTGTTGGTATTAGTGCTGACTGATGTTGCATCATTCTCCAACACATGATGCCCACATGCGCAACAGAACAAAATATCTTTATGTTTGGTTGTGGCTTGATCAACATTCTGCTGCAAGCCACAGAACTTGTATTGGTTCATTTTGGAAGTAGATTGCTAGGCTTTTCTTCCTGGTCTGCCTTATTCTGGAAACTCCACAGAAACCTTCTCAGCAGCATAGCAACACACAAACATCTTCTAATAGACAAGTGGTGGTTGCGTATGATTGGCCAGGAATTGAGCCCTGATCTTCTAAGCAAGAGGCAAAAAGAGCATGATAGGCACTCAGAAATTTATGGTTACATGGTGATTTCAAGAATAAGATTTGAGAATTAAAGAGTTATCTGGAGAAGGTAGCATAATAGAACAAAGGAGAGATTCATGGGCCAGGTTTACATGCTAACCCAGATCACCTTACGATCCTGGGGTTTCCCTGGTAAGTAGGAGGGCCAAGTGGCACAGAACAAAAGGACAGGGTATTGACGTCTTATGAGGTTGAATTTAACCAATGAGAGACAGGTTGATCCAGGCAGCAGATAAATTCTTCTCTCTTCTCCCCCTGCACTATTTAGAGACACAGCGGCATCATAGAGCCTTCTGAAGATGTCTGTCACACTGGGCAGTCAGTTGTGTTGGTCACAATGCAGTGTCCAGCTCACGATACCTTCTGGTCTTTTTATTTATTCTTTCTCCTTCCTTCCTTCACTCACGCTTCTTTTCCTAACTCCTGCTTTCCCAGGAATGAACTAATAAAGTGTTAACATTTATGTTTTTGTGTTCAATTTTCCAAGGATAGTCATGAGCATTATGCTGATGGAACAGTATGAAATTTAGTGAGTTGAGAAATAGGCAGAAAATAGGCACTATGTAGTACACATTAGGGTGCCTCAGCTAAATGAATGGAGGCACATCTACAGCAGATTGGGTCTCTGAGGAGAGGTAGAACTCTGCTTTTTATTTGCATAACCTCACTCTATTATCAAGCGCAAAAAGCAAAGGGTATTGTTTCTGTTCTGTGGTGTTGTCAAGTCAATTTCAGTTAATATCCATCCCTCATGACAGATTAGAACTTCCCTGTAGGGTCCCTCTGATGAAACCTCTGCAGAAGCACATCACCTGCAGAGCCACTGGTGTTTTAGAGCTGCGAACCTTTCAGTTAACGGACAAATGAGATTCTCCACTAAGTAAGTGTGTGTGATGTTTAAAGAATGGAGACACACTTCAAAGTTGCTGAAAGACTCATAAGAATTTGTTCCCAAAAAGCTTTTATGTATTCATAAGAATTCCATGTGGTCAATAAATGTAAAATCCTAAACATTCCATGAATATTACTTAACTCATTACATTCTCACATGCTAATGAAGTTGATAGATTATTAGTCCCATTTTACAGCAAAAAATGAGGAAAAGCAATTTGAATACAGACAGACAAATATAGTAAGTGGTGTTCTGACTCTCAAATCCATACCTTTCACTGTCTCAGAGTCCACGTTACCTGTCAAAAGGTGTTTTGCATTCTACCCTTCCACATGTGTGCCATTAAGGCAAGTACAACACATAGCAACCCTATGAACAACAGATTTGAACCCTGGTCTATCCTGAGCCATCCTCATCTCTGACATGCTTGAGACTATTGTTAAAGTCACTGTATCAATCTCTTTTTGAGGGTCTTCCTTTCTCTCACTGACTCTCTGCTTTTCCAAGTATGATGTCTCTTTCCAAGGAATAGCCTCTCCTAACAACATGTCCAAAGTATGTGAGCTGAAGCTTCTCCATCTTTGCTTCTAAGGATCACTCTGACTGAATTTTCTCCAGGACATAGCTCTTTGTTCTCTTGCAATTCATAGATATTCAGTACTCTTTTCCAACACCACAATTCAAAGGCATCATTTTTTCCTTCTGTCATCCTTATTTATTGTCCAGCTCTCAGATGCATAGCAAGTAATTGAAAAGGCCATAGCCTGAGCCAAGAACACTTTTAATCTTTAAACTGACATCATTACTCTCCAGGAGTTTGGAGAGGCCCCTGACAGCAGACTTTCCCAATGCAAGACAGCTCCTTCTCCTGATTGTGGATCCAAGTAAGATTTCAGTCTTTTTCAACATTTGTTATGATGTTGCCTATTGGTCCAATGTTGTTATTGTTAGGTGCTGTTGAGCTCAATATGACTCATAGCAACCCTAAGAACAACAGATCTGAACTCTGTCCTATCTGTGCCATCCTCACAATTTCTGACATATAGGAGCCCATTGCTTCAAGTCACTGTGTCAGTACATCTGGTTGAGGGTCTTCCTCTCTTTTACTATCCCTCCACCCTTCCAAGTATTATGTCCCTATCCAAGGAATATCCTCTCCTAATAATATGCTGAAAGTATTATGAGATGATGCTTTATCATCTTTGTCTCCAAGGGGCTCTCTGACTGTACCTTCTCCAAGATTTATCTTTTCATTATTTTGGAAGCATGGGACATTCAGTACTTATTTCCCATACCATAGTTCAAAGACATCAATTCTTCCGTCATTTTTATACATTGTCCAACTCTCAACTGCATAGCAAGTAACTAAAAACATCATAGCCTGAATCAGATGCACCTTAATCCTCTAACTGATATCATTGCTCCTCAGTAATTTGGAGAGATTCTTAACTACATTCCCTGTGTAATACATCTCCTGATCTCCTGACTGCTGGTATCAAGTATATTGATTGTGGATCCAAATAAGATTAAGTCATTAATAGTTTCAATATTTTCTCCATCTTTCATGATATTGCCTATTGGTCCAATGGTGAGAATTTTTTGTTTTATTGACATTGAGAAGGAATCCATATTGAAGGCTGCAGACTTTCATCTTCTGCGGCAAACATTTCAAGTCCTCCTCATTTTCAGCAAGCAAGGCTGTGACATCTGCATAATGAAGGTTATGCTCTGTTTTCCTCCAAACCTGATATCACAATCTTCATCAAGAGGTTAGTGCCGCAAATAATTTGCTCAGCATACAGATTGAACAAGTATATAGCAAGAATACAACCTTGAAGCACACCTTTCTTCATTTTGAACCATGTAATATTCCCCTTAAGAGAAGAAAGTAGGACATTAAGGAGCTGAACAGAAGATTTCAAAGGACAGTGCGAGAAGACAAAGCAAAGTATTATAATGAAATGTGCAAGGACCTGGAGCTGGGAAATCAAAAGGGAAGAATTCGCTCAGCATTTCTTAAGCTTAAGGGACTGAAGAACAAATTCAAGCTAAGAGTTGCAATACTTACAGGTGATATGGGAAGAATATTAAGTATGCAGGAAACATTGAAAGAAGATGGAAGGAGTACACAAAGTCACTTTACCAAAGAGAACTGGCTTGCACAGAAGAATTTCATAAAACAACACACAATCAAGAGGCAATGGTGATGAAGGAGGAAGTTCAAGCTGCCCTAAAAAATTGGCAAAAAGCAAGCCCCAGGAATTGACAGAATACCAATTGACATATTTCAACAAACAGACACTGTCCTGGAAGTGCTCATCAGGTTGTACCAAGAAATCTAGAGGACAACTATTTCGCCAATTGACTGAGAGAGATCAATATTTATTCCCATTAAAAAGAATGTATGAGACTGTTATTGTAGAATGAGTATAAGGATCCAAGAGGAGTGGGAGAGGCTGGAAACAGAGGGATGTGGATGTGCAGGGGGAAGAGGGAATTAATCATTGGGTTGTACAATTTGATGGGGGGAGGTGAGGGAAATGAAAAGAATTTGTTTGAATTTGTATTAGAATTTTGTAAATAAACTAGTGAAAAGGGGGAAAAGTGATCTGGCAGTGTGAAAATTAGCAAACAATATCCCTAATATCACATGTAACACTTAATTGTGCTCATGGAAAACCTATACTTGGACCAGGAAGTAGTAGTCAGAATAGAGCAGGGAAACACTGCATGGTTCAGGATCAGAAAGGTGTGCATCAGGGATGCATCCTGTCCTCTTACCTTTTCAATCTAGATGCAGAACACGCTGGACTTCATGAAGAGGAATGTGGCATCAGGACTGGAGGAAGACACTTCAGTCTGTGTTATGCTAAACCTTGCTTGCTAAAACTGAAAAGGATATGAAGCGTTTGCAGCAGAAGGTCAAAGCTTATTCTTCAATATGGATTGAAGCTCAATATCAAGAAAACAAAGATTCTCACCAGTAGACAAATTAGCAGCTTCATGATGACAGAGAAGAAACTGAAATTGTTCATAATTTCAGCTTGCTTGGCTCCAAAATCAACACCCCTGTCACCAGCAGTCAGGAAATCAAAAGACAAATTGTATTCGGAACGTCTGCTCTCATGGACCTCTCTAGAGTAATGAAGAGCAATGATGTTAGTCTGGAGACTAAGGTATGCCTGATACAGACCATGGTCTTTGCAATTACTTGCTGTGCATCTGAGAGCTGAACAATAAGTAAGGATGATAGAAGAATAATCAATGCCTTTTGGTTGTGGTGCTGGAGACTAGTGTTGAACACACTGTGGACTGCCAGAAGAACAGATAGGTCGGTCCTGGAGAGGGTGAAACCAGGTTGCTCCCTGGAGGCATGGATTTTGAGGCTCCAGCTCACATACTTTGGGCATATGACCAGGAGGGACCAGAACTTGGAGAGGGACATCATGCTTGGAAGAGAAGAGGGACAGTGCAGGAGAGAAAGACTTAGGATGAGATAGATTGACTCAATGACTGGAGAAGTAGGACTAGATCTGTTAGAGACAATGAGATTGGTTCTAAATGGGGCAGATTTCAGATATAATATATGTAGGGCCACTACGAGTCGCAAGCAACTCAACAGCACATAACAACAACTAGAAGTAGCTAGAGATTATCCAAAAATTACCAGAACAGTATATTGACAGAGAACTACTAGAAATATAAGCCAGGTTTAGAAGAGGCCGTGGGACTAGAGAGACATTATCGCCAATGTAAGATGAATCTTGGCTGAAACAAAGAGTACCAGAGGAATGTCCATTTGTGTTTCATCAACTATGCAAAGGCATTTGACTGTGTAGATCCACAAGAAATCATGGCTAACCTTGAGAACGGAAATCTCAGATTGTGCAAACCCTGTACTTGGATCAGGAAGCAGCCATCAGAATAGAGCAAGGAAACACTGCATGGTTCAAAATCAGAAAAGGAGGGATATATTCTGTCTCCATACCTTTTCAATCTATATGCAGAACAGATACTTTGGGAGACTGGACTTTATGAGGAGGAATGTGACATCAGGATTCGAGAAAGACTCATCAACAACCTGCATTATAGAGATGACATAACCTTGCTTACTGAAACAAGGGAGGACCTGAAGAGTTTGTTATGGAAAGTCAAGGACTGCAGTCTTCAATATGGATTGAAGTTCAACATCAAGAAGATAAAGACTCACCAGTGGGTCAATTGGCCAAACCTTCACAGATGGAGAAAAGACTGAGATTGTTAACGGCTTCAGTTTGTTTGGCTCCACAATCAACACTCTTGGCACCATCAGTCAGGAAATCAAAAGATAAATTGCATTCAGGAAGTCTGCTCTGTCAGAGACCTTTCAAAAGGACTTAAGAGCAGTGATGTCAGTCTAGAGACTAAGGTGTGCCTGATCCAGACCATGGTATTCTCAGTAAATTAGTATGCATTCATCAGAGAGCTGGACAATGACTAAGGATGACAGAAGAATCACAGATGCCTTTGAGTTGTGGTGCTGGAGAAAAGTCTTGAACATACCATGGACTGCCAAGAGGACAAACTATATTGGAGAAGGTGAAACCAGGCTACTCCTTGGAGGCAATGATTTTGAAGCTCCATCTCATGTACTTTCGACATGTGGCTAAGAGAGACTAGTCCTTGGAGAAGGACATCATGATTGGAAGGGTGGAAGGACAGCACAGGAGACGAAGATGCTGGATGAGACGGATTGATGCAGTAATTGGTGTAAAGGTGGTAGATGTGTCAGAGTCAGTAAGAATGGCTCAGGACAGGGCAGGCTTCACAGCTGTTGTACATCGGATCACTATGAGTTGCCTGCTCCATGGTGCATAACAACAACAACAACAACAACAAAACAGTGGTTTGTTTTTTTTTTTGCTTATTCACACAACAACCTCTTGGTCTAGGTGTATGTTTCACATAAGCATAATTAAGTGCTCTGGGATACCCATTCTTCTGTATATTAGCTGTAATTTTTTTATGATCCACACAGTTAAATGCCTTTGTACAGACAATAAAGCATGAATAGACATTCTTCTATTATTCTTTACTTTCAGCCAGGATCCAACTGACATCAGAGGGCACCTGAAGGCCCTGAATAGGGCAGCTGGGTGGAAATGAAGTGGCACTTCCTGCTATGAGTGACACTCATTTGACTCTCCAGAGGAGGATCTGACATCCAACAGGGACTTACTCCCAGGCCTTGCTCTCAAGCTGGGCCCTTTGATGGGAGGAATGAAGAGCTGCCTGGTGGCCGTAGTCGCCTCACTTCTCACAGAGGGAGACCTGGCCAGGTGAGGAGTGGCCATCTCTTTCCTTGCTTTATTTGAACTGGAATTACCTGCTGGATATTGTGAGCTGCCAGAGCCTTGGGGTTATCTCTGAGCCCAGAGCTCTTCTGTGTTCCAAGTGGGGACACAGGCATGATGATGGGTGTGGGTGAGAAGTCAACAGGACTGGCTTCCGTGAACTCTTTCAGCTCATGGTTCCTTGACAGGCCAGTCCCCACCCTCAGATATGCCCACATCATTCCCACCATGATACTGCCTGCTATCACACTCCTAGCCTATTTCAGACCCTGTGTGATACTAAACCTTCAATACAAACATTCCCTAGGTTACAAACAAGATCTTTAAGTCAGAATAGGTACGTATGGTTCTTATTAAGCTTTACTTTAGGAATCCTAGTGGTATAGTGGATTATACATTGGGCTACTAACCAAAAGGTAGGTGGTTCAAACTCACCAGCTGCTCTATGAAAAATGATGAAGCCATCTGTTTTCATTATGACTGACAGCCTTGGAAACTCTATGAGGCCAGGCAGCTATGGGATTGCTGAGTAGAATCCCCTCAACAGCAGTGACTCTTGGTTTAGGAGTTGGTTCAATTGTCTTACTGTAGTTGTTGTGTACTGTTGTATACACATCCAATATACAAGCAGCAAGTGAGGGCCTACTCTTTGCCTGGCCTTGTGCTACACCCAGAGACAGATAGTGATAGAGTTGGAATTACCCTATAGATGACCCTCCAGTGGGGTTTCAGAAGCAGTAAAATGTATGGGAGTTGCTGTTGTTGTTAGGTGACATTGAGTAGCGTATGACTCATAGCAACCCTATGAAAAGCATATCTGAGCCCTGTCCTATCCTGCACCATCCTCTCATTTCCTTACACATTAGAGCCCATTGTGGCAGTCACCTTGTCAATCCATCTGGTTGAGGGTCTTCCTCTCCTTCACCGACACTCTACCTTTCCCAGCATCATGTCCCTCTCCAAGGAATAGTCTCTTCTACCAACTTGCTGAGAGCATGAGAGTTAAAGCCTCATCATCCTTGCCTCCAAAGATGCAAGCGAAATACTGCTGGAGATCACAAAAAACCAGCTAGAACAGTACATAGAAAGGAAGCTGCTAGAAGTTCAAGAAAGATTTAGAAGAAGCTATGGCACCAGGGATGTCATCGCGGATGTCAAATGGATCCTGGCTGAAAGTAGAGAATGCCAGAAGAACGTCTATTTGGGATTTATCGGCTATGCAAAGGCATTTGACTGTGTGGATCACAAAAATTGTCGCTGACATTGAGAAGAATGAGAGTTCCAGAGCACTTGATTGTGCTCATGTGAAACTTATACCTAGACTCAAAGGCTGTTATGCAAACAGAGCAAAGGAACACTTGTTATTGAGTGCTGTTGAGTTGCCTGTGACTCACAGCAACCCTATATACAACAGCCCTAAACCCTGCTCTATCCTGTGCCAATCTTACTGTCTCTGACACACCTACCCACATTACCCCAGTCACTGAATCAACCCATCTCATCAACGGTCTTCCTCTCTTGCACTGTCCCTCCACCCTCCCAAGCATGACACCCCTTTCCAAGGACTGGTCTCTCCTTACAACATGTCCAAAGTATGTCAGACGAAGCTTCAGAATCCTTGCCTCCAAGAGGGTTAGAAGAGGTCGTGGTACTAGGGATATTGTAGCTAATATTAGATGGATTTTGGCTGAAAGCAGAGAGTACCAGAGGAATGTCTATCTATGTTTCATTGACTATGCAAAGGCCTTTCAATGCGTGGATCACAACAAACTGTGACTAACTCTGAGAAGAATGGGAATTTCAGAACACTTGATCATGTTTCTGCAAAGCCTATCCTTGGACCAGGAATCAGTTATCAGAACAGAGCAAGGAAACACTGCACAGTTCAAAATTGGGAACGGTATATGTCAGGAATGTGTCCTATTTCCATACTTTTTCAGTCTATATATAGAATAGATTATCAGGGAGGCTAGGCTCTATGAGGCGAAATGTGGTGTCAGGATTGGAGGAAGATTCATCGACAATCTGTGTTATGCAGATGATACATCCCTGCTTGCTGAAACAGAGGAGGACCTGAAGTGCTTACTGAAAAAGGTCAAGGACTGCAGCCTCCAATATGGATTGAAGCTCAACATCAAGAAAACAAAGATTCTCACCACTGGCCCAATTGATAGCATAGTGATAGCTGGTGATGGTTTAAAATTAAGAAGGGAGTGTATGAGTGTTATATTCTCTCTCTCTCTCTCCATATATATGAGAGTAGATTGTTCATTTTTCTTCCTTGGAGAAGTTGGTGGATTCAAACAGCATACCTTTCTTTGCATTGGCACCATAATTCCTTACCACTAAGACATCAGGCTAGTGGCAAGAAGCTGAGCTGCAATCCTAAAGGTGCACAGTTCGTGGCCACCAGCTGCTCTGTAGGAGAAGGATGGACAATCTCCTCCTGTGAGATTAACTGCCTCTGAAAAGCTACTGGAGGGTCAGCTATGGGTTGGTACATAACACAACACAAGCCATCAGCATCAGAGCTCCCAGCAACTGTTTGATGTTACCGTTAAGTGCCATTGAATCGAGTATTACTCATAGTGAACCTATGAAGAACAGATCTGAATTCTGTCTTATCCTCATCATCCTCAACACTTTTGAGTCCACAACAGATACTGTATCTATTCATCTCACTGAGGGCCTTCTTCTCCTTTGGTGACCCTCTACCTTTCCAAGCATGATGGCCTTTTCCAAAGAATAGCCTCTCCTAACAACATGTTAAAAATATGTGAGATGAAGCTTCACTATTTTTTGCCTCCAAGGAACACTTTGGTTGCACTTTGTCTAAGACGTATATCTGTTCGTTCTTTTTGCAGTTTTCAGCACTCCTCAACAACACAGCTCAAAGACATAAATTCTTCTCCTGTTGTCCTATTGATTGTCCAGCTCTTAGATATAAAGCAGGTGATTGCAAAGACTGTGGCTTGAACTGGTGCATCTTAGACTTTAAACTGACATCATTGCTTGTCAGGACTTTGGAGAGATCCCTGAAGCAGACTTTCCCAATACTATATGTCTCCTGTATTGCTGATAATCTAAGCAAGATGAAACCATTGACAATTTCAAGCTTTTCTCCATCTATTATGATGTTGGCTGTTGGTTCAGTGATGAGGGCTTTTGTTTTCTTGATGTTGAGCTGTATAATCTATATTGAAGGCTGCAGTTCTTGATCTTCTGTAGCAAATGCTCAGGTCCCCCTCACTTTCAGCAAGCAAGGTTGTGTTGTGTGGTTAAAAGAAGTTGTTTTTGAATCTTCATGCCATCCCAATGCCACGTTCTTCATCATAAAGCCCAAATTCTCAAATGATTTGTTTAACATGCAGGTCAAATAGGTATGGAGAGGGGGTATAGAGAGCTCTTGCATACACTATTCCCATTTTATTGTATTGAGGGAAAATTTTCATAAAATTGAAGGGCAAGGATGAGGTTTTCCTAAATCAAATGTTTACTGTATTTCGAATCCCAAGCTACCCCTCCCACCAGAATGCTTTTCCAAGAAGCACAGCCTGCCAGGTTGAGAGTCTGGATTTGACAGCTGAGTTCCATGAGTCACAATCTCAGGTCCATCACTTTCTGCACACACCCATCCTACAATCTGCACTTGAGGGCCTACTCTGTGTCAGACCCTGTGCTACACTTGGAGACTGACAGCAATAGAGCTGCAAAAAACCACCGCTCAGGCTCTGACCTTACAGAGTTTGGGATCTGGGAAGAAACCAGATAGCTAACACAGTTTTAGTGTCAATCTTCTGGATGAACATCTTTTTTAGTTAGTAAAGGTGTTGCAAAGGAGAGATACAAGAATTGAGATATCCAGGGATGGAATAGGGGAGTTGACCCAGTAGCAGTAGTGGATTGGGTTCGTTTAAGTTGTGGAGAAGCCCTGGAGGAAATGTGAGGCAGGAGTTCTCAACATCAGCTTGCATTTTGTAAAGATCATTCTGGCTGCATTTAGTCTGGGTGTGTGCCTGAACAAAGCACACAAGCACACATCTTCTCTAAAGTCAGGTTTGTTGCTCTGTTAAATGTTGTTGCCATTGTGAGGCACTCTTGAATCAGCTGAAACCAAACGGCCCTATGAGACTGTGGCCCTGTGAACAACAGTTCTGATCCACCTTGTCCTGCACCATCCTAAGATCAATCTGCACCACTCTCAAGCCCACTGTGTCCACGCATCTCATTCAAGGCCTTCCTCTCCTTTGCTTTCCTTCTCCACTTTCCCAAGCAGTTCTGTTACGTAATAATGGTAATATTCCTGTCTTTGTGGTTGAGAGTTAATTAGTTCTGTGTGATGTATTCAACACCTTGCAGGGCACATATGTCATTGCTGTCAACTCACAACTGAGTCATATCTGACCCTCCAGAGGGTTTTGTTTTTCTTTTTAGTCTTTATTTTTTTTAGAAACTTTGTTCATATTCCAGAGGGCTTTTGTTTGTTGTGTATCATTGAGTCAGAATTGACTCATAGCTGACCCTCCAATAAGTTTTCAGATGCAGTAAATTATATGAGAGGTGATTGTTTTTTTCTCCCATGGAGCATCTGGAGGATTTTCTTTTTATTCCTTTGAGCTGGCAGTGAAACTTGTTACTACTAAGCTACTAGAGCTCCCTAGAGAATTTTTTGTTGTTGTTGTGTACCATCAAGTCAGAACCAACCCATAGCTGACCTTCTGGTGGGTTTTTAGAGGCAGTTACGGGAGGAGATTGCCCATTCTTCTCCTGCAGAGCAGCTGGTGGTTTTGAACCACGCGCCTTCAGGATCACAGTGCAGCTTCTTGCCACTAGGCCACCAGAGGCTCATGGGAGGAGATTGTTTGTCTTTCTCTCAAAGAACCACTGGTGAATTAGAACCACTAGGGGGCTATTACCTTCAGGAGCATGACTCCCTACAGATTGTGCCACCAGAGCTCCCTAAAAGAGCAAAGCACACAAGGAGCTGCTATGGGAGACAGAAGTTGTTTTCGGTGGGTGGCTGCCAAGGCTGTAGTTTAAGTTCCTCTTTCTGGGGTGGTGGTTGTTATGTGTCATTGAGTCGCTTGTCACTCATAGTGACCCTATGAACAGCAGCTCTGAAGCCTGCCCTATCCTGAGTCAGTCTCACTGATTCCAACACATCAAACCCCAGTGCCCTAGTCACTGTGTCAATCCATCTCATCCGGGGTCTTCTTCTTCTGTGCTGTTCCTCCACCCTTCCAAGCATGATGTCCTTCTCCAAGGACCAGTCCTTCCTGGCCACATGCTCGAAGTACGTGAGATAGAGCTTCAAAACCCTAGCCTCCAAGGAGAAACTTGGATTCATCCTCTCCAAGATAGACCTATTTGTTTTCTTGGAAGTTCTGGGTATGTTCGAGACTTCTCCAGCACCACAAATTAAAGGGTTCCTCCTTTTTCTCCTGGGCAGGACAAAATCTCCTCGAGAAGACAGCTGTCCCTACAGTGGCATCTCTGAGAAAGGAGGTGGAGGCACTCTTAAAAGAGCAAGCCTACAAGGGGTGAGGATGGGTAGAAGCAAAACCACAGGGTTGCACAACTTAATGGGTGAAAGGAAGGGGTAAAAGAAACAGGAAAGATCCAGCAGGGACCTGAAAAGGCAAGGTAATGATGGGCATAGTCCAACTGTAATTAATTTTCTGAAACATAATGTATGGAAACGATTGTATGAAACACAATGTGAATAAAGAATTGTGTGAAATACAATGTATACATATTTATAAGCAAACCAATATAAAGTAATTTAAAAAAAATAACTAACCCAAGAGGTGTGAACCTGGTCGGGAGCACAAGGGCATAGGAAGGGCAGGAAGCAAAAGAGGAGGATGTGGATGCAGCTGACCCTTGATTCCCCTTCCTCTTGCCCCCAAGTCCTTGCCTATAGAATGGCTCTTGCAGCCCTCAGGTCTGGGTCACACAGGACAGGAGTTGTTACTAATTTACAGATAAG
Organism: Elephantulus edwardii; assembly: GCF_000299155.1. Classification (NCBI taxonomy): domain Eukaryota; kingdom Metazoa; phylum Chordata; class Mammalia; order Macroscelidea; family Macroscelididae; genus Elephantulus; species Elephantulus edwardii. The sequence goes on from NW_006399814.1 coordinate 10,421,133, forward strand.
GAAGGTGAAGTAAGTACTCAATGTCAGTGAGTGGGCAGGGCAGCCTGTCTACCTCCACAGCCTGTGACCACCGAGCCAGGCAGGCTTCCAGTAGCAAGAGGAGCAGAGACCAAGAGGTCTCCCTGAAAGAGTCAGGAAGGCAGGGCCAAACCTTCCTGTCCTTCACAAGGCCTGGCACCTAGCTTGCATCAAGAGTCTGAGCAAATGTCCTTTCAATTCTCTCTATCCCCAGCCTGTCTCATTGTGCAGTAACAGTCGATAGTCTTCACAACCTGGCCAGGATGAGAAGCTTCCTGGAGGAGGTAACAGATTCCAAACCTTAAAGGGTAGGCAAGATTTAGCAAGGGCATTGCAGGTGGAGGCACATAGGGTCAAAGGCCCAGAGAGACCAGAATGGGAACTGCACAGCAGGACGGGAGGCAGGGAACAGCCTGCGTGGCCTGGCCAGGATTAAAAGAGGGCAGGAGTCAGAGCCGGCACTGGGGCCCTAAGCATCAAGCTGACAGCTTCTCCCATAGACAATGGTGGGCGAACAGAGAAGGCACAGGGGAAAGATGGTTCTTTATCGTTGAGACAGACCGGTGGAGGGGTTCACAAACCAGGTTGGAAGCAGGTGTTTGCCTGGTGCCTGGTGGGCAGGATGAGGCAGGTGCTCAAGGCTTTGGCCCTGACCCGCCCCTTCTCTCCAAAAAGGCAGCTCCACGGCCTGATTTTAGCCCTGCTAGCTCCCCTGCTGATGGCTTGTACCCTTCACCCCCCAAGGCTAATCAGCTTAAGACAGCAAATGAAGGCTCCAGAACCCTCACTCTGTGCTGATACAAATTAACACTTCAATTAAAAGCCAGCCAAGCCAGACTTGATATCCACACTCTCTCACTGGGGGAGGATTTAATTAAGGAACCTGGGGCAGGTGGGCAAGGAAGGAAGTGACCTTGAAAGGCCCCACCTTGAGCTGACCATCTTGATCAGCTTGTGGCTGTTTCCAGAACAGACCATGGGCAAGATCTGTTTCAGGTCACAGAGCACACTGTAAACATCAGAGTTTCTTAGCGAGAATCCTCTTAAAAAGGGAGGTGGGCTTATAAAAAGTGCCCATCCTTGGGCACTAGCACCACTGGGCACAACTGAGATGCACCAAGCTCCTAAAATACAAAACAAAAAGAGTTGCCATTGAGCTGATTTCAATCCAGGATGACCTTATGTGCGGCAGAGTAGAACTGTACTTCAGAGGGTTTTGACAGTCATGACCCTGAAGAAACAGATCTCTAAACCTTTCTTCCAAGGCATTTCTGGGTAGTTTTGAACTTCCAGACTTTCAATTAGTAGTTACATGCTTAGCTATGTGCATCCCCTGGGCACTCTTGAGATTGCAGGAGTTTACATTTTTACATATTCCAAGGATGTACTTAGGACATCTGCTAGTAACTGAGAACTACATATGGTAGGTTATGAAAGCATTTTAGTGGATCACAGTGAAGACCGAAGATGTCAGTTTAAAGACTAAAGTGTGCTTGAACCGAATCAGTGCTTTCAATAGCTTTCTATATATATGAAAGTTGGACAATGGGTAAGGATGACAGAAGAAGAATCGATGCCTTTGAATTGTGGTGCTGGTGAAGACTACTGAATATCCCATGGACTGCCAAAGAACAAACAAGTTGGTCTTGGAGAAATTGCTACCAGGATGCACCTTCGAGGCCAGGATGGTGAACCTTCACCTCACAGACATTGGGCAAGTTGTCAGGAGGGACCAGTGCTTAGAAAAAAGACATTATACTGGGAAAGGGAGAGGGTCAACAAAAAAGAAGATCTTCAATGAGAGGAGTTGACACAGTGACTACAACAATGGGCTAAAGCATGAAGGCAAGCTTGAACATGGTGTGGGACAGGGCAAGGTTCACATCTATCATTACAGAGTTGCTATCAATCGTAGTGGACTCAATAGCAACTAGCAACAACAACAAGAGTTCAGTATTTTTAACAATGGCGTGAAAATAGAATTGAAAATCTGATAGGGTTTGCCTACAGTCTTTGTTAGGTGTCCTCCAATCAACTACAACTCCTAGAAATTCTATCAACAACATGTTGGAATTTTGCCTTATTCCATGCCTTACATGCCATGCCCACTATGTCAGCCATGCTCAATCCCTTGTTGCTGTTTGCCCAGCCATTTAATTAAGGGTCTTCCTTTAATTTACCTCCTATTATTCCAAGCAAGATGTCTTTTTCCAAAGACCAACACCTTCTGACAATATGCCCAAAGTATGGGAGATGAAATTCTGTCATATTTGCCCCTAAGGGACCCCTTGGTTGCATTTCCTCCAAGACAAATTTGCTCTTTGGCAATCCATGGTCTAGTCAATACTTTTTTGCCAACACCACAACTCAAAGGCATCAGTCTTCTTTGCTTTTCCTTACAAAGGGAAGTATTTTCTACAACTTTGTATTTGATTCTGTGTGTGTGTGTGTGTGTTTGCTGATACTCAGTTGCTATGCTAAAAAATTTTTTTTAATTGGAACTTCAGGGGAAAAAAAAGATTGAAAAACTCCATATCCAGATTTCTCCAGTATCAAGAAGGCACAGATACCTTGCCTAAAGCTGTAGGTGCGAGTCACAGGGCAGGGCAGTAAATGAAACCTGAACCGCGGTGCACCTAGCCTCCAAGACTTTTGAGCCTAAAACTCTGCTAACCCTAGAAGCCTGTCCTCTTCGCAGAGGTCATTTACAGGCATGTGGGAGGAGGCAACTGTCAGCTGCTCCACAGAGTGATGACCTCTCTCTTGGCCCAGGCTAAGGGCAGGTGTTGGAAAGAGGATGCCAAAGAAGACCAGAGCTGAGGCCTGGATTGTATGGCAACCAAAACATCCTCAAGTCTATCCCTCAAGCAGCCTCAGAGCCTGGGACACAGTGTTGTTGTGTGTCATTGAGTAGCAACGGACCCGTAGCTGACCCTTCAGAGGGTTTTCAGAGGCAGGAAAGTGTCTTCTCCTGTGAAGCAGCTGGCGCATTCGAACTGCATTTCTTTGGGATTATAATGCAGATTCTTACCACTAGGCTGCCAGAGCATGGGGTAACATGGAGGGGGAGGTCCATAAACACACCCCTACCTTCCAGAAGATCACTGTCTACATGAGAGAAAAAATAGGTGCAGAACAGACAGTGGGTCGCAGGGACAGCCGATCGCAGAGGCAGCTGGGCACAGAGGCACTGGGGCGGAGGGGCAGAGGGGCACAGGGGCAAGGTTGAAGTGGGACCTGGGCCACACAGGAGGGTGGGGCGGGGTCCGGCAGGCTGCCTTCCCAGTGCCACATTCCGAGCCCTGTCCTCCCATGCTGTCCCTGCCCTCTCTGGCTTGGAAATCCCTTTGAGCTCTGGAGGGCAGATGGGGGTCAGAGAGTGATGCGCCCTGGCCCCAGCCCTGTTTGAAATCGAAGCATCCTGGGCCAGGGGCGAGCCCTGCGACGTGGGGTCGCCACCTCTGGGGCAGCAGTGAGCTCCAGCCTAGGCCAGCGCGTTGCTAGGGCCCTTCTAAGGAGGCATCAGGTTATAGGGCGGCGTGGAGCAGCCCATCTGCCGGCTAACTTCTCACTTTCCCCCCTAAGGCTGCCTGTGACCCGGCTCCCCGGGCTCTGGCCCGTGTGTAAAAGTGGCGGGGGGCCTTTATTCCCACCGAGCCCCTTCTCAGCAGCTCGGCAGCCAAACTGCTCTTGGATTACATTTTGATGAGTTTTCAATTTAGGCCCAGCAGACAAGGGGAGGGAGGGGACGAGGGTGAAGGGGTGGGGGCGGGCAGGGGAGCCGGCGGAATAAATGCAACAGATGGGTCCAATTGTGCCGCCTAGGCAAATGAAGGAAGACATCTGTAGCCCCCGAATACTGGTGGTCTGAAACGCAATTAGTCCTCTGTGAAAGGGGCCCCTCACAGCCCCCTCGGCCAATCCCCTCCGAGGCACTGCTCACGTTACAATGGCCTTGACCACAATCCATTGAGCAGAAAAAGGAAAAAAAGAAAAGAAAAGAAAGAAAGATTAATCCAGGAGTTGCTGGGCGGTGGGGCTGCAAGTAGAGTCGCTATGCTGGAGAGGAAAGGTTACTTTGGCGGTGTCTGAGGCTCTGTGTTTCCTTGGCTCCCGGAGCCTCTGTAGGATCGGATGGAGACAGCGAGCGAGTCAGGGGGCCAGAGTTTTCACTTGGTGGGCCCACATCTTGAATGGTTATTAATCTGCAAATTGCTCAGAAACCTCAGTTTTCTCCTGACTTGTTTGGAAAATAATGAATGAAGACACAAGCGCCTGTAGTTGAGTCTGGGCCCCACCCCCTGCCCCCTGAGGGGGAAGAAAGCTGTTATAGACCCCTTCTGCACCTGATAATTATCATGGCTGCTGGGAGCTGACTTGTGGAGCTGCAATGGCCAGTCCTGTCCCCACTCCTCTGAGGACATGCCGACCGGTTTCCTTCTTATACTGATTAACAGCTAGAGAGTTGAGACCTTTCCCAACTCAAACCCTTTTTGAGCCTCTTTTATTCTGAGGAAGAGAGATGAATAATTTCCCGTGCATTTTATAGCCTCAAAAACCCAAGGGAGAGTCAGTTATCTATGTATGCGTCACTTCCAACTCGATGACAATGAGATTTTTAAAAAATTCATTATATTTATGATAGGTGGTTCTCTGCAGAAAAGGGGAGAAAATCCTGCACAATTACGGGGACTGCCCCTTGGAGGTGAGACTTTATCCTCCTGGCTTTGTTCCCCACCAGGGTCATGGACTATTTGATCAGGTAGACGTTCACTCTGCCCAAGGAGTTGAAATAAAGCTCATGTTCTGGCAATACCTTTTGGGGTTGCTGCTCCCTGTCCCTTGTCATCTGACTAATTGTCCCAGAACTTCCGTCAGGAGAGGATTTTAGCAGCCTTGTCCTGCTAGAGGGAGAATCTCCACAGAAAGAAGTCCCAGAGGCAAGCTTCTGTTAGTATTGTTTTAATTTTTTTTTTTTTAGTAAACTCCAGATAAATGAAATACCAGTTCAGTCCTAGGCTGCTGCTAGCTGCCCCTCACTCATGGTGACCCCATTCACAATGGAATTGCACTACTGTGATCCACATGACTTTTGCTGAGTTTCAGAAATAGATTGCCAGGTCTTTCCTCCTAGTCTCCCTTTCTTTGGCAGTTCTGCTGAAATGTGGTTTTAGGCAGACCGCAGGTCAGAGAGCACATGGATGGTTATTTCGCGGCCTTCAAAAACTGATGCTTGAATACATTTTGAACTCCAGCCCCACGTGTTTGGCTTGCTTCGCTTTAGAATCGTGCCTGGGGTTCTCCATCCAGCTGGTTTGGGCTTCACAGTTGCACTCTGCTCAGGTCTCCACCCAGCCAGCTCCCTCCATCTTCCTTCTCGTCCCAGGTCAGCCTATAAGTGCTTCAATAACCCAGGTTTTGTAGTTTAGAATTATTCTCACATATGTTCAGACAAAGCAGTAAACTCTTGGCCTTACCTAGTTTTTTTTTTTTTTTAAGCCCCACTAGGTTCACTAAGATCCTAGGGATTTACTTACTCATCAGCATCTGATATAATTTGGTCAGTCAAAGAAGCCAGAACAGAAATTAGTTATTTGCTCTTGTGTGGCATCTTTTTGGAAATGCCTAGTGTTTCTCTCCCACAGGCATAGAGGTTTCCTCCAATACCGTGGCTTTAGGGTAAAAGGGGGCACCCTAATGATTCAGGGGTCGTGTGACAACCCACCTTCTGGCTTTCTGGAGTGACTCTGATTCAAAATACTGTTTTCTGTAGTGTCCTTTCCTTGAATCCTCTTCACAGTTCAAAAACTTGATCTTTTTCAACATCCAAACTGCCTTTTCTTCCAGAAATAATAAAAACAGCTTGTACCAGATCCCAGAGTTTGGAAAAGACGTTACTGTGTGTTCCAAGAGGGCCGGGATCACCAAGGCGTAAAGCTGAGCTAGTTGTCCCCTCTAAGGAGACTTGCTTCCAAGACTAAACCGGCTCCTTTAAGGAAGAGCATGAGAATTCCCCCCACAGAGCCTGCCTCAGAACCCAGCACACACAGAGCATTTGTAGATGTATCATTGATTCCTTTTGAACTGTTCAGACTACCGTTGCCCTCAGCCAGGTTCCCTTCTCTACCGGAAGTGGCATCCTCCATCACTCCCAGCAAGACCCACTGATGAGACTGGCATTGGGTGGGGAGAGCCATGGAGTGGAAAGTTGAGTTGTAGACTCAAAACAACTCACCTGAGAACAGGTATGTGAGGCCGTTTCTACAGGGACTTTCCCCAGGCTAGTCGCCCATACAAGCCACAGCCTGGACCCTGCCCACAGCTGAGCCTGGCTAAGAGAACAGGAGTTCTGACTTGCCAAGGGCAGCCTGTTCTCCCCATGAATGGGCTGCCCCGTAGGTTCTCCTCATGGGAGTCCTTCACCCACTAAGCTGGATCCAAGGCCTATCTCTGCACAAACTGCACAGGTACACCTTATTTTGTCTGGGCTTGAGATCCAGAAGTGTGCCTCTTGCATTGGGATAAAGGAATCCTATGCATGCATTCTAGTTTGGAAGTCGTCTGCAGGAGCCAGATTCTACAGAGGCTTGTTTGCTGGTACTGGTGAGGATTAGTGTGGAATATTGATTCGCTGATGGGTCAAATATTCTTCTAAGTGGCATAGCACTTGTCTGTGTATTTGCTGTACAGAGGTAACTTGTGGTTGCTGTGAAGCTGAACACTGTCACACTGGTGTGGCAATTGCGATAAAGGTTACCCATAGTAGACAGTGTTTGGTGGAGCTTCCCGATCAAACAAGCTTGGAAGCAGGAGTGGCATCCACTTCTGAAATGGCTTGCCTCCAGAAACTCTGTGAATGTGGAGAAACAATGAAAGTTATACAAGTGTTCAGGTCTTTCTTTCATAGGGTCTCTACGAGTCATCTACAACTCGACAGCACTTAACAACAACATGCGTGCATTCAATTCAATACCTCCAATATGTTAGGGTTTAGAAAATATTTTGAGATGCAAGTACCATTTGACTCTCTGAAGAGACTGTAGACATTCAGCACCATCCCCACTTTTATCCATGACTTTAATGGACATACGTTAAAAACACAGTGTCAAGCTGTGCTCTAAGGCACTGAGGATGGACCCATGAACAGGATAAGACAGGAGGCCTCCCTCAAAGAGCTCACACCCTAGAGGGGCAGATAGACAGTAAGTAAACCAGTATAAAGGAAAATAAAGGAGGTGTGGAGAGACTACTGCTGCACAGAGTTCAGATGTCTGCAAAAGACATCCATTCTTTTTCAGGCCACTGGGCATAGATATAGGCACTCACTCACTGTCTTTGAGTCGGAACCAACTCAGAGTTAAACCCTTCAAGGGGTTTCTGAGACTGTAAGTCACACACGAGGAGACTGCCTAGCTTTCTCTCTTGGAGCCACTGGTGGATTTGAACTGCCAGAGATTGATGGCCTTTGGGTCAGGAAAGCAACTCCCTATGGACCAGGCCACCACAGGCTGATGTCCTTACAGTTAGGTGAAGCTGAGAAACTGGTGCTGACCGGTGAGCTATGAGCAGGCATGACCCACATCGCATCAGGCTGAAGCATTTAATTGCTAGTGAAAGATCCACTTCTTGCTGTTAGGTGCCATTGAGCGGATTATGATGCATAGCAACCCTATGAATGACAAATCCGGACCTTCTGATAGATATCCTTTGCCAGCCTCACAATCTCTGCCATCTCTTTTCCTCGCCAGGACTCACAGCATGGGTCTTTGTTCAGCCTGATTCCTGCAGGAGAGAAATGCTGTCCGCTGACCCACAGGGCAAATGGCATGAGTGAGAAACTAACAGGGTTCTGGGGTTATTACTGCCTCGTCTTTCTGGGAGGCACAAACAGCCAAGCACTCCACTGAAAGACTGTTGATTCTAAAACGCAGAGAGGTGACTCAAAAGACACCTTCCGAGAGGTCACCACCTTGGAAACTTATGGCCAGTTCTATCCTGCACATGGGGCCACCAGGAGTCTGAACAAGCTCAGAGGCAACTAACAACTGCCACTGGCCAGAGCACTCTTACAATCAGGAACCAGAGCAGAGAATCTCGTCTCTTAAAAAAGAATTGTTTGTGACAATTACATCTATTAATAGTTGTTGTTTGCCTTCAAGTTGAGCACAACTCATAGTGACCCTATGAACAAAAGGCCTGAAACCCCTCTACAACTATTGACATTTATCAAAGTTCTTAGAGTTTCCATAGGGATGTTATTTAGGAAGTGGATTGCCACTCCTGCTTCCAAACCTGTCATACTGTTATTGTTGTTATGTGCCACTGAGTCGTCTGCAATGTATAGCAATCCTATATTAAAAAATTACATGTAATAGATTATTTTTAAAGACATGAAATATGTACTTCTGAGATTGAGGTTGTTAGCAATTACAACTTGCTTGGATCCACAGTCAACACTCTTCACACCAGCAGTCAAGAAATCAAAGGTCAAATTGCACTGGGAAAATCTGCTGTCATGGACCTCTCCAAAGTGCTCAAGAGCAATGCTTGGGAGGGTGGAGGGACAGCGCAGGAGAGGAAGGCCCTCTATGAGGTAGATTGATTCAGTGAGTGGGATAATTGGGATGGGAGTGTCAGAGACAGTGCGATTGGCACAGGACAGAGCAGAGTTTAGGGCTGTTGTACATAGGGTCGCTATTAGTCGCAAGCGACTCGATGGCACATAACAACAACAAACAACAATTACATGTAAACATACCTCATTTTCATGAAGATTTCTTAAAATGGGAAGAGTACCATTGCTTTGCATTTTTCCAAATCTCTTTAATATGTGGCTTAATAGAGGACAAATAGTTTTGCATTTAAGTTGTTCTGACATTGTTGAAGTAAAGAAATACCAGTCTCACAGTAGTGGAGAAATCAAAGACCTAGAAGAGAACATGAGAAGGTCTCAGGACCTCCAGGGCATCTTTGGATCACACTATGAGAACCTCTGGGCTAGAAAGTGATTGGGAAGACCAGAAGCTGTTGGTCAGTCAGGCTGGAGGCAAGGATGGGCTGAAAACTGGGCTGAGGTCAAAGAGGATAGGCTGGCTGGCAGTTTGAAGCCACTGGCCTTGGTAAGTGGAAGCCTGGCTCTTTGAAGAATCAACCAGCGCATAAGGCCAGAGCAGATAAAAAAACTCAGAGGTCAGTGACTGGTCTACATTTCTATAAGTAGCAACGGGGGAAGCAGAGCTCAAAGAAGCACTTGGGCTTCTGGCATGCTCTCTGTTCAGTACACTTGTCCCTCCTATGAATGGTACTAACTGGCATTTAGCATCTTCTTCACCTTTCAGGACCTTCACAGCACTCATTTGCAAAGCTACTGACCCAGTGCCAAGGTCTTGGGTGCCCTCAGACACAACCCCTAAGCATCTGAGGATAGGTCAGTAAGAATTCTGGCCAGATTCCAGGCTCTTTCAACATACCCTGTGAGGTTCCAGAACATCTGAGGTTCAGCTGTGATCAACTTAACATCAGCGATGGTGATATTCAGAGTGTTAGACCTTCACGCCAAAATAGGAACAAAGGGATAACCCCTTTCTTTTTTTGTGAATTATTACAAATAAATTAAGATACTATTAATAAGAATCAATATTTATTATGGTCTCTGAAAATGTTAAAACATTTTCTCCCAACTTATTCTTATACCCTTACCTCCCTTTAACAATTTTATAGAATTTGCTCTTGTGTATACCTGTTTTATCCTGTTTTAGGAGGGAGTAATTTTAAATTAAAATATATTTCAAATCTAGTTTTTAAAAGTTGCAAAAATACTAAGATATGGCCTCTGATCCTCTGATTTCCCACTGTGAGTGTTTTGTAATGTTTGCTTTATCATTCTGATTCCAGTTAGATAGGTAGGTAGGTATGTACATCCATCCGTCCATACATACATCATATGGATGGACTAATAGGTGGATAATCACATGCAGATTATTGGTGTTTTTTAAAATTGAACCATTTGAATGTAAATTTCTGACTTGCAGACAGCATAATGCTTTAGACCTAAATACTTTTTTGTGTGTAGTTCAAAAGAACTTTGAAAAATGTAGCTTCTATACAATAAGGAAAAGCAGGTGATTTAATATTGACCTATGTGTATGTCCAGTGCTTAGTTCATGTTAAAAGGTACCCACTTATCCCATCATATTCTGTATAACTATTTCTCTCCCTAGGCCAGAATCTAATCCAGAGTCAACCATTGTGTTCAATAGTCTTCTTGACCTTCTTTAATCTGAAATAGCTCATTGTTTTTTAATGGTGTTGACATTTGGGGCAGTACAGGCCAGGTAGTAGCCCTGGGTGTTCAGTGGTTAAGTGCTCTTGCCAAGCAAAGTTTTGGTGTTTGGAATGTACACGCAGCTTCAAGGGAGAAAGATGTGGCAATCTGCTTCCATTAAAGATTTCAGACCACAACAAGGAAAACCCGTACAACAAAACAAAACAAAACAAAACAAAAACTCCAACAAACCCAGAACCAAGCCTGCTGCTGCAAAACCCATCGCAGTTCATAATAAGCCCATGGGAGAGGATCACACTGCTCCACAGCATTTGCCATGTGGTAATCTTTACGGAAACAAACTCCCGTATCTTTGTCCTGCAAAGCAGCTGGTAGGTTTAACTGCCGACTCGATGAGGAACTGAGCCTTTTACCACTGTGCCACTAAGACTTCTCTTCTGGCGAGATGGTAGTGGTTGTTGTTGAGTACTATTGAGTCAGAACTGACCCATAGCTGACCTTCCAGAGGATTTTCAGAGGCAGTAAATCACCCGAGAGGAGATGGCCCATCTTTCTTCCTGAAGAGCAGCTGGTGGATTTGAACCATGTGCCTTTGGGATGGCGGCACACCTTCTTACCACTCAGCCACCAGAGCTTACAGCCTTTGAAACTCAATGGGCAGTCTTCTCTGCTCCCCAGAGCTGCTATGAGTCAGAATTGACTAGATGGCAGTGCATTTGTCTGATGTGTCTCCAGAATGATATTCTGTTTGTGGTAGAATTGTCCCATTATTGTTGTTGTTGTTGTTGTTGATTGCCTTCAAATTGAGCACAACTCATAATAACCCTATGAACAAAAAGCTTGAAGCCCCTCTACAACTATCTACATTTAGCAAAGTTCATAGGGTTTCCGGAGGCATGTGGTTTAGGAAGTGGATGCCACTCCTGCTTCCAAACTTGTCATAGTACGTTATGGTTTTTATGTCCATTGAGTCGCCTGGGATGTATAGGGTACAGCAGCTCTGAAGCCTGCCCTGTCCTGAGCCAGACTCACTAACTTCGACTGTATCAATCCATCTCATCTGGGATCTCCCACTCCTGAGCTGTCTGTCCACCCTTTCGAGCATGATGTCCTTCTCCAAGGACCAATCTCACCTGGCCCGTTATTAGTGATGTTAGTTTTGATCACTCAATTAAAGTGTCTTTCAAGGATGTTCCTTGTGAGACAACCAATTTTTCTTTCTAATTAGTCATTTGTGGGAAGATATTTTAAAACTGTCAATATCTCATTAATCATGAAACTACTAGATTTAGCATAGATCTGTGAAAACACTGATTTTCTAGTTCCACGCTTCTTTCTACAGGAAGAGCTTTCACGTTTGTTTGTTT
>NW_006399814.1:10432995-10455569 GCF_000299155.1 Elephantulus edwardii
AATGGACTATTGTTTTATGCAGTAGTTCTTTTTATTATATTTATTTTTATGTTTACATTGTTCCAGACATGGCTTATGATTTCTGAAAGCCTATTCAATTTGGCTTTTATCTTTTATATAAAACTGCATAATTTTGACATAAAGAGATGTCCCAGGTCTGTCTTGTAACTCTCCTCCACTAACCCTGGCAGCAGCCATTCCTCAAAGATCCCTGATTAATTTCAGTTGGGAATAGAATTTAGAAACCAAAATCTAGACATTAAGCGTGCTCAATTTTTTTATACTCTCACTGTACAGAGCTAGGAAATATATGTGTTTATGTGTATCATATGTATTATATGTATGCAAATTATATGTATAGATGATAGATAGATAGATAGATAGACAGATAGATAGATAGATAGATAGATAGATAGATAGACACAAACAAACAGATATGTCTTGGAGAAAATGCAGCCAGAGTGTTCCTTGGAGGTAAAGATGGTAAAGCTTTCTCTCACATATTTTGAACATGTTATTAGGAGTGGTTATTTCTTGGAAAGAAACATCATGATTGGAAAGGTTAGAAAAGGAGAGGAAGACCTCCAATGAGATGGATTAATACAGTATCTTTGACAATTGGCTCAAATATGTTGAGGATGATAAGAACGGTGCAGGATAGGACAACGTTCATATCTGTTGTTCATAGGATTACTGTGGGTCATACTTGTCTCAATGGCACTTAAAAACAACAAATACAAATGTATATATATATTTAAAGTGCCGTCAAGTCAGAACAAACTAATAGCTGACCCTCCAGTGGGTTTCCAGAGGCAGTAAATCACAGGGGAGAAGATTGCTCATCTTTCTTCTGCAAAGCAGCTGGTGGATTTGAACTCCATGCCTTTGGATTAGCAGTTCAGCTCCTTACTGCTTAGGTACGAGAGAGAGAGAGATATCCCCCCATATCTGTATCTGTTGTTATATACACACACACACACACACACACACACACGTGCACATACACATACATACATACATATATGTGATGGTGTTCTGTGCCATCAAGATGTGTTGCAACTAATATCGACTCTATGCCATCCTCATCATCTCTGATACTCTTGAACCTGTCAGTACAGTCACCATATCAATCCATCTTGTTGCCGATCCATGTTCTTCTCCAAGAACTAGCCTTCTCCTAAGAACATACCCAAAGTATGTGAGATGGAGTTTCACCATTCTTGCCTCCAAGAAGCTCCCTGGTTTTACTTTCTTCGAAACAGATATATTTATCCTCTTGATAGGTTAGGAGAGAGAAAGATATAGAGATATGTAGAGACATGTACTGAGGTATCTCTATATACACACATATACATATAGGGAGCTCTCGTGGCATAATGACAAGGAATGCTCTGCCAATACAGAGGTTCGAATCCACCAGCTGCTCCACAGGACAAAGATGGGTGATCTCCTGCCATGTGATTTACTACCTCTGAAAACCCACTGGAGGGTTAGCTATGGGTTTGTTTTGACTCAACAGCACACATCAACAGTAGTATACCCATAATTTTCTCTCTGTGTGTTGTAGTAATGTGCTGTCGAGTTGCCGCAACTCATAATGACTCTATGAGGCTCTGAAGCCAGTCTCACTGATTCCAACATATCCAAGCCTGATGTCCAAGGACCAGTCCCTCCTGGCCATGTGACCAAAGTATGTGAGATGGAGCTTCAAAATCCTAGCCTCTAAGGAGAAACTTGATTTCACCCTCTCTAAGACAGACCCATTTGTTTTCTTGTTGGTCCATGTTATGCTCAAGACTCTTCACCAGCACCACAACTCAAAGGCATAGATTCTTCTTCTGTCGTCCTTAGTCATTGTCCAGCTCTCTGATGCATAGCAAGTAATTGCAAAGGCCATTGCCTCGATCAGGTAAACATTACTCTCTAGACTGACATCATTGTTTTTCAGCACTCTCGAGAAGCCCCTGACAGCAGATTTTCTCAGTTCAATTTGTCTTTTGATTTCCCGACAGCTTTATACATGCTCAGAAGGGTGAAGGGACAGCACAGGAGAGGAAGACTCCAGATATGATGGATTGATACAGTAACTGGGGCAATGGGGGTTGGTGTGTCAGAATCAGTAAGACTGACTCAGGACAGGACAGACTTCAGAGCTGCTGTATATTGGGTCACTATGAGTCTCAGATGACTCAATGGCATGTAACGACTAAATATATATATTTAGATGTCATTGTGTCAATCCCAACACATAGAGACAGATATTTTACACAGAATCAAACCTTGCCAAAGCCTACACTACCTCTGTGCAATCACTGTGCCAATCCATCTCATGAAAGGTTTTCCTCTCTTTCCAAGCTTGGTGTCCTTTTCCAAGGACTGATCTGGTCATTCTTAGCAATGCCTCCAAAGGATGTAAGACAAAGCCTCACAAACTTTGCTTCAAAGGAATGCTTTGGCTGCACTCTTCTCCACACAGTTTTGTTCATTCTCTTAGCAGCCCATAGTATATTCAACTCTTTCTGACAACAGTACAGCTCAAAGGCATGCATTCTGATTTGGTCTCCCTTTATTCATTGTCTAACTTGACATAGATATGAAGCAATTGGAAACACCAAGGCTTGAGTCAGGTGTATATTAGTCTTTAAACAGACATCCTTGGTTTTTAGTACTTTGGAGTACTTTGGTCTTAGACAGCATATTTTCCCCAGGACGCCCTTTGATTTCTCGACTACTGCTACCATGGATGTTGATTGTGGATTCAGGTAAGAGGAAATCCTTGATAACTTATTTTCTCCATTTACCATGGTGCTGTTTATTGGTTCTATTTTGAGGATTTCTGTTTTCCTGATGCTGTGTGTGTGTGTGTGTGTGTGTGTGTGTGTGTATACATATGTGAACATAATCCTGGTATTGCAATGGTCAAACCAATTCAGTTGTTAACCAAAAGGCTGACAGTTCAAGCCTATCTCAGGACTTTGTTGTTAGGTGCCGTCGAGTCGTAGATGACTCATAGCGACCCTATGAACGAAAGGCCTGAGCACTGCTAGTGCAAGCCATTTCAGAAGTGGATGCTGCTCCTGCTTCCAGGCTTGTTTTAGTCAGGAAGCTCCAGCCAACACTGTCCACCATGGGTGCCCATTATCACGTTTGGCACATCAGTGTCCCAGTGGTCAGCATCACAGCAACCACGAGTTACCTCTGTACAGCAATGCACAGACCAGTGCTATACCACCTAGAAGAATGTTTGACAGGAAAACAATTTGAACCTGGCCTGAGGGTCGCAGATTAAAATCACCTACCTTCAGCTTGGTAGCATAATGCTCTATCCACTAGGCCAACATAGCTCTCTCTATGTCGTCATTGTTTTGTTGTTGTTAGGTGCCGTCGAGTTGTAGACGACTCACAGCAACCCTGTGAACGAAAGGCCTGAGCACTGTTCATACCTAGAGTTTCCGGAGGCAAGCCATTTCTTAAGTGGATGCCACTTTACAGTGGTAAAACCTGGTGATCAGTTTCAGTAAGTCAATAGCTTAGAGGGTACTAAGGGGCAGTTACACTCTATTATGTGTGGCTGTGAGTAAAAAAACTTATTTCAATGGGACCTAACAGAAACAGTAGATAGATGATAGATAGATAGATAGATAGATAGATAGATAGATAGATGATAGATGGATGTCTCCAATATTCCTAACCAACTGCACAGGATCCTTCCTAGACCGTGAAAATCCTATGGCTTTTCTCCTACTCCGTTGAACAGTTCAACTCTGAGGAACACTTTTTCCATGAGTTGGAACGTGACTAAACGGCAGTTTTCTTTTTACTGATTTATTTATTACTAAGATTCCTGCTTGAGTCACTTGTAATCCCTCTGTGCCCTTCTCCACAGACGCCCTCCTTGAATCTGCGGTCCACACTAGAGAAGTTCTGACTCAAACGGCATCTGATCTCCCTGGCCTGTTGGCCCTGGCCTGACACCAGCAGATGCTGCTAAGTGCTGGTAGACACAGTTTGGCATTTGGGCAGCTTGTTTCCACTTGGGGACAGTGAGCACACACTCAGCTCTTGTCACCAAGACACACCTCACTCTGCGTGCACTTTTAATGAGGCAGCAAACACACGGACATACACACAAGCTGTTAAACTGCCGACACGCTGCAGCTTTCCAATGAGAGAGGATTTCAAGGGTGTATTTTTATAAGGAAGAAATGACATAAGCGTCGCTCTTTGTTATTTAAATTTCATGAAAATCAACTATAGATGGTGTGTAATTGAGCACAGAATAGGGCCCAGAATATATTCTGAAATAACGGGAGCCCTTTTATCAGGTTATATATGAAAAAAAAAGTCAAAGAAAAGCAAAATCTCCATGCAAAATAATGAACTATCTGAAAAAAGAAGAGGGGAGCAGAATGGGGATCAAGCATGACTGGGAGAGTATTCAAGAGGCTGGTTTTAAGGAGTTGCTTGGGAGCAGGGTTTAGAGACAGATGGGGTGGGGCCCAGTCACCACTGGCCAACTTTGGGCTCAGGAGCAGCCACAGTGAAACCAGAATTGTTGTTGTTGTTATGTGACTTCAAGTCGCTTGCAACTCATAACGACCCTATGTACAACAGCCCTAAACTCTGTTCTAACCTGTGCCAATAGCACTGTCTGTCTATGTACAGGTTTAGCATGAGCCTAATTAAGTTTTAGACTTACCACTCTGCAACATTATTTGTAATTTGTTATGATCCACACAGTCAAATGCCCTTGCATGTTGTTGTTATGTGCTGTCGAGTCACTTGCGACTCATAGCAACCCTGTGTACAACAACCCTAAACTCCACTCTGTCCTGTGCCAATCGCATTGCCTCTGACACGCCCATCCCGATTATCCCAGTCACTGAATCAATCCACCTCATAGAGGGCCTTCCCCTCCTGCGCCCTCCACCCTCCCAAGCATGATGTCCTTCTCCAAGGACCGGTCTCTCCTTACAACATGACCAAAGCATGTCAGACGAAGCCTCAGAATCCTTGCCTTCAAGGAGCAGCCCAGTTTAACCCTCTCCAGGATGAATCTGTTTGTTTTCTTAGCAGTCCATGGTATCCTCAATACTCTTCTCCAACACCAAAGCTCAAAGGCATCAATTCTCCTTCTATCCTCCCTAGTCTTTGTCCAACTCTCTGATGCATAACAAGTGGCCTGTATCAGATGCACCTTAGTCTCCAGAAAGACACCATTGCTCTTCAGTACTTCAGAGAGGTCCCTAACAGCAGACTTTGCCATGGCAATACGTCTTTAAATTTCCTGGCTGCTGGTGCCAAGGGTGTTGATTGTGGAGCCAAGCAGACTAAAGCTGTGGACAATCTCAATCTCTTCACCATCCATCCTGATGCTGCCAATTGATCCAGTGGTGGGAATCTTTGTCTTCTTGACATTGAGCCTCAATCCATACTGAAGGCTGCAGTCCAGGATATGGGGGTGCAAGTGCAGAAGCCCACCAAGGGATAGGACTGGATGCAGATTCAAGAGGAAGCTGTCCCCAGAATCCCCTTCTTGTGCTAACCCTGTTTTCTGTGGCCTATGGTCCCCTGGAGGCAGAGAACTACGGGAGCCAGGCCCCTAAGTGGTAAGCCCGAACAATTTTTGGGCATCTTGATGGGGATACATGGTCAGATAGAGACCTCTCTGGAAGGGGCCCTCACAAGATGGGAGGAAACAGTTCTACACCTCATAAGCACACAAACAACTCACAGAAGGGCTTTTTCTGCAACAGGAGTGAAATCTCCCCCAAGTGCTCCAATCCCCACATACTTGCAAACAGCACAGATTCTCCTGGGACTGCTACTTCTCATGCCTTTGGGCTCGAGGTTTTCCTTCCTTGCACCTGCATTATTCTGCTTACCAGGAAAGATGAAGTCTACCTGAATGAGCTGCTGGGAGACAACAGAATAGTCCCTAGGAAAGTGCCAGTCACGTGGCCAATACACAGTATAGGCTCATCTTGTCTTCTTTCTCTACACCTCTTGACTCAGTCTCATCCGGGCCTGCTCCCCACAGAGGTAGAGTCCAGGCAGACTGCAGCCCTGAGAGGTGTGGCTGTGGTGGACATCTTCAGACCTAGGGAGCCAAGTGCCTTAAGAGAAGATTTACAGAGCTGCAATAGTAAGCTGGGAGATGGAAACAGGCAGAGAACAAGTCTACCAGGAAACCACGTTACCGCTGCTATTGGTGCTGCTCTGGTGACCAGGACCAGGGCTGATGGTGTCCACCCTCTAGAACACACTCATGTGTGTTTATTATCTGAGCACCAATCATGTCTGCCTGTCAAAATGGCCCCAGACATGGCCTTTGGCACAGCCTTGAGAGAATACCAAGCACAATCTCTTCCCTAGAAGGTACAAACCCATACAGGCCAGGAGACAAGTAAGTGCTCCCTGTCACCTATGCCCTGACCTTGTGCTAGTTGTGGTCACACTGAGTGTCCTTCCTATTAGTCTGTGAACCACTAGACACTCACAACTGGTTGTAGTACTCTATAATCAGCCCGTGTTACAAACACGATTGTTGAAAGGATTTAAGCAAAGAGAGAGCAGCTCTTGCTCTGAAAGTGTTTGTGATCAGACGGGCAGGTGGATGGTGGAATCTGCAGCATTGACCACCGAGCAGGAGCGGGGTCGGAGCGCCATCTACTGGCACCTTTGCGGAGTGGCAGGACAGGGCCCGACCAGCTACAGACGGATGGGGAGGGGAGCCCGTTTGCACTGCTATCCCACAATCCTTACTCCAACCTCTCTGAACACTGCCTCATACTACTAGCAAGCTTGACTTCATTAGGAAAAGAATAGTGGGGACAAGAGGGAGCTTCAAATCAGCTGACACTTAGAAAGTATTCAGGAAAATTAGTTGATGCATATAGTTATCTGTCATTTGAATGTCTTCTAATCAACCTTGGCCTTCTTTGGGAGCTGGACAGTCATGGTTGAGGAGGGTGGAGGAAAGAAAAGGAAAAAATATTCAGGAAGGGGCTTCTCTGGTCATTGACTTCTCTGGGGCCAGAAAACCTTTTGGGGAAGCTTTGGGTAAAGTTCCATGACGGCAGAGCTGAGACAGGAACCTCCATCCTTCGGGAGCTAGCAGGTTTGACGACAAGGCAATCCCAGCTCTGCCCCCTACAGGTTGTGTAATTGAGGGTAAATTTCTTACTTGCACTGCATTTGTTTCATGAGAGTCCCTACTCTGTTAGGTTACTATAAAGATGGAAAATAGCCTATCGGTAGCCCCAGTCTTCCGGAATGCACTGTTCTCAAGGGTCAAAGTCACTGCTGTGGAGTCAGAAGTGACTCACAGCTGACCCTCCAACAGGTTTTCAGATGCTATACATCCCACAGGAGGAGATTGCTCATCTTTCTCCCTCAGAGCAGCTGGTGGATTAACTTGGTGCATTTTGCTTGACAGTTCAGCTCCCTAGCCATTGTTGTTGTTGTTGTTGTTAAGTGCCATTGACTTGCAGGCGACTCATAGCAACCCTATGGAGGAGAGTCCTCCATGCTCCCTAGCCATTAGGCCACTTAAAATAGCACAAGACCCAGCCCTCAGCCTACTCAGTAGATCATAGTGTGACATTTTGTCAGGCTCCCCTCCTGCAGCGTCTCTGGGAGGTTGCCCCACCTCAGATCCTGGTGACTGGGATTCTCTCAGCCACGTTCCTAACGTGGCTTCTACTTTCCTTTTCTCTTGCCATCTCATAACGAGATTGCCCACTCCTGCCATTACAAAGCCCTTCTTCTCTCAAATATGGTCAGAACTAATACTCAACTCTTCAAAGTACAACTAGGACTAAGCTTAACTGTAAGAAAACCAAGAATGAGGGGAAACCCAACCAAACTAGCTCTTGTTACCAGTCTCCAAGACTCAACACTGGCCCAGGCAGCGGCACTTCTTATCTACCTCTCTGGGGTCCCTGGCCGGCACTTCCTTAACATGGAAGAGGCCCATTCATGTTGTCCCATCTCAGGCTACTGGACCCTCAGAATTCTGAAGTCTTGAAGGGAAAATAGTTTTATTTGTGAGAGTAGACTGACAAGAGACGTGGTTTAGTTCTGCCCCGAAAGAAGACAACTTTCTCATAATTGTATCAAAACTCGCTAGGTTCCCCTCTCCCCCATTTAAACTTTTTCCATGGAAAAAATAAAATGCCCTGTTAACTTTTCAGTGTCCCTTTTTCCAAAGAAATAGTGTGCTCTCAAAGACATTTGCCATAGAAACTAAATATATCCTTTAAGTATCAATAACCAAAACCCCAAACTCATTGCCACTGAGTCAATAGTGGACTCAAAATAACCATAGAGGTAGAGTAGAACTGTCCTGAATGGATTTTTTGGTTTTTAACTTTTTTTTTAAAAAAAGGCTTGGTTTTTTGTTGTTGTTGGTTTTGTTGTGTACCATCAAATCACATCCAACTGGCACAGGAGATTTCCCTTCCTTCTCCAGCAGAGCATCTGGTGGATTCAAACTGTGAGCCTTCGAGATTGCAGTGCAGCTTCTTGCCACTAGGCCACCAGAGCTCTCTGAATGGTTTTTGAACCTGTACATTTTCATGGGAGCCTGTCTCTTCTTCCAAGGAGCCTCTGGTAGCTTCTGATGGGTTTAAATCTTCTGCTTTAGCACAGCAGTCATCATCATCATCACCACCTCCTCCTTGAAAAGAAGAAAATGAGGTGTAAGGAGGTTATAAGATTTCACGAAATACACAAGATAGTGTCAGGATCCAGGTTGAAGCTCAGGCATTGCTTTTCTAAAGCTTCAAGTAACAACATGGCCTGGTGGGAGGAACACGGGCTCTGCAGTCAGCCAGTCCCATCAGGGCCAAGCTATAGCCAGCAAGACTTCAAAAATTAGTCATGTGCTCAGCAGAGTGACTGAACACAGTGGAGCTCAGCAAAAGGAACAAACAGGATCACATCATGGCAAGCAATGTAGTGGAGGAGCCTGCTTCAGTCTCCCTGTGTCAACCCAGCTGGGGGTTACGTGAGCCTTTTCCCATCCCAGGTACAGTCCTGAGCTGATCATGCCACTTTGTTGCAGAAAGTCCTTCAGTGGATACCCCATCACCTTAGAATATAGCCCAAGGCCTCTCTGTGACCTCCAAAGCCCTCCAAGGACTATCTGCAGAGGTGTGCTAAATAAAAGAACAGCAGGTATGCCACATGCCCGGGACACCACTTAAGGAAGGCGTACGGGACTGTTTCTAGTCACTGTTCACAGTTCCCAATGCCAGTTGTGCGAGGTCACTTGGGAACTAAAAATGAATTTCCACAGGCACCATTTCCCCGCAATCCATTGCTGACTGTCCCTCCCCATCCGCCCACTTTCGGGTTCTGCAGCGGCTCTGCTACTTCTCTTCCGCTTGCACAGTGCGAGTTGCTGAGGAGTGGCGGTGTTTTCTCTCTCTCTGAGCATTTGCTGTTTAGACTGCTGGCCTGGTTCTTCACTTCATTCAGTCTCAAATCAGCCAACATCTCTCAGCAGAAACCTCTGGACTGCACAGCCATCAATCATTCCTCTGCTCCCCACCAATTGTCCTCACATTGTCTTCACCCTTTCTTACCTGACTATCTTCCTAGATTTGGTTTCCTGAGGGAAGGCTCCATCACTGAAATAGGCTGAATGTTGTTGTTTTTGTTATTGTTATTGTTATATGCCATCGAGTCCACTGGGACTCATAGTGACCCTGTGAACAACAGTTCTGAACTCTCTCCTATCTTGAGCCAATCGCATTGTTTTTGACACACTTATTGCCATTAGCCCAGACAGAGTCAATCCATCTCATTCAGAGTCTTTCCTGCTCTAACCCTCCACTCTTACAAGCATAATGTCTATCTCCAAGAACCAGTTCCTCCTTGCAACATGCCCAAAGTATGTGAAAGAGAGTTTCAAAATTCTTGCTTCTAAGGAGAAATATGGCTTCACCCTCTCCAGAACAGACCTGTTTGTTTTCTTGGTGATACACAGTATGTTCAATACTCTTCTCCAGCACCACAGCCAAAGCCATCAGTTCTTATTCTGTTAATCATTGTCCTACTCACTGATGCATAGCAAGTAATTGTGAAGACCATGGTGTGGATCAGACGCACCTTAGTTTCCAGATTAACAACATTGCTCTTCAGTATTCTAGAGAGGTCCCTGACAGCAGATTTTGCCAACACAATTAATCTTTTGATTTCTTGACTGCTGGTGCCAAGAGTGTTGATTGTGGAACCAAGCAAGCTCAAGTTGTTAACAATCTCAATCTCTATCTATCATGATGTTAGTAATTGGCCCAGTGGTGAGAATCATTGTCTTTTTGATGTTGAGCTTCAATTCATATTGAAGACTGCAGTCCTTGGCTCTCTATAGCAAATGCTTCAGATTCTCCTCAGTTTTGACAAGCAAAGTTGTATCATCTGCATAATGCCAGTTGTTGATGAGTCTTCCTCCAATCCTGACACCACATTCTTCACCCTCCCAAATGACCTACTCTGCATACAGATTGTAAATGTAAGGAGACAGGATGCATCCCTGGTCCACTCCTTTGTTGATTTTGAACCATGTAGTGTTTTCTTACTCTGTTCTGACAACTGCATCATGGTGTAAGTATAGGTTTTCACATGGCACAATCAAATGTTCTGGCATTCTCATTCTTCTCAAGGTCAGTCACAATTTGTTGTGATCCACGTAGTCAAATGGTGAATAATGGTCCTTAAAATAGTTCTACTATCTAATATCAGACCCTGGGGATACTACCTTGTATGGTAGAAGATGGGATTAAAATAAAGATGCTTACTATTGAACAATATAATTAATATCACATGCAAGCAAAATACTGCTGATCATTCAAAAGTGGCTGGAATAGTACACAGATAGGAAACTACCAGAAGTTCAAGCAGGGTTTAGAAGAGTCTGTGGCACCAGGTATATCATTGCTGATGTCAGATGGATCCTGGCTGTAGGTAGGAAATATCAGAGGAATGTCTATTTCTGCTTTATTGATTATGCGAAGGCATTTGACTGTGTGGATCATGACAAGCTGTGGCTGACATTGAGGAGTATGGGAATCCCAGAACACTTGATTGTGCTCAGGTAGAAATTATACCTGGACCAGGAGGCTTTTGTGCAAACAGAGTGGGGGAATACTGTGTGGTTTAAAACTGAGAAGGGAGTGTGTGAGGGTTATATTCTCTCTCCATACTGATTCAATCTGTATGCTGAGCAAATTATCTGAGAAGCTGGACTCTATAAAGAAGAGTGTGGCATCCGGATTGGAGGAAGACTCATCAATAACTGTTATGCAGATGATACAACCTTCCTTGCTGAAAATGAGGAGAGCTTGAAGCACTTGTTTCATAAGATCAGAGAATGCAGCCTTCATTATGGATTGTATCTCCTTGTCAAGAAAACATAGATTCTTACCACTGGACCAATAGGCATCATGGCTGGAGAGAAGATTGAAACTGTCAACAACTTCATCTTGCTTAGCTCCACAACTAACACCCTTAGTACCAGCAGTCAGGAAATAAATAAGGAGATATATTGCACTGGGAAAATCTGCAGTTAGGGACCTCTCCAAATTATTGAGGAGATATGATGTCAGTTTGAAGACTCAGGAACATCTGATTCAAGCCATAGTCTTTCCAATAACTTTGCTATGCATCTGAGAGTTAGTTGGACAATGAATAAAGATGACAGGAAAATAATTGATGCCTTTGAGCTGAGGTGTTGGAGAAGACCACTGAACTTCCCATGGACTGCCAAGAGAATGAAACAATACATCTTTGAGAGGGTGCAGCAGGAGTGCTCTTTGAAGGTAAGAATGATGAGGCTTCACCTTACATATTTTGTGTATGTTGCTAGAAAGAGCGCTTCCTTGGAGAAGGACATGCTGCTGGGAAGGGCAGAGGGTCAGCAAAGGAGAGGAAGACCCTCAACCAGGTGGACTGATACAGTGACTGCTGCAGTGGGCTTTTGTGTGTCAAGAAATGTGAGGACGGTGCAGGATAGAACAGGGTTCAGATCTTTTGTTCATAAGATCGCTATGAGTAGTGCTCTAATAGATGACACCTAACAACAACAACAACATGGGAGAAGAAGTGATTAAAATAAAAATGATGTTTTGGTGGAGAGATTATTCTGGCTTATTAGTGCAGATGGTTCCCAGGTCAGCCTCGGTGCTTAAAAGATGGAGCGGGTTCCCCAAAGGATCAACATGGGGATTCAATTTCTTGGGTTAAAGGATCATGAGAAATATGAATGCTGATGCAACTACATGTTTGCAGCAAAGGTAATAGAGTGATAGCATTAAGCATTTCAAAACCAGTGCTAAGGACCCAAATTGAATGAAAAGTTGTATGTTGACTTTTCTTAAATGGTGATGCTGGAGGAAAAGTAGTTCAGTTCACATCTAACCTCTAGACCCTAGCATGTTGGGTAAAGAATGAAAGGGAGTCATGAGCTATATAAGCCCAGAAGAAACCTGGTGCCTGGATACCATGACTGAATATTTTGCTCAAGGACCCAGTAGATGTATCCTGGTCAGAAGCCAGAAATTGTTCAGCGGCAAGTAGCCAAGGGCAAAGGACTGATCCCGAGACAGGTTCGCAGCAGGCACACTTTCATAAATGGCCCCCAAGATAGAAATATCCCATGCCACTTGATGAGCCACAGGGTGACAGCTTCCCCAAGCCTAGCTGGTGATTTACGCTTCATGAGGTGATACCGTCCCAGGGAGCCTCTGGAAAAGCACTTGGAGATGGAGCTCCAGCGGCAGGATTTCTCATTTTCTCATCACGTCTCCATTTTAATGATATAGTTTCCCCCTGGGACTGAGAGAGCAGGGAAATGCTTTCTATATGATGTCGGTGGCCATGTGGAAAAGACATATTTCCCATGACGCTTGGTTCGGAGTGAAGACACACATTTGCAAAGCATATGTGAAAAATGTCATGCGTGGAGGGTTTGAAATATTTGTTGTCGTGGCTTGGGCTGGTTTTGTGAAATATCATAGGGCAGGGAGGGAAAAAAATGAGTAGTGAGAAACCATTTGGGAGAAAGTGAATGGCTAGTGTTAAGGACACTTTCACTAAGCAAGACACCAAACAACGTTTAGAAAAGAGGCAGTGGGTAGAGTATATCCTCATGTCCCGCCGGACTTCCACAAAGAAACTCTGACAAGAGCCAGAGGCAGCGGTTACCTGTTTGAAGAGGTGAGAAGGAAACTTTTTCCTGGGACAATATCACCTCATATTTATTTCTGTCTTTTTTAAAAAATGATGACCTCTGTGACCCTATTTCCCTTTGAGAAGTTTATTAAACACAAAACAAACAAACTTTTTATAAGCCTACAACTCCAAACAGAACTACCAACATTCAGAGACACTTTGAATATTTAACCTGGAAAAGGTAATACTTGACTGGAAAAGGTCTCAAAAATTAAATTTCATCCTCATATTGTTATTAGATGCCATCAAGTTTCCTCCAACTCATAAAGATGCTTTAAGCAATACAACAAAACACTTCCCATCCTGAACCACCCTCCCCCTCTCTGTTGTACTTACACTCATTGTTGTAATCCCTGTGTAAATTCACCATATTGAAGGTCTTCCTCTTTTTATTTTTAAAAAATTCTTTTAATATTTTTTATTTTAAATTTATTTTCATGGAAGTTTATAGAGACTTTGGATTTTCATTCATTCATTGTCTTTTTCTATTATTCTACTTTACCAAGCAAGACATCCTTGTTCAGGGTCTAGCCCTTCCTGATAATATATTCTAAGGACATGAGACAAAGTTTGCCCTCCTTGTTTCTAAGGATCATTCTGGCTGTACTTCTAAGACAGACTTTGACTCTTCGTGGCCTTTGTTGTTATGAGTCGAGTATGACTCATAGCAACTCTATGAACAAAAGACCTGAATCCACCCATAAAAACAATCTTGTATATGAGCATTATTGTATAAATAGACAACTAGTAAAACATGTATGAGGATCTAGGAGGTGAGGAGGGAGCAGAAAGGTGGGGACAGGTGGGGGATGGTAATCATGAGGCCTTATGGTTTGATGGGTGGAAGGAGGTAGGTTGGGGAGGTAAGGGGGATCTGGTGTGAAGGGCAAATTTTGTAGGTAAACCAGTGTAAAATTTTTTTTTAAATAAAAAAATTTGAACCTTGTTCTGTTCTGTGCCATCCTCACACTTCCTGGCATACAAAAACCCATTGCAGCACTCATCATGTCAACCCACCTGATTCAAGGTCTTCCTCTCCTTTGCTGACCATCCACCCTTCCCAGCATCATGTCCCTGGCCAAAAAATAGCCCCTCTTAGCAACATGCCCAAAGTGTGTGAGGCAGAGTCTCATCCTCTTTGCTTCCAAAGAGCACTCTGGTTGCACCCTCTCCAAGACATATCTGTTTGTTCTCTTTGCAGTCCATGGGATGTTCAGTGCTCTTCTCCAACACCACAGTTCAAAGGTGTCAATTCTTTTTCTGTCATCCTTATTCATTATCCAACTCTCAGATGTGTTGCAAGTGATCAGAAAGACTATGGCCTGAATCAGACACACTTTTATCCTCAAACTGACATCATTGCTCCTCAATAATTTAGAGAGGTCCTTAAGTGCAGATTTTCCCCATGCAATGTTGTTTACTTACTTCCTGACTGCTGGTACCAAGGGTGTTAATTGTGTCTCCAAGCAAGATAAAGCCTTTGGCATATTCAAATTCTTCACTAACATCATGATTCAAAGGCATCAATTCTTCAGCCTTTCTTATTTTTTCTGGCCTTCACATGCATATGAGGTGACTGAAAATACCGTGACTTGATACTGACGTTGCCTTTCTTGTAGACCCAAAAATTAGTCATCAGCTGCCTTACAAATCCCACCCCGCCCCCAGCTCCCAATTCATGGAGATGTACTTCTACAGTTAATCATACTCCTTCTCAAGGAAGTCTTCTTCCTCACAGTTAATCCATAACACTCACATTGCTGTTTAAGGCTTTCAACTTGTTCTGAACTCCAGGAAGGCAGACACCTGTGATCCTATATAACAGTTGTAAGGAGCAAGGTTAGCCAGAGGAATAACTCAGCAACTGGAGAGCCTCTCCTTGGTTCTAACTCTAAGCTGTGTGAGGCACCAGCCCCTTAGAGGAGTTTGCCATCAGACTGGAGAAAAGTTCAGTGGCCTCCAATGTCTGATCTCTTTCTTCTATCTAGTGGAACCCTCATCATAAGTAAATAGCTGGCCAGCATCCCTTAAAGCTCCGTTTATCATTAGCAAAGTCCAGGCTAATGGTACGGGAGCAGAAGTGATATGGGCAATTTCAGGCTACACCTTCCAAGAGAGAGGAGGGTCCCTTGAACTTTCTCCTTTCCTCTGTTCCCACTGATTGAAATACAGACATGACAACACGGATAAGGGCAATCATCTCAGGCAGTGTGGGAACAGAGACAAGCATGCACATGGGAGGAAGATGGATGCCCCCTCAAGACTGCAAAGAAACTGAGGGGTGCAAGGGCTGTAGAAGCAACAGAAGACAAGGATACAAGGATCTTCCCCTATTTGCCACAAGGAGAAAGCCAATGCCCTGAATTTAGACTTCTATTCTCCTAAATCTTATCTGTCCAAAGAGAGGAAGACCCTTAGCAAGATGAATGGACACGGTGACTATAACAGAGTCTGAGACTGTCCGAGATGAGTATGATGCAGGATAGGACAAGGTTCACGTCTGTTGTTCAAAGGGTTGCTGTGGGTCATAGTCAACTCAATGGCACCCAGCGACAACAGTGCCCTAAACTGTTAAAACACCACGTTAATATTCTTCAAAGCCACCTATTTGGTTAGCAAAAAAAAAGAGTAAGATTCTCCTGGAGAATGACTGATGCAGTAGCTGTAACAATGGGCTCAAGCATAGACCGCAACGATTGTGAGGATGACACAGGGTCAGTCAGGGCTCCTGTTCTCTTACACACACAGTCACTGGGAGTTGGAAACAACTCTACAGCACCTAACAACAGCTCGGTGAAAGCACTCATCTGCTAACCAAAAGGTTGCTGGTTCAAACCGCCAGCAGCTCTGCAGAAAAACGATGAGGCAGCCTGTGTCCTTTAAGATTTACAACCTCAGAAACTCTAAAGGACAGTTCCACTCTTCGGGTTCTTTGAGTTAGAATCCATTTGACAAGAGTTTGTTTTGTTGTTGTTCTATGGTATTTGTTATGGCAACACTAACAAACGAAGACAATTCCTGAGTGAGGAGCAGACACATGAGCTGAAACTTGGCATTGGAGGCTTGAAGGACATAGCCTGACACAGCTCTGAGCCTGACACAGCTCCAGAGCCTGATGCAGCTCAGAGCCTGTTGCAGCTCCAGAGCCTGACACAGCTCCAGAACCTGACGCACCTCCGAGACTGACACACAGCTCCAGAGCCTGACGCAGCTCCAGAACCTGACTCAGCTCCGAGCCTGACACACAGCTCCAGAGCCTCACGCAGCTCAGAGCCTGACGCAGTCCAGAGCCTGACACACAGCTACAGAGCCTGACACAGCTCAGAGCCTGACGCAGTCCAGAGCCTGACACACAGTTCCAGAGCCTGACACAGCTCTGAGCCTGACGCAGCTCCAGAACCTGACACACAGTTCCAGAGCCTGACACAGCTCAGAGCCTGACACAGCTCCAGAGCCTGACACACAGTCCAGAGCCTGGCAGTCTCTAGGCTTACGTCTTTCATTTCTGCTCTGTAGTGAAGGCATCTATTTGTCCCCATGGATTGGAGCGCGCGCGCGCACACACACACACACACACACACACACACACACACGGTATTCAGCGTGGTGGGTGGGGGTGGTCCAGGAAGCCAAAAACCACCACTCCTCGGAAGTTTCCAGCATCTCTTTTCTTTCTTCAAAACTGAAATGCGGGTCATGTGAGATCTGTCATCCCCTTCAAAATGAGGTTTCTGACTTTTACTAGTTTTGAAATTCCAATTTGTATTAAACCGGTAAAGGGAAATTAAAAACAGACAATTTAATTTTTCAAAACAAGTCCACAGAAATTGCAGGGAGGACTTTCCCCTGTTTTGGCAAAATCAAGCCAGATTGTACTACCCAAGGCTACGGCAGCTTCCTGAGCCACAGAGCTGGGGCTTGGCTGTTTTTCTTGGCACCAGACGTCCCAAGTTTTTAGTGTTCTTCCCAAGAGCACTCCGCCCATTCACACAGACTGTTCCAGATGCCCGAGGTGGCCTGAGGTGTGAGACACTGAGTGCTGATGCACACACAGCATGGGGCTTCTTCTAGCAGCAGCACAGGGGGCACAGTTTGCCATGGGCTTATTTTTAAAGGGCAAGCCTTGTAGGAGGAGTTAATTATGAACAAATTCAAGAGCCCTTTGTCCAGAAATGCTGCGAACTCCTCTGGATGTTGTGTGGCTATTGTATCAGAGGGCTGAGAACTCTACTCAGGAGCTCTGAGTTTCAAGCCCAAACCACCAAGATATCGCCCAGTGGGTTTCCTTATGTTGCTGTAACACAAATACCACAAGGGGGTAGCTTTAAAGAACAGAGATTTACTTTTTTCCCCTCACAGTTCTGGAGGCTGAAAATTCAAGTCAGGGGCTCAGCCTAGTGAATTCCTACCTTGTCTGTAGCCCCGAGTGTTCCTTGAGTTTTTAACTTGGAGGCTGTCCTCACATGGCCTCTGTCTTGTCCTGCTTGTACGTACATGTGTGTGTCTAACCTACTTTTTCTCTAACTCAGAGGTGAGTCCATTCAGAATCCACAATACCTGGGTATGGTACACCCTTGATATCAGCAGTCAGGTCAGAAGATGTTTTGCACGGGGAAAATCTGCAGTCAGGGGCCTCTCCAAATTGTTGAGGAAGAATGATGCCAGTTCTAGGACTAAGGTGTGTCTGATTCAGGCCATGGTTTTTATGATCACTTGTTATGCATCTGAAAGCTGGGCAGTGAATAAGGATGAGAGAAGAATTGATGCCCTTGAGCTGTGGTGTTGGAGAAGAGCGCTGAACATCCCCTGGACTGCCAAGAGAACAAATAAATGTATCCTGGAGAAGGTGCAGCCGGAATGCTCTTTGGAGGCAAAGGCATCACCTTACATACTTTGGAACATGATGCTCAGAAAGTTAGAAGGTCGGCGAAGGAGAGGAAGACCCTAGACCAGATGAATTGACATAATGACTCCTGCAGTGGGCTCTAGTGTGTCAGGAAGTGTGAGGATGGCACAGGATAGGATGAGGTTCAGATCTTTTGTTCATAGGGTCACTATGGGTTGTACTCAATGACCCCTAATAATAACAACATATCTGCTCATGGCTCTTGAAAGACCAGTGGCTTGAACCAATCAGGTACTCTGAGGGGAAAAGGCAAAGCATTCTCCTCTTGTGTGAAGATTTACAACCTCAAAATCCTGATAACGTTTCACTCTGAGTCAGAATTAAATCCACAGCAATGAGTGTTTGCTTTGTACTTGGGTATTATCAATTAACATAGCAAAAAGAATCCCATTTCCAAACAAGATTACAGTTACAGGAAAAACAAATCTATTACTATCACGACAATTGGCTACATGTGCATACAAGTAGAACTGTGTTCCACAGGAGTTTTAAGGGGTGACCTCTCCAAAGCAGATGGCCTGGTCAGTCCTCCAAGATCTAAGTAACTGGGGAGGGGGCAGAGCAACCAGCTTTTCAGTTAGTGATCAAGAGGGCATGCAGTAACAGAAATCCCCTAACCATGGATACGTTATTATGTGTTTTAGCATCAACTAAACTCATAATAACCCTATATAACAGTATTAAACTGCTCCATAGGGTGTTCTAGGCTGTACCTCTTTTGGGGAGCCCACTGTCAAGTCTTTTCTCCCAGAGATCCATTGTTGGATTTGAAGTACCAGTCTTTCAGTTAGCCATTGAGCACTCAATCATTGAAGCCCTAATCTACAGGTATACAACAACAACAACAACAACAACAACTTATTGCTGTCAAGTTGGAATTGACTCTGGAGCTGACTCTCCATTGTGTTCCCAATGCTGTAAATCTAACATGAGGACACCTTCTACAGACTTGGCATTAGAATTTCAACGTATATTTCAGAGGAGGAGGAACACAATTCAATCCATAAAAATGGAGATTGTCTTCACACAGCTTTGTTTAGAAGACTGTCGTGGAAGAAACATAACAATATTTAACCCTTGCCCTTAAAAATCTCTGATGCCAGGAACACCAGGGAAAGTGTGACTGATGGACTTCCAACTCAAAGGCAGAATGCAGCCCTGGCAAGTCACCCAAGGTGTGAGTGTGTCACTGCTCTGCCCAGTAAAGTCTCCCTGGGATTTACATTGTTACAAATGACACAAACCAAAGAGGGTTCAGAAGTGCTTTACAGACCAAGAGGACTGCTGGTAAACAGTACAAAGAAAGGGACGTAGAATGAACAAAATATTATAAAGTGAATGTTTTATTGTTCATAAAAAAGATGTAAAATATTATATTTTACTAATTATTGTTAAATATGGTAAGGTGTAACTCTATAATAAATTGTACATTAAGATGAGTATTTGCACACCACAACAAGATAAACAATCCAACTGAAAAATGGGCCGAGCATATGAACAGACACTTCACCAAAGAAGATATTCAGATGGCCAAAAAGCACATGAAGAAATGTTCAAGATTCCTAGTTCTAAGAGAGATGCAAATCAAAACAACTATGAGATATCATCTCACCCCAGTAAGAATAGCAAAATTTAACAGAGCAGTAAGCAACAAATGCTGGCGAGGTTGTGGAGAAACAAGAACCCTTATTCACTGTTAGGGGAGTGTAAAATGGTGCAACCACTATAGAAGGCAGTGTGGCGCTTTCTCAAAAAGTTACAAATAGAAATAACATTTGACCCAGCAATTCCACTACTGAGAATATATCCTAAAGAGACCATAACTGCCATCCAAGCAGATATATGCACACCCATGTTTATCGCAGCTTTGTTCACAATAGCAAGGAGTTGGAAACAACCTAAGTGCCCATCAACAGACAAATGGATAGAGAAGTGGTGGTATATTCACACAATGGAATATTATACTGCATTGAAAAACAAGGAACTCAGGAAATATTATTAAAAATGGGTGACCCTGGAGGGCATTATACTGAGTGAAATATCTCAGTCACAAAAGGACAAATACTGCATAGTGCCACTGTTGTAAAACAGGATTTACATCAGGGTTGGGGGGAGACTAAGAAAGATGGAATAAATAATATATATTGCATTGAAACAGATGAGGGAGAAAACTGTTTAAAAGGAATATATTATTAGGTATTACTGTCACGACAGGAGTCCAGAACGAAGGCTGCATAATGGAGTGGACCTGGGGGGAGGGATTGTAAAACAATGAAAGAATTTTTCTTTTACTTTTCAAAGAGAAGACTGTACTTGGGTGGAAGGGGTGGTCAGAGAGAAAAGTGGAACAATGAATGAATGAATGGAAATTCAAAGTCTCTGTAATTTTTCATTAAAATTAATAATAATTTGTTTAAAAAAAATGAGTATTTGCAGAAGACCCATGGTTTTGTCCTCACTCCTGCAGTCATGGGCTCAGCCTTTTAGGCGCTGTGAACCACCTAGATTCCCGCCCAGGGTTTTTGTTCTTTTTTTTTTTTTTTTCATGGCATGTTAAAAATATGCCTTTGAAGACATGCTAATTTCAGAATAAGCTTTCTTCTTAAACTTCACTGAAAAGTATTTATGCTAGGCTTTTACCTCACTTAATTAGAAACAAGAAACCCATGTTTGATGTATGCTGTGCTATGTTTAAAGCCATCTTTCCTGGCCAGTTGCATCCTTTAAATAAACCCAGGCTGTGGTCTTCAATGCACAGTTTCTAACTGAGAAAGAAAAGGAGCCCTTGGTGAGTCCTTCTGACAAAGTAAAAAGTGACCCCTGTCAAAGTGCGGACAAAGGTGTAGTTGTATAGTGAGGGGCGGTGGGCAGGTGTGATGACCATCCCTGTTTTACAGACGAGGAAACGGAGGACTAAGTGGCCATGAGTTTGTCCGTAAAGGCAGCTCATGGCAGAGTCAGAGCTGGGATTTCCTGTGAGGGCTGCCCCATCTTCTCACCCATCCTCTGTCCTCTCTGGGTGTGGGTAAAGGTAGAATGGATAGTATGCAGGACAGAGTTTAGGAGGCCCTTTATTTTCCCATCCCAACAGTCTGAAAGAGAGGAGCCTTTGGTTCAGTGGGAAAATTAATCTAATTACTGGGCATAAGACCATTTAAGCCTGAGCCCCACTCCAAGGTAAGAGGCAAGAGGTGGTTCCTTAGGCCTGTCTAAGCATTGGCCAGAACTGTAGGCTGTACAAGATTAAGCACTAAGTGGAATTTAGTTCTACTCTGTCTTACAGGGACAGTTATTTGGAATCAACTGCATAGCAGGGAGTTTGTTTGTTTACAATCGTGTAGAATACACAGGATTCAAATCAAAACATGTGTGTGGAAAGGGACAGTGGAGAAACCCAGCATCATCAGTCAGAACCCAAAGACTGATCGCACAAAATACGACCACTTGCTTATATATAAATTCAAATTGAAGCTGAATTAAAACAAGTCCACAAGAATGAAAATGCAACTCAGAGTACATCTCACCTGGATTTAGAGACATTCTCAAGAACAGATCTGACCCACTAAAAACCAATGCCCGAAGAGACCAGACAAGTGGTGGGATTACACTAAGGATATAACACAAGAAGAAAGCAAAGGTCATTCAAAAGAGAAGAAAGAAAATAACGACGTCAGAATAGATTTTGAAGTTTGCTCTTAAATGCAGAGTAAATGAAGAGACAGGAAGAAATGATGAAATAAAAGAACTAAAGAGAAGATAGCAAAAGGCAGTTTAAGAAGTCAGAACAAAGTAACATAATGAAAAGTGCAAATACTTGGAGTTAGAAAGCCAAAAAAGGAAGAAAATATGAAGCATTTCTCAAGTTGAAGGGACTCACCCAAAAAAATACAAGCCCTGAGTTGCAATATTGAAGTATTTTATGGGTAAAAACATTGAATAATGTAGGAAATAACAACAGAAGATGTAAGGAATATAAAGAGCCACTATGCCAAAAAGAATGAGTATATGTTGATGCTCAACCATTTCAGGAAGCAGCATATGATGAAGAAACACAGACACTGAAGGAACAAGCCCAAGCTGCACTGAAAGCATTTGTGGAAAACAACGGTACAGGAATTGACAGCATAGCAATCGAGACATTTCAAGAAACAATGCAACACTGAAAATGTTCATTCATCTATGCCAAGAAGCCATGCCATGACTGGAAGACTCATCTGCGTGCCCATTCCAAAGAAAGGTGATACGATGGAATGAAGAAATTAGCAAGCAGTAATATAATTACTCAATTAACTTAGAATTAATATAAAAATAAAATTATCCAGAAGATAATTAAAAACAGGTGCACCAAATTGAGGTTGCATAGTGGAATGTACTTGGGGCCGTGGGAGGGGTGCGGGGGAATTGTGTACCAGGGAGGGAGTCTTTCTTTTAC
>NW_006399814.1:10455839-10479986 GCF_000299155.1 Elephantulus edwardii
ATCAGGATGGATGGTGAAGAGATTGAGATTGTTCACAGCTTCAGTTTGCTTGGCTCCACAGTCAACACTCTTGGCACCAGCAGCCAGGAAAGGAAAAGATGTATTATGATGGGAAAGTCTGCTGTTAGGGACCTCTCTGAAGTACTGAAGAGCAACGGTGTCTCTCTGGAGACTACGGTGCGCCTGATACAGGCCATGGTCTTTGTAATCACTTGTTATGCATCAGAGAGTTGGACAATGACTAGGGAAGATAGAAGGAGAATTGATGCCTTTGAGCTTTGGTGTTGGAGAAGAGTATTGAATGTACCACGGACTGCTAAGAAAACAAACAGATTCATCCTAGAGAGGGTTAAACTGAGCTGCTCCTTTAAGGCAGGGATTCTGAGGCTTCGTCTGACATACTTTGGTCATGTTGTAAGGAGAGACCGGTCCTTGGAGAGGGACATCATGCTTGGCAGGGTGGAGGGCAGGCACGGGAGGGGAAGGCCCTCTAGGAGGTGGATTGATTCAGTGACTGGGGTAATTGGGATGGGAGTGTCAGAGACAGTGCGATTGGCAGAGGACAGAGCAGAGTTTAGGGCTGTTGTACACAGGGTCGCTATGAGTCGCAAGTGACTCGACGGCACATAACAACAATATGCAAGGGCATTTGACTGTGTGGATCATAACAAATTATGAATAATGTTGCAGAGTAGGAAGTCTAAAACTTAATTAGGCTCATGCTAAACCTGTATATAGACAGGAAGGTAGCTTAAAGGTAGTCAGAACAGAGCAAAGGGATACTGTGTGATGTCAAATCAGGAAAAGCATGCACCAGGGTAGTATCCTTGCACCAATTTGTTCCGTGATCAAATAATCTGGTAAATTGGACTGTATGAAGAACATGACCTCAGAATTAGAGGAAGGCTTATTAATAACCTTGGTTATGAAGACTTGAAGCACTTACTGATAAAGATCAAAGACTAAATTTAGCCATTGGTATGGATTATACCTCAACATAAAGAAAACAAAAGCTCACAACTGGGTCAATGAGCAATGTCATGGCAATAAACTGAAATAAAAGGTAAGTATAAACTTGTCTAGGAATTCATTATATTGCAATAAATTCATATAGTATCAGAGTCAAGAAACAAAATACTGTATTGCATTGGGAGAATCAACTAAGAAAGACCTCTTTTAAATTTTCAAAAGTAAGATAACATTTAGGATGCAAACTGTGGTGTTTTCAATCACCCCGTATGTATGTGAGAACTGCATCAGGAATAAGGAAGACTGAAGAATGGATGTCTTTGAAGTACAGTGTTATAGAATGTTACATATACCATGGATTTCATGAAGAACAAACAAATATGTCTTGGAAGACATATAGCCAGAATGTTCCTTAGAAGCAAGGTTGGTGGAGGATGAGATTTTACATCACATTCTTTGGGCCTTATCCCTGATAAAATAGTTGTTGTTGGGTGCCATCGTTGGAACCAATCCATAGCTGACCTTCCAAGAGGGTTTCAGACGCAGTAAGTCACAGAGGAGGAGGTTGCCCATCTTTCTCGTGTGGAGCAGCTAGTGGATTTGAGCAGCATGCTTTTACAACTGCAGTGCAGTTTCTTACCACTAAGCCACCATAGTTACCCTTGATAAAGTAGAGGGTCAGGTTAAAAAAGGAAGACCTTCCAAGGGAAAGATTGACACAGTGACTACGGTGGGCTCGAGTGGTCCAGAGATGATGAGGATGGCCCAAGATAGGGCGGGGTTCAGATCTGTTGTTGATAGGGTTGCTGTGTGTCCTACTCAATAGCCCCTGACAACAACAACATGAGTTGTGCTCAACTCAACAGCACTTAACAATAGATGAATCAAATAGACTCATAAATGCTTCCTTGTTTACCTAACACAAAGACCAAGACCCTCAAATTCTCATTCCTTGCCTAGTAAATGAGTAACCGAACTCTTTGTCCCAGTGCTCGATCAGAAACAAGCTTTGGTTTAGTTTCTCTCCTTCCTCCAGGTCCCTGAATGTT
Source organism: Elephantulus edwardii (assembly GCF_000299155.1). Taxonomy (NCBI): domain Eukaryota; kingdom Metazoa; phylum Chordata; class Mammalia; order Macroscelidea; family Macroscelididae; genus Elephantulus; species Elephantulus edwardii. The sequence continues at coordinate 10,457,858 of NW_006399814.1, forward strand.
GGTCTAATCTCAGCCTAAACTGTTATGCTGAGACCCTGTGGGAAAATGGCTGAGCGCATAGCCATCAACCAGAAGTTTGAGTGTGAACCCACAAATCACCCTGTAGGAGGAAAAAATGAAGCAATCTCCTCCCACAGAGATCACAGCCTTGAGACCGGGCATTAATTCGATGGCAAACAACCACAATCCCTAGGACAGGCTGAGCTCAGTGCAAAATACTCTGATCGTTTCATTGAGGCTCCTTTCATCCCATTCCCCCTCCCCACACATACACTCTTGAGTTTTTCCTAGCCTTGCTTACTCTCAGTCTTCAGAAAAGAAAATGCTGGTTCCCTGACCCTTTGAAGTGCTATGCAAATCAAAGTGTTCTCCCTTGTGTAGCAGTCCCCTGCCCAATGTTAAAACAGACCCTTTTCCTTTCTTCCTTTTCTTTCTGAATAAAGCATCTCCCTGCCAAAGTCTGGATTTGTTTTATTTGACAGTTAATGATGCCGGGCCTTAAATGGAGTGCTGGCTGCCTGCTCTCTTCACTCAGGTATCCACGCTGGCGCCTGGGACCCGTTGTGTCCTTCCTGGCTGCAGTCCACGGTGCTGAGTCAACACTCCTAATCCACAGCTCCAGATGTTTGTCTGTGGTTGTTTGATGAGATTGTTGCCATCTGACTCATCTCAGCCCCGTGTGTTGGAGAGCGAAATCCCCCCGCCCCCAGGATTTTCTTGGTTGCGATCTTCATGGATGCAGAACACCAGGCTTTATTCACATCCTTGGTATATGAGTTTGAACTGCTAAACTTTAGGTAAGTTGCTTTTTTATGCATTGTCAAATCAGAAATGACTCACAGCTGACCATCCTGTGAGTTTTCAGAGGCTATAAATCCCATGGAGGAGACTGTCCATCTTTCTTACTTGGAGCTCTTGGTGATTTTGAACCATCTGCCTTTGGGTTGCTAGCACAACTCTTTATCCACTGGGCCACCAGAAGTGAACTTACATCATTTGTCCCACTCCAGTTTTAAATGTCTTCCAACCTACAGGATGCATCATCTGGCTGGTACCACAAAATGTTCTATTGCTATTCATAAGATATTATGAGCCTATGCTCTTTTTTAAAAAAGTTTTTATTCTTTTATTAATACTTTAACAAAAGTTTGCAGCAAACTTGGATTTCCATTCATTCATTGTCACATAATTTCCTCCCTCTCCCCACACTCTAGACCGTTTTGCTATGCTCCTCTTATTTTGGACTGTTCTCATGCAAATAATACCTAATAATATATTCCTTTTTAACAGTTCTTTCTCTTATCTGTTTCAATGCAGTGTTCATTATTTATCTCCTTTTCTTAGTTTCCTCCCAACCTCCATGTCAGTCCTGTTTTATAACAGTGGTATTATGCAGTATTTATCCTTTTGTGACTGAGATATTTCACTCAACATAATATCTTCCAGGATCACCCATTTTGTATAATGTTTTATGAGTTCCTTGTTTTTCAGTGCTGTGTAGTACTCCATTGTGTGAATATACCACAGCTTTTCTATCGATTCATTTGTTGATGGGCATTTGGGTTGCCTCCATTTATTTGATATTGTGAATAACACAATAATACTTGGACCAGGAAATAGTCATCAGGACAGAGAAGGGAGACACTGCATGGTTGAAAATTGGAAAAGGTGTATGCCAGGAGTGTGTCCTATCTCCATAACTTTTCGACCTATATGCAGAACAGATTATCTGGAGACAGGGCTCTATGAGGAGAAATGTAGCATCAGGATTGGAGGAAGATTCATCAACAATCTGTGTTATGCAGATGATACAATCCTGCTTTCTGAAACTGAGGAGGACCTGAAGTGCTTTCTGCAGGAGGTCAAGAACTGCAGCTTTCAATATGGATTGAAGCTCAACATCAAGAAAACAAAGCTTCTCACCACTGGGCTGATTGGTAGCATCATGATAGATGGTCAAGAGATTGAGATCCTTCACAGTTTTAGTTTGCTCGGCTCCATAATCAACACTGTTGGTACCAGCAGCCGGGAAATTAAAAGATGAATTGCATTGGTAAAAAGTCTGCTGTCAGGGACCTCTCCAAAGTACTGAAGATCGATATCAATCTGGAGACTAAGGTGTGCCTGACCAGGCAATAGTCTTTGCAATTACTTGATATGTATCAGAGAGCTGAACATGATTAGTGATGACGGAAGGAGACTTGATGCCTTTGAGCTGTGATGCTGGAGAAGAGTATTGAATATACCATGGACGCTAAGAGAACTTACAAGTTAGTCGTAGAGAGGGTGAAGCCAGGCTGCTCCTTGGAGGCAAGGATTCTGAAGCTTCATCTGCCCTACTTTGGACATGTTATAAGGAGGGACAGTCCTTGGAGAGGGACGTCATGCTTGAGAGGGTTGAGAGACAACACAAGAGAGGAAGACCTTCGATGAGATGGATTGATTCAGTGACTGGGATAATGATAGTAGGTGTGTCAGAGACATTAAAATTGGCACAGGGTAGAGCAGGGTTTAGGTCTGTTCTATATAGGGTCACTATGAGTCAAAGGTGACTTGACAGCACATAACAACAACAACAGTGACATAGTTCTCATCAAAGTTACCACAGTATAACAAACTGGCAAAGGGTGCTGGAGTCCATAGGTAACACAGGTGAAATCTGGTAACAAGCGCTAAACTTGGGTTTCTTGAATTTGAGGGATGCTTTAAAAATCCAATTTGTGATTCTGTATGACATTTCCAATAAAATAAACCTTTAAAAATCTATATGATACTTTTTTTAAAAAAAACAATAATTGAAAAAACTTAAACCTATATGATTTTAAAGACATAATTGTTATTCTTTTCTTCCCCCTCCCTCTCCTTTTTGGCTAAGAAACCTAGTTAAGAATTTGCTGCCAGATTTTACCTCTATTGCCTACAGATTCCAGATGTCCAGTTTGTCATACTGTGGTGGTTTTCAAGTTGCTGTGATGCCAGAAACTATCCCCACTAGTATTTGAAATACTAGTTTTGTTATCTACCTATAAATTTGACTGCATCCTGCCTTCTTATGTGTGCTACCAACTTAAAAAAAGAATTCCAATTCTTGAACTTCCCTTCAGGATCCAACCACAAGTCTCCAAATTTATGTTTCCAATGTTTCTTCCTTCTTCCTGATTTAGCATTGTTGGAAAAAGCCCAATGCTCCAGATCCTCATGGAGACTCTAGTTCATCTTGTCCCTAGATTCTTCAACCCACTCCACATTATCCTACCAGGAACTGAACAAGGGGTGAAGTCTAACAACTTGAGACAGACTTAAAAGCGTCATCATCATCATCACTATACACCATGCACTGCAGATTCATCTCTGGACAAGATGCTGTCTGTCAATGAAAGCTGGTAAAATGCTCAAACTGTTGGGATAGGTAACCATCTCCAAGAACATACACTTCTGAAGTTTAAAAAACTCAATTTCATCCACTGACCTCTTGGACTTGAAAATAACATTTTATAATGACATTTTTTCCATTTCAGATATTCCTCTTAGAAAATGCCTGATTCTAAACAAAGTGACCATTACCATGACCTTTCAACAGATGATTCAACTAATTTTGCAGATGCAGCATGAACAAGAGCCCCTGAAAGACTAATTCTTAACATTTTCTGCACTCCAGTCAAGAAATATTCTTCAAAGTTGTTCAGCAGTGAATGGATACCATTTGTTTTGAGGAAATAGGGAATTGATGATGAATTTTCCCCGAGTCCTGTGTTACTAGAGACCAGTGATAGAGTTAAAGAAATCTCCCCACCTTTGTGCATAGGGAAATATATAACTGCAAATAAGCACGTTCCCCATATGACTGAGATATGTTCTCAGATGCTCCCTTATTTTGCTATGACAAAGTCAGATGCAGACTTTTAGTCTCCTATGTCTTGCCTTATAAATGAGTCACAGACGCAGCCCTGAATATGCCCATCAGTCTGTTCCAGGAAAATTACAGGACAGTTGTCTGGCCAATGAATTGGAAGAGCTATATATTTGCTCCCATTCCCAAGAAAAGTAATCCAACTGAATGTGGAAATTATCAAACAATATCATTAATATCACGTGCAAGCAAAATTCTGCTGAAGATCATTCAAAAGTGGCTAGAACAGTACATAAATAGGGGAATGCCATAAGTTCAAGCAAGATTTAAAAGAGCCCATGACACCAGAGATATCCTTGCTGATGTCAAATGGATCTTGGCTGAAAGTAAAGAATACCAGAAGAATGTCTATGTGTGCTTTTTTGACTATACAAAGGCATTTGACTGTGTGGATTATGACAAGCTATGGATAACATTGAGAAGAATGGGAATCCCAAAGTACTTAATTGTGTTCATCTGAAACTTATGCCTAGACCAGGAGGAGGCTGTTGTGAGAACAGAGCAAGGGAATACTACATGGATTAAATCTAAGAAGGGAGTGTGTCAGGGTTATATTCTCTCTCCATACCTGTTCAATCTGTATGCTGAGCAAATTATTTGAGATGCTGGACTTTACGAAGAAGAATGTGGCATTAAGATCAGAGGAAGACTCATTAATAATTTGTGCTACGCAGATGGCACAACTTTGCTGGCTGAAAGTGAGGTGGACTTGAAGCACTTGTTGCAGAAGATCGAAGCATAAAGCCTTTAATATGGATTGCATCTCAACATCAAGAAAGCAAAAAATCTTACCACTGGACTTACAAGCAACATCATGATAGATAAAGAAAAGATTGTAATTGTCAACAATTTCATCTTACTTGGATCCATAATCAACACCGTTGGTATCAGCAGTCAGAAAATCAGGAGATGTATATTGATTGCACCGGGAAAGCCTACACTTAGGGACCTCTCCAAATTATTGAGGAGTAATGATGTCAGTTTGAGGACTAAGGGGTGTCTAATTCAGTCCATGGTCTCTCTGACCACTCGTTATGCATCTGAGAGCTGGACAATGAATAAGGATGACAGAAGAAGAATTGATGTCTTTGAGCTATGGTGTTAGAGAAAAGCACTGAACATCCCATGGATGACCAGTGGGACAAACAGCTATGTCTCAGAGAAAGTACAGCGGAGTGCTCTTTGGAGGCAAAGATGATAAAGCTTCACCTCACATGCTTTGGACATATTATGAGGAGGGACTATTCTTGGAGAGGGACATGATGTTTGGAAGGCGGACGTTTGGTGAAAGAAAGGAAAACCCTCAGCCAGGTGTGTTGACACTGACTGCTGCAATGTGCTCTAGTGTGTCAGTAAGTGTGAGGATGGCACAAAATCAGAACAGGGTTCAGATCTGTTGTTCATAGGGTCACTATGGGTCGTACTCGATGGCATCTAACACTGACCCTCCACCTTTCCAACGATGATATCCCTTTCCAAGGAATAACCTCTCCTAGCAACATGTCCAAAGTATGAAAGATGAAGCTTTGCTATTCTTGCCTCCTAAGAGCACTCCAGCTGCACTTTTTCAAGGACATACCTGTTCATTCTTTTAGTAGTCCACGGTATGTTCAATATTTTTCTCCAACACCACAGATAAAAGGTGTCAATTCTTCTGTCATCTTTATTCACTGTCCAGCTCTAAGATGCATAAAAACAACAGAGAAAAGTAGATACTAAATATACACACACACACACACACATGGTTTACCCTAACTTATTGAAGTGCTTTAAAATCTTATGGTTGGAGTGCTTTCCCTATTATAATAGCCATCCCCCCCCCAACACTTCCCCCAGGCATACTACAAACTACTATGCTAGACCCTTTTTCTCTCTGAATAAAGTTTCTGTTTCTGTCCACTGAAGTCTGGAGTTGTTTATAATTTACAGCATATGTTTAGAATAGTAATCAAATTTGGCTTAGCAATATACCCTGGAATAAGGAGAGGCCACGAGACAGGTGTTAGAGGGTCTGAGAATCTTTCCTCTCACCATCCTTGGCTCCTCATATTGGCCTGCCTAGTTCTACAAAGAGAATTCACTGACGACTAAGTACTAAGGACCATCTCAGACAGATACTTATTTGCCACCAGGCCTTGGGTCAGGAGACTGTTAAAACTAGTCAGACCCGATTTTTACCACTCTTATTCCAGATTTGTGAGGGACAGAACTTCCAGCCACCCCCAGACAACAGGGCAGGGCCCGCATGGGGGACTGCCCTACTTCCCTTGAACAGACTCATGCTCACACAGTCCCCTTGCCTCCCATTACATTCTTCAGGCCTGCAGCCCTCAGAGTCCCCCCCAAAAGCCTCCCCTCCAAAAAACCCCACAAAAACCCCAACCAACTTAAGAGTGATCACCAGTATACAAAATTCTATCAAGACATCACCTGGAACTAGTACAAGACTGAAGCCAAGAGTCTGCCACTGAACTGTGCCAAAGAATAGAGAAAACAGATACCTTGGGGGAAACACCGCTGTCAGGCTCTCAGCCCTATGGGCCTCAGGCCAAAAGAGACCACAAATAGATAAATCATTCACAAAATATTGCCATGCTTGGGTTATTATATAATTACTACAACTTAACATCTACTAAAACAAAAACAAAAACAAAAACCTCTCAGATGTCAAGAAAGCAGCAATCCACCTCAGTAATCATGAAAAAATAAAATAACCCTTCCCTCAAAAAAGCAGACTTGATGATTACCTCAGATAGAGAGAACCTAAAGAAAGATATTGATGTGGAAATATTAGACAACTACAGAAAAAGATACAAATGTTAGAAGAAATGATGAAAGACAATAAGAGACTAAACACCTCAGAGCCAATAATCCAGAAGAAATATAATGATGAGCAAATTGAATAGCTATGATAAAAAGTACAAAAGGTAGCAGAAAGAATTGATAGTGTATATAAAGAGGTACAAGAACTTAAAGAATCATCATAACACTAAAAGGGTACAGCCAGCACAGCACAGGAAATAACATAAAAGCATGAAAATGCAATCCAGAGTGTTAAGACTAAAAAGTGTCTAACATGCTGGTAGCACGCGTGTGTGCGCACGCGCGCGCGCACACACACACACACACACACACACACACACACCCCAAAGAAAGCACCACCACAGAATTAAAGAGATGGAAAAGAGAGTCAGTGAGCTGAAAGATAAGAGCCTCATGGGAAACATACTTGAAGAAAAATCATTGTTGTTGTTGTTGCAGGCTGACATCAAAAGGAACAACATACATATGATTGGGATCCCAGAACATGAGAGTAACAGGGAAGTCACAAGAAAATAGTGGAAGAAATACTAGAAGAAAACTTCCCAGGTGTTTTGAAGAATGGAGAAATCTACATTCAAGAAGCACAGTGAACACCAAATAGACAAGACCCCAAAAGAAAAACATCAAAGCATATTATAGTCAAATTCTCCAAGTTAAAAGATAAGAAGAGAATTCTAAAAGCAGCACAAGAAAAACAAAGAGTTACCTACGAAGGAGAAACAATTAGATTAAGTTCTGATTTCTCATGCAAGCTAGAAGGCAATGGGATAACATATACAGAAAGTTGAAAGAAAACAATTGCCAGCCAAGGATCTCCATCAAATATGAAGAAGAATTTAGATCCTTTGCAGAAAAGAAGAAACTTAAAGAATTTGTGATAACAAAACCAAAACTACAAGAATTCTATTTAATTTTATTATTTGTTGTGTGTGTACCATCAAATCAGATCCGACTGGTACAGGAGGAGATTGTCTCTCCTTCTCCAGCAAAGCATCTGGTAGATTTGAACCACACACTTCTGGGATTGCAGTGCAGCTTTTTGACACTAGGGACTACAAGAAATTTTAAGTGAAGTCCTTCACATGGAAAAGCAGGAAAGTGCACGGACCATAGGAATCAGAAACAACAGAAAAAGAAACATGACAAAATGGCAAAATTAAGACTTGGCCTGACAACAATTACAATTAATGTGAATAGACAAAATGCACCAATTAAGAGGAAAAAAATAGCAGAATGAATTAAAAACAAAGCTCATCAATATGTCGCCTACAAGAGACACATCAAGAAAAATAAGAGAAAGACAGACTCAAAATCAAAGGCTGGAAAAAATATTCCAAGCAAATGACAACCTCAAAAAAGCAGCAGTGGCAATACTAATGTCTGATAAAATAGATTTCAGAATGGAAACTAGCGTCATAGACAAGGAAGGACATTACATATTGACCAAAGGCACAATAGATCAAGAAGACATAACCTTGGTCAACGTTTATGCACCAAATGTTAGACCTGCTAAATATATAACACAACAGTTAACAGAATTGAAGAAAGGAATAGACAGCATCATAATTGTGTTTGGAGATTTTAACATACCGCTATCACCAATGGGTAAGTAAATTCAACAGAAACTCAGCAATGATGTAGAAGATCTAAACTATACAATCAGCTAACTTGACTTTGTGAATATATTGAGGGTACTGTACCCAACCAAAGCTCAATTCATTTTCTTCTCAAGTGCACATGGTACATTCTCCAGAATTGATGATATATTAGGACACAAAGCAAGTCTCAGTAAATTAAAAAAAAAAAGAAATAATATGAAGTATTGTCTCAGACCACAATGCCATAAAATGAGAAATTAACCACAGGAGAGTAAAGCTTACAAAACCACCCATGTGGAAACTAAATAACTCTCTATTAGAACATGATTGGGTTATAAAAGAAATAAAGAATGAAATAAAAAAATTTCCTTGAAACAAATGAAAATACAACTCACCAAAACCTTTAGAATGCAGCTAAGGCAGTCCTCAGGGAGCAGTTCATAGCAATAGGTACACACCAAAAAAAAATGAAAAAAGAAGAAGAATCAATGATTTAACTCAACACCTTCAACAAATAGAAAAAGAACAACAATTAATCCTACATCCTCTAGAAGAAAAGAAATTATAAGAACAAGAGCTAAAATCAATGAAATAGAAAAGAGAAAAGCAACTGAAACCATCAATAAGACAAGGAGCTAGTTTTTCAAAAGGGCCAACAAAACTGACAAACCACTGGCAAATTTAATAAAGGGGGCGGGAAGAGAGGACACAGATAACTTGATTAAGAAATTATAGAGGTGACATCACAACAGAACCAGAGGAAATTAAATTGATACTATCAGAATGCTATCAAAAGCTATATTCTGATAAATTTGAAAACCTAGAAGAAATGGACAAATTCCTTTAAACTCATATCTTACCCAGATTGACAAGGACAGATACAGAATACTTGAACAGATGCTTCACAAAAGAAGAAATTGAAAAGTTCATAAAAAGACATCTCCATAAGAAAAGTCCTGGACCATATGTCTTGAATTCTAGCAAACATTCATAGAAGGTTTATCACCAATTCTACTTAAACTAAAGAAATGGAAAAGATGGAACACTCCCAGACTCATTCTATGAAGCAAGCATAACCCTAAGACCAAACTATGTAAGGATATGAGCAAAAATGAAAACTACAGCCAATGTCTCTCATGAATATAGATGTAAAAATCCTTAACAAAATCCTAGCCAATAGAATCCAAAAGTACATTAAAAAAAATCATCATGACGAAGTGGGATTTATAACAGATATGCAAGGATGGTTTAAAATAAGAACAACAATCAACATAATTCACCGTATTAACAAAGTAAATAATCAGAACCATATGGTCTTAGCAATTGATGCAGAAAAGCATTTGACAAAATCCAGCACCCCTTCCTCATTAAGACACTCAGCAAAATTGGAATAGAAGGGAATTTCCTCAACATCATGAAAAGTATATATGCAAAACCAAGAGCCAACATCATTCTCAATGGAGAAAGACTAAAAGCGTTTTCCCAGAAAACAGGGACCAGACAAGAATGTCCATTGTTGCCACTTATATTCCATATCATATTGGAAGTGCTTGCTAGAGCAATACACCAAGAGAAGGGGGGGAGTGAAGCATCCAGATTGGCAAAGAAATGGTTACATTTTCACTATATGCAGATGATATGATAGTATATACAGAAAACCCCAATGTCTCAACAACAACAACAAAAACCTATTAGAGTTAGTAGACCAATTTAGTTGAGTGGCAGGATACAAGATCAATATCCAAAAATTAGTGGGATTCCTCTACACTAACAAAGAGAACTTAGAGAAGGAAATCAAGAAAGCAATACCATCTACAATAGGCAACTACAAATTGAGATACTTGGAAGTGAACCTAACTAGAGATACAAAAGTCCTATTTTCTGCAAGACACAATAAAAGACCTAAAGAATGGGGAAATGTGCCCTGTTCATGGATAGGAAGACTCAATATTGTGAAAATTACAATCCTACCAATAACAATCTACATGTTCAATGCAATCCCAACACAGCACTGAGTTCATTTTTCAAGGAGATCAAAATGAAGATTGTCAAGTTTACTTGGCGAGGAAAGAGACCCTGAATAAGGAAAACACTTTGGAGAAATAAAAATGAAGTGGGAGACATGACAATTCCTAACCTCAAAACTTACTACACAGTGTTAATAACCAAGACAGCAAGGTACTGGTACAATGACAGACACATAGACCAATGAAACAAAATTGAGAACCCAGAAATAGACAGAGCTACCCACAGTCATATCATATTCAACAAGAAAATAAAACCTATCAAATGGGGAAATGACAACTACTTCAACAAATGGTGTGGGCAAAACCGGACTTCCACCTGCAGAAAGTTGAAACAGAATCTACATCTCACACCACACTCAAAAATCAATGCAAGATGAATCAGAGACCTGGGAGTAAAGCCTCAAACCATAAAGTTCATAAGAGACAAAATTGGGATCAAGCTTAGAAGGCCTAGTCTATGGTATAAAGAGACTGCCAAATATGGCCAGAAATACACAATCTGAAAAGGATAAAATTGAGGCATGGGATCTTCTAAAGATTAAATCCTTGTGTACATCAAAAACGTTTCCAACTGGGAACAAACATTTGGCAATACCAGCTCAGACAAGAATCTCATAACGAAAGTTCATAGAATACTCGTAGGTCTCCACAAGAAAAAGACTGCTAAAAAAAAAAAGAAAGAAAAATACTAAAGACTGCTAACCCAATTACAAAATGGGCAAAAGACGTGGAAAGACTTTTCACAGAGGAAGATATTCAAATGGTAAACAGACACATGAAGAAATGCTAAAAATCAATGGCTAGAAGAGAGATGCAAATCAAAACCACAATGAGTTGCCACCTCACTCCCGTAGCAGTAGCAGAGTTTCACAGGACAGCAAGTAATAAATGCTGGAGAGGATTTGGTTAGATAGGAACTCTTATACATTGTTGGTGGAATTGTAAAGTGGTACCACCACTCTGGAAGGCCAGTTGGTGCTTCCTCAAAAAGCTGAGTGTAGAAATTCCGTATGATTCAGAAAACGAGAACTAAGGCACAAACGGAGACTTATACACTAGTGTTCATAGCGGCATTATTCACTATCGCAAGAACATGGAAACAGCCCAGTGTCCTACCACAATCAAATGGATTGAGAAATTATGGTACATTCACACAATGGAATACTATGCAGCAAGCAGGAGCAATGATTTTGTAAATTATGACTTAACTTTCGATGGACTGGAGAACATTATGCTGAGTGAACTGACTCAGTTCCATAAGGACAAATTCTTTATAAAACCATTATTGTCAAATGAGGAGCCAAAGGGAGGTGGTGGAAGCAGAGGGGGGAGGATGTGCATGGGCAGGGATGGAATTAAGTATGGGGTTACATAGTTTGATGGGTGGGGGATCAGGGAAATGGGGAGGAACTGGTGTGAAAAGCAGTTATTTGAACTTTGGAAATAAACTAGTCATGTTTGATGAGTACATTAACACAAATATTAAAGAATTGATATATATCAACCCAATGCCGGTCACAGTATATTTAGTATAGCTTAAATGTTATTTTGGTTATACATTTATATGCTCCTATAATCGGCAAATAAACAAAGCAAAGAGAAGGAAACAGAAAAATACATATATACATACATACATACTCGAACCCAAGGGATACCTTGGTCATCAGTTTAGTCATCAGGAGATAGCGACTGGGCCTGGGTTGGTGTCACACGTCTACTACTTACAATCTGGGTGGTTTTGAGTAGGTTACTTAACTATGCACTACTTTTCTTATTTCTGAAGTAGGATTAATATTGGAACCTATTTCAGGGTTGGAGTGAGGATTAAATTAGGTAATTCATCTAAGTGTGTTTCACAAGACATAGAATATGGTAAGGATTCACTAAATCACAGCTATGTTGTGTTTCCATCATCTGTTTGTTGGGCTTTTGGGCCCCTAGTGATAATTGTGCTTTATTTCAAATATAGCATTTACAGTATCAACCCATCATCCATGTGGACAGGGTCAGTGGAGCTAAAGCAAACTAGGAAGAAAGGTCTTTTTATCCACATCTGGAAACTAGCCAATGAAAACCTCATGATTTACCATAAAATGGGATCTACTACAGTATGGGGGCTGGGAGACGAGCCCCTGGTTGGAAAGCAACACCACAATAAACACAACGGTGGATTTAAGTATGCCAGGGATCAAGAAGATAATGTCTAACCACCTTTGTTGGGTAATGTTTTAGCCTATCAAACAGACGGCTGCTTATCTGACACCACAAATAATATGGTTGTTTTTATAGAGTTAAACAAACAAAACCACATAATTGTTGTTGCTAATGTTCTTGTTGTTGTTGTTGTTAAGTGCAGTGGAATGAAGTAAGACTCTTAGCGACCCTGTGAATAACTGATCTGAACCCTGTCCTATTGTGTGCCATCCTCACAATTTCTCAAGAGTGTCACCTTCCCAAGCATTATGTCCCTCTCCAAGGAATAACCTCTGCTAGCAACGCTCCCAAAGCTTCAATGCAGAGGAAGCGTCATCATCTTTGCCTCCACAAGGAGCACTCTGCACCTTCTTCAAGACCTATCTTTTTGTCATTTTGACAACCAAGGGCATAGCAGGGTGAGGCTGGCCCATGGCCACCACACAACCTTTCCCTTGGTCAGTTCCTAGTCATTCTGCAGGGGCAGCACAGGCTTCTCCCTGGGGAGGCCTTTCCTTGGCCTCTCCTGGGGCCCTCAATCCTGTGTGTCCCCATCAGGGCATCTGCCTCCCTTAAAAGCCAAAAGCCTCTGTGATGATCAGAGCCACCATAGCTCTATCCATAAGCTGAGCGTTGACAGTAACAAGCCCTGCCCTGGGTGAACTGTTCTCTGTGCACTTCCTCATGCCGCCTCCTCACTGAAGAGGTTTAGTCATACTTCATTTTACCAATAAGAAAGCAAACCTGGTATCTCCTGCTCTCTGTGCTGTGCACTAACACTGTGTGTCCTTGGACCAATGGTCACTTTGTGTTGGTGAGGCACAGGTGAGGTGAGGCCATAGAAAGATCACTTATCCTTTCTGAACCTGTCTGTCCTCAACACCTGTGCTTGTGACCACTACTGCTTGTAACCTCAAACTTTGGCTTCCTGCTTAACCTCCTTACTCACGACAATCTGAAAGACTAAATTAATCATAGGACGAGGAGAGCTATGCGTTCACTGTGGGCCATCCCACAGCGTTTTGGAGTCTAAGCAGCAAGATCCTCCCTGCCCCAGTGCCCATCCTGCTCCCCATCCCAGCTGTCCGCCTGGAAGACAGGGCTGCCGGGTTTAGACATGCTGCCACCTAGTGACCACAAGCCCTGAGGCCTCTGGAGAGCCCGCGCTAATGGCTTGGACGGGTCTTTTGCCTGAGTGGGGAGTTCTGTTGACATAATTAATATAGAGCTGAGCTGCTGACCCAAAGGCCATGCCTCTCTTTGTGGTTTGAATGATGCACACTCTTCTCCGATGCAATTTAAAGCCTCATAAACCCAATGGAGGGTCAGCTCTGAATCAGTTCTCAGTCAATAGCACTATGTGTGGTTTTCTATTTAGTATTAACCTGCCAGTCAGCTGGAGCACACATTTGAAAAAGGTCTGGAAGCTGGACCCAAAGGAAATCAAAGCATGAGGTTTAGTGACTGTAGTTTGTCAAAAGAGACCCGCAGATCGGATTAGAGTCCTTGTTCAGGCACTTAACCAGTCATGTCACCTTGGTCAAGTGACTTGATCAAACCTTCTGACTCTCAGTTTCTTTACATATAAGATAGGTAACTCCTTCCTCCGAAGTCAGAGGCCTGTATCCCAGTAACTCGGGAACTCTTCTGGAGCATCCTTTCACTTAATTATAATTTAACATGAATTCTGTATCAAATTCATGCACATTTTGGATTTATCTCTAAAATTATGTTTTAAGCAAAATCCAGAGAACTTGGCATTTGTGCAGGCTATATGAGTCTGTTTCAACAATCCCTTTCCTGAGGGTGGATGCTAGTGCTAAGATGCTGGTCAAGTTTCTACTCACAGTAGCAGCTATTTGTAAAGTTCCCACAATGTGCATGCTCTTGTTGTTAGGTGCCATTGAGTCAACCATGACTCACAGTGACTTTATGAACAATGGGTCTGAACTTGTCCTGTCCTGAGCCATCATCACCATCTCTGCCATGCTCAAACCCACTGTGGCAGTCACTGTGTCAACCCCCCTCATTAATGCTCCTCATCTCTTTAGCAGACCCTCCACTTACCCTAACATAATGTCTTTTCCCAAAGTCTAGTGTCTCTGGCACACTTCCTACATCTCATTTATCCTTCACAGTAAATTGACTATATTTTTCAGAATAGAAAACAGAGGCCCAGGGAGGCTGAATAACTTGAGGCCACATGGTGGCTACCTGAAGGCACCATGCCTGAAACCAAAGTTTGCCTTCACAAACATAGTAAAAAAAAAAAAGCAAAAAAAACCCCAGGGGATGGGATAAGGGTTGCAGGGGAATGCCTGAGGATCCCTGAACTCACTCAGGATTCCTGGACACGTACTGTGATATGTTAATAATGGGAACATTTAGTTACTGATTTAACACTTTTCAAGACCAGAAGACCAACGGACAACCTGAGGCTGTTATAGGCGTAGTCACCGGGGACAAAGCAGTGAAACCAGCCCCAGTAGCACTAATGCCCGCCCTCGCCCATTGGAGTGGGTCAGCAAGTTATCAGCACATCTGGGTCAGGAAAGCCCACAGTCAGCTTTGTCTACGCCCAACCCTAACTCTCACGAACCCCAGGAAGTTCCCCCTGGTTTTTGGAAGAAGCAGCATGGGCATGACTTCCTCTTTCTGGATGAATTTGGTGCCTGTTTCAGTTCTTGCTTTCTGGGAACAACTCTGACCTGAGTTCTTGAGGGCACCAAGCCACAAGCTCAGCCCCTCTGCCCGTGCCAGGTTAGAGGGGGTGATCTCACTGGGGTGCGGCAGTGGGATGGATGGTAGTTGTTGTTGCTGTGTACTGTAGAGTCAGAACTGACCCATAGCTGACCTTCCCTCAAGTTTTCAGAGGCAGTTAGTTGCACAGGAGGAAAAATCTAAGGTGCAGAAGTGGAGAGGACCTGTCTGAGGACACACTATTAGCTGTCAGAGCTCTGTCCACTCTGCTGGTAGTCCTGAAGACCTTGTTTAAACTAGAAGGTGCACTCTGAAGAGAAGGCCTTTCCCGTGGTTTAGGAAAACTGCTGGCCAGGCTGACTCCAGGTAAATGAGACCAATGGACAGAAGAATTGCTCTGGGGATGTGGCCAGCTTAGCAGGCTCAACACAGGTAGGTTTCTCTATCTCCTGCTCACTTGGTGGACAAATTGGTGGCCGATGCTTGGCCTGAGGCAAAGCCATCTGAGGAACTTCCAGCTTTCTGTTATTCGTGTGTTCTCGTCTGTGGAGTGCAGGAGTGTGGTGTTGGCCAGAGACCTGGGTTCAGTCTCATCTGCACCCAGCACCTCTGCTCATTAGCAAAAATGGGGGCCTGAGATTCCTCTCAGTTGCTTAAAACCCTCACTGGGTTTCCTGACAGGGAGGCAGAGCAAGTCCCTTCCACTCAGAATTATTGGGAGATGGCTTTCTCGGTGACCTGACATTTGCTCTCCTTTCCCCAAACCAGAGAAAAGGAGGTGGAGAAAAGATACAGAAAGGGCACTTGAGTCTACAAAGGCCACAGAGTCTACCTCATCAGGATTTAGTCACCAGGCTCAGGTCCTGCTGCAGACTATCTGCAGGTTCTGGGGCCAGTTCTAGGCCTTGGCTTTTCTTTCACTACCTGGACACCTCATCTCTAACCCGTAATACTGACCTCAGAGCGTGAGCAAGGAAACTGCGTACAGCTCTCAAAAACTGTCCAGACAGAGGAAGTGAGCCTGGGCAGGGCCTGGAGGGCTGGGAGTCGGCTCCTGCAGGTTCTCCCCCCCCCCCGCCCCCACTCTCCTGAGAGGTTGTGGCTTCACACTTCTCTTTTCTAAGCTCCTTGGCTGGAGAATTGAACCACGGGCTCTGAGGCTCCCATGATGAGCACCGAAAGCCAAGGAGTGGAGAACTATGTCTCCTGGATAGCAGCCTGAGGCAAGGAGCAGTTATGAAATCCCTCTCCATACAAGTTCAGCCTCCAAATCTGCAGCACTGAAGGGCCCCATGTGCATCTGTCCTCAAGAGCCCTGCTCAGATGCTCCAGTGGGAGGCTCTCCTTGTACTTTCCACTCAAGCCCCAGGACGTGTCTGAAAGGTCCTCAGCCCTACCCTTCAGATGCCCTCTTCATTGTTCTGTGAGGCCAATCTTCATATCTTTTCATTGTCATTGTAAATGTATAGTTCCAACTTTCCCTCTATTAGCCCATCAATTAGACTTATGGTAATAGTCCTTCACTGATTAGCCTACAGGTTTTAACATTCAATTGTGACTTGATACAAAGCACATAGGTGTCAAGTCAGCTTTGACTCGTAGTGACCCTGGAGGGGGACAAGTAGAGCTGCCCCATAGAGTTTTCAAAGCTACAGATCCTCACAGAAGTAGACTGCCTCCTCTCAGAGACTAGTGGGATCCAGTCACTTAATTTTTTCAGCAGCTGAGGGCTTCATCACATGGTGTCCAGTACCCCATGAGTTGTTAGACTAGGTTTATGAGTAAGAATGTGGCATCAGGATCGAAGGAAGACACATCAACAATGTAGTCTATCTTGATCACACAACTTTGTTGAAATACTAGCTGCAGATGACCAAAGAATGTAGCCTTCAATATGGATTACATCTTAACCTCAAGCAAACAAAGAAATCCACTCCACTGGGTCAACAGGTACATTAGATGGAGAGAAGTTTGAACTTGCCAATGGTTTAATCTTGCTTGGATTCATAGTCAACACAGTTCTAACTCTCTGGTACACAACAATAACTAGTTGAAGGGTTGGTGACTGTAATCTACCCAGAATTTCCTCGAAGGACAGCCCTACCTACTTCCAAAAGGTCACAGTCTTGAAAATCTGATGACGTAGGTCAGCCCTACACACGAGTCATTATGAGTCAGAACCCACTCAACAATGACTAACAACATCTACCATTTCACCTTTACATTTTAATTGTCTCGGGAAATTCTCTAATGCTCCTTTGCATTCAATTTCTCTGTATAAAGTTGACCTGTGGTTCACTTTTTCTGACTTCTATTACTATACTTTGCCTGTTCTTGTCCTTTGTAGAAATTACACACATACACATTTTGACATGAGCAGTAGATACACCCATTCCCCTCCCCCTAATTTTCTTTGGCTTTCCACCTTTTGAGCTTTAGTTACATTGTTGCATGCATCATCAATTTATTCTTTTTAAATGTTGTGTGGTGTTTTATTGTGTCTATCTGTATCTTTACATATATATGCATCATGCGTCTTTTGTTTCTTTTCTTATTCATGGAAATCCAGCTCTTTTAAGGTTTTGGCTAATGTAATAAAATCACTATGAAAATTCTTGCACAGAAATTTTTTGTGGACATGTACAATAAAGTTGCTTCTGTTGCATATTTTTGTTTGTTTGCTGACCAGTTGGTCCTGTATCCTAGCATACCTGGTTGGGATTTTTAAACTAATGTCAGATGGATCCTGGCTGAAAGTAGAGAGTACCAGAGGAATATCTATCTGTGTTTCATTGACTATGCAAAGGCATTTGACTGTGTGGATCACAACAAACTGTGGCTGACTCTGAGAAAGAATGGGAATCTCATTACACTTGATTGTGCTTATGCAAAACTTATACTTGGAACAGGAGGCAGTCACCAGAATAGAGCAAGGAAGAACTGCATGGTTCAAAATTGGGAAGAATTTACGCCAGAGATGTGTCCTATCACCATACCTTTTCAATCCATATGTGAAGCAGATCATTTGGAAAGCTGGACTTTATAAGGAGGAATGCATCATTAGAATTGGAGGAAGACTCATCAACAATCTGTGTTATGCAGATGATACAACCCTGCTTGCTGAAGCTGAGAAGGACCTGAAGCACTTGCTGAAGAAGGTCAAGGACTGCACCCTTCAATGTGGATTGAAGTTTAACATTAAGAAAACAAAGATTCTCATCACTGGGCTGATTGGCAGCATCATGTGATAGGTGATCAAGAGACTGAAATTGTTAACAGCTTCAGTTTGCTTGGCACCACAGTCAACACTCTTGGTAACAGCAGCCAGGAAATCAAAGGACAAATTGAATTGGGAAAGTCTGCTGTCAGGGACCTCTCCAGAGTACTGAAAAGCATAAAACCATGCTGCTCCTTGGAGGCAAGGATTCTGAAGCTCCAGCTGACATACTTTGGGCATGTTGTAAGGAGGGACCAGTCCTTGGAGAAGGACATTATGCTTGGGAGGGTGGAGGGACAGCGCAAGAGAGGAAGACCCAGGATGAGATGGATTGGCTCAGTGACTGGGGTAATGGAGGTAGGTATGACTTTGCATAGTCAATAATAAATAGATATGAATTCTTCTGGTATTCTCTTCTTTCATCCAGGATTCATCTGACATTAACAATGATATCTCCGGTTTCATGGCCTCTTCTATACCCAGCTTAAACTTCTACCAATCCTCTGTCAATTCTAGTTGTTTTGGATGATCTTCAGCAACACATTGCTTGCGTGTGATACTAATTTTTACTCCTGACTATACTGCAGCCTTCAATATTGATTGAGGCTCGATATCAAGAAAACAAAGATTCTCACCACTGGACCAATTGGCAGCATCATGATAGATGGTGAAGAGATTGAGATTGTTCACATCTTTAGTTTGCTTGGCTCCATGGTCAACACTCTTGGCACCCGCAGCCAGGAAATTAAAAGATGTATTGTGATGGGAAAGTCTGCTGTTAGAGACCTCTCCAAACTACTGAAGAGAAACAATGCCATTCTGGAGACTAAGGTGTGCCTGATACAGGCCATGGTCTCTGCAATCACTTGCTATGCATCAGAGAGCTGGACAATGACTAGGGATGATAGGAGGAGAATTGATGCTTTTGAGCTGTGGTGTTGGAAAGTGTATTGAATATACCATGGACTGCTAAGAGAACAAACAGGTTCATCCTAGAGAAGGTTAAAACAGGCTGCTCCTTAGAGGCAAGGATTCTGAAGCTTTGTCTGAAATACTTTGGACATGTTACAAGGAGGGATCAGTCCTTGAAAAGGGACATCACGTTTGGATGGAAGGACAGCTCAGGAGAGGAAGACTGTCAATGAGATGGACTGATTCAGTAACTGGAGTAGGTGTGTCGGAGACAGTGAGATAGGCACAGGACAGAGCAGAGTTTAAGGCTGTTGTACATAGGATCGCTATGAATCTTAGGCAATTTGACAGCAAATAACGACAACAGCAACATATTCTTTCAGAAGGCAGGTTACCCAAACACACTTAGCACAGCTCTGGGCATGCTGAAGCTTAGAAAACCAGTGCAGAAAATGGACCACATCACATCACAGGGGCAGCCTGTAGTTAATACTTGTGTCGCAGTAGAGACAGAAACTGCTCTTGACTCTAATGCTTTCCTGGGAGTTGGCCATGGAGATAGGATAGGCACTGGCTGGGCAAAATTAGCTTAGTAACTAAGCAACCAATCAACTTGAGTTTAAAGGAGGATATTGGTGTCCAGACTAAAATAAGTAGGATCTTTCAGGAAGAGAGCTGGCCAGAGGTCCTAGTTACCCAAAAGGTCTCCGAACCCACGGTTGTTGCCCATGCGTGTTGAGTAAGCCATGGACAGAGGGGCAGTGAGGTGAGGAAGGAGGCACCTAGCGACAGATGGGGTATTGTGACTGCACCTTCACCTGTATATCTCCCAAGAGCACCAAGACAGCCAGGGCTGGATGGAAGAGAAAGGATTGTCCTGGGACTCCGGGGAGGCACTGTCCCTCCACAGCCTCCGCTGCCCCCAGAAGACGGTCACATGCCAATCACCTCTTTGGTACATTAATGGTTATGATAACATAGTGGCAGTGGAGAACAATGAAGAGCTGTGCCATGCAAATGGTGAGCACTGTCATTTGATCACTTTCTGACAAGCTAGAGCCCACAGTGCTAAGCAGGGGTTCACCTTGACCTCCTCCAGACTATCCTGGATGGGAAGGGGGTGGGGGACAGAAGAGATGATCTCCTTGTGTTCTCCACATCCACCTCCAACCCTGTATTTTCTGGAGACACTCAGGGAACTGTCCCACTGCACACAGCAAGCTGGGCCAAATCAGCGTGGTTCCACATTCTCCTCACAGTATCCCACATGCAGTGGGGCTCCTCCCACCAGCTTTCTATTCAAAAAGGCTTTTATTGCTCAGAAAAGCACACAGGTGCTGCTTCTGCCCCATTCAACCGGCAGGGAGAAAAAAGAGCCCACCAAGGTTGCTAGTAACCTGAATCCAGCTGTCCAGGTCCCAGGGCACAAGGCTGCAGAGACTGGCAGAGCTAAAGTCAGGAGGGAAACCCCTTATCTGGAAAACCCTCCCAGCAGGGTCCCATACAGACTGTAGTTGCTCAATCTCTCAGCAGTGAGGTTGTATTTCTGCAAGGGGAAATGGCATTTCATCTTCTTTCCTAAAGAAAAACAGGAAGAAAGCAACAGACAGAAGAGCGTCATGACACGTCACTTTGCCACATCACAGTTGTTAGGAGCTCACATCATCCCTGCCCACACCAGGCCCATAGTCTCTGGTGCTCACAGCTGCAGGGCCCGATAGATGTGTCCCCAGCACTAAGGTAAGTGGAGGCCAGAGAGCCTTGGGCCCAGGGTGGAGGAAGACCTAGTGGGGCAGAAAGGAGGGTCCCTGCTGGCTCCTCTTCCTGCGTCATCACAGCAGTGGGAGTGGAGGGCTGATTCCTGTGGAATTCTTTCCCACAGGGCTCTGATGTGTCAGAGCAGAGGATAAAAACACCAGAAGCAGTGGAGAAGCTTTTCTCATTACAGGAATTGGGGGGGGGGGTCCCTGGAGCATAGAGTTGGGTTCTAGGGTGAATTCTGAGTTGCTAGCCAGACCTGAAAGTGCAGATGCCCAGTTCTATGCTCCTGGATCTTGTTTGCTCCCCAAACTTTGGTAAGAAGTGCTTTGGTGACTGAGAGCAGCAGCTTGGTCCCCAGGGCACCCCAGTATCCCCAGCAGCTGGTTCAGTGTCTGGCTCACAGCAGAGGCTGAGTTTTGCTGTATGACGATTAGAGGTAGACAGAGGTGTTGGTGTGTCTGTGTGTCAGGGAGAAGGGACATCCTCTGGAGTCCACTCTTTGCCATAATATTGGAAGCTTTCCATCATTATCTTACTTCATCTGAAAGGTGAAGGACATTAGCTCTGTCCTGCGTGGGAGTAACCTTCAAGGACCAGATTCCCATCTGTGGTCTGTCTGGACTTAATCTCACCACATAGGCTGTCTACTTTTCAGTTAGCACTGGGCAGTGGGACAATTTAAACCAGACTCGCCCCTTCTGACTTATGAGGGAAGACAGGATACAGAAGCGCCAAACTCTGACAATGATGCAAGGATGGACTGGGTGTTCTGAGCGGCTGTCTTTGCTGTGGGGGTCAGAAGACAGAAAGAGGTCACCTTTTCTGGGGAAATGTTGCATGAAATGGGACTTTTTGTGTGTGTGTGTTTAAATCTCCTCTTTTTTTCTATAATTAAATTTTATTAATTTTCATAAACATTTACAGAGATTTTGGGTTTCCATTCATTCATTGTTGCACCATTCTCTCTACCCTCCTCCCAGTTTGTTCT
>NW_006399814.1:10480691-10492922 GCF_000299155.1 Elephantulus edwardii
CTTGTTTTTTAATGCAGCATAGTATTCCATTGAAACGGGACTTTTGAACCAGGTCTTCAAAGACAAGCAATATTGGTATGCCTGGGACTTGGGACGGGAGGTGCATTTTTAGCAGAGGAAACAACGACAAAAGCAAGCTGAGGGGAAAGTGCATACTGAGTTATTCAAATTTACTCTGTTCTTGACTTCTGATGGAGGAGGCCATGTCCTGGGCCACATATTGATGGACGAGGTAAAGCGTGTGATTCTCAAGTCCAGATAGGGCAAAGTTATCCATTTTTCATGGCCTTTCCCATGTATTCCAGGAAGATTCTGAAGGATAGATTATTAGAGATGGAGTTACTGAGACAAATGATGGCTGCATTTCATCTGTGGAAGACAGGGCCAGCTGTCATCTGTCTTGGAGCACTGGTAGCCTAGTGGCAAGAAACTGCAATTCTGATCCATCAGCTCCTCTGTGGGAGAAAGATCGTGTGATTAACTGGCTCTGAAAACCTGCTAGAGGGTTGGCTATGATTCAGATCCAACTCAGTGGTACACAACAGCAACAACTGTAACATAAGTACCACACGTAGGGGGCTTTCAAGAACAGAGTTTATTTTCTCATAGTTCAGGAGGCTAGAAGTCCAAATCAGGGTATCAGCCATGTTGCTTCCTTCCATGGGCACCTTTCAGAGGCTGCCACCAGTCTTTAGCATTGCCTAGTGTTTCTTGGCATCGGTCTTCTCCTTGCACATATTTATCCACACATTCCACTTTATCATTATTTTATTACTTGGAAGTGATTTTTTTTACCCAACCCATAATGGCATGGCCTCATTAACATAACAAAAGACTATCTTATTTCAAAACAGAATTGCAGCCATGGGTACAGGGTCCAGAATTCAACAACATATATTTTCTGGGGACACAATTAAATACCCTTCATGGGGCACCTCCTACCTGTTCTTTAGTGAAAGGTCTGTTAACACTCTTCGTCCTCGTGGCCAAAATCTTCCCCTGACTCTGACAGTGAGCTTTTAGGCTCACGCGCTCTGTAGCACCTAGCTCTGCCTGGTCATGGTCGACATGGGAAAGTGCTGTTACTGTTCTGTTTTTCCAGTGTGTGAGCAGGCTTTCTGATTCCTCCAGAACAGGCTGGGCTCCCTTCTTCTGTGCCCCTCCTTAACTCCTCATGCCCCTATCTCCTCCACTCACTGAGTGCCCTCTGAGGCTGATGGCTGAGTGCCCTATTGCACTCGAAGGTCTCTAACAGCAGTTTGGTGCATGACTCCGAGGCTGCTCAGCCATGGTCAGTGTAATGGTCAGAAGGGGGGACTGTGTATCCTGTTGTTCCTACTCTTCCCATGGCACAGAGCCATATCAACCACAAATGGCAGTGCTGCTGCTGATAGTTGTTGCTGTTGTTAGGTGCCATTGAATCAAGTATGACTCATAGTGACCCTGTGAACAACAGCCTTGAACCCTCTCCTGTCCTGTGCCATCCTCATCATCGCAGGAATACTTAAGCCCATTGCTGCAGTCACTGTGTCAATCCATCTGGCTGAGGGGTTTCCTTACTTTCGCTGACCCTCCACCTTTTCAAGTATGAGGTCCCTTTCCAAGGAGTACCTAGCAGAAAGTCCAAATATGAGAGACAAAGCTGTGTCATCTTTGCCTCCAATAGTGGTTGCCATCAATTTCAACCCATGTGACCCCCCACGTGGAGCAGAACTGCTGCAAAATCTTTCCAGAGCAGAAAATTAGGCTTGTCCCCCAAGGGGCCTCTGGGTGGGTTTGAACAGCTAAACTTTCCTCTGGTAGTCAAGCACTTTATTGTTTCTTTTCCCCAGGGAAGTCTCAAAAGACAATAAGACTGCTTGAAAGCTCAACCCACAAATCTTGTATATCTTATTTATTTTCTGTATTATATATTCTGTATTAGAAATAAAGCGAATATCTTATATTCACTAGCTCTGGTGGCCTAGAGGTAAGAATTTGCACTGCAATTCCAAAGGCAGGCGGTTCGAACCCACCAGCTGTTCTGCAAGAGAAGGATGGGCAATTTCCTCCCGCGGGAGTTAAGCCTTTGAAAACCTGCTGGAGGGTCAGCTCTGGGTCGATATCGACTTGATGGTACACAACAACAATGACTTGCTTTGATAAGGGTACATGTAACAGTGTCACTCATTGTCTGGTGGCACATTGTATGTGTCACTCATGGTTTCTGAATTGTGGTTTTATTTTACAATATTACATGTACCACCCACAGAGCATGGGAGAGGCAGAGCTGGGGCCTGATCCCAGTGCAGGATCTGCCAATTCCGGCTCCCTCCTGGCTGGGGCAGAATTAGCTGTGCCCACAGCGAGTGCCTGGCTCTGTTTGACAGGAAGTGGCCTCGCCTCGGTGGTGGGCAAACACAGCTGTTCAGGGAGAGGTAGAAAGGAATGCCAAGCCCCTGTGCAAGGCTGAATGTCTGTGTTCCATCTTTCCAGGCTCTGTCCATGGAGAGAACCCTCACGGTGCTGCGGGTGGCCCTGTACCACCCCACACAGGTCCCAGCTGCTTTCTCCAGCGTCCCACCACGGTTGCAGCATGATACCAGCCCGCTGCTTGTCGGCCGGGGACAGAAGGCCCACCTTCAGCTGAAGCTCCCCCACCTCTCCCGCAGGCACCTATCCCTGGAGCCCTACCGGGAGAGAGGCAGCGCTGTACTCTCCTTTTGCCTCAAGGTCCTGAGCCACAAAGGCAGCATGTGGGTCAACGGGCTGAGGCTCCGGTATCTGGAGCAGGTCCCTCTGAGCACTTTCAACAGGATCACCTTCTCTGGTGTCCAGATGCTGATCCACGTGGAGGTGGGTGTTTCCCTCGAAGCCTTTGTGTGCTGCTTCCATCTCAGCCCAGCACCCCTGATTTACAGGCTTGAGGCCGAGGAGACTGATGAAGATGAAATCATACCCCAGCAGCAGCCTCCCCAGGACTCGGGGGAGCGGACGCCAGCTCACCTGGGAGTTCTCCAAGGCCCTTCTCAGACTCAAGACAGTTCTCCCCAGCCAAGCCCTGGAAGAGCAGAAATACAGCTCCAGAGGGAGGCCCCAGAAGATGCACACTGCTAGTTCAGCTGCAGAGAACTAGTCTTCACTAAAACAGGACCTGAAATATTTTTGTTACATCACCGCAGGTTGACGATGAGGCCTGCTGTTTGCCTAGCTCATAATGAGCCCCTTCTGCAAACATGAGTAGTTGGGGGTGGGGCTACAGCTATGCAAGGTAACGGGAACTTCATCTACTTTAGAGGCCCTAAGGGGGCCTGGGGAGCCTCCCTCAGCCTTTCCCCACATCCCCCTCTCCTGTTTGACTAGGAGTTACTTTATGTTGCTAATTTTGTGTGCCGCTTAAGAGCTGGCAGTTTGAGGCTGCACCAGGAATACTTGGACACATGTAACAATTACGTTTGTGGTAGCTCTGGGTTACCTTCAGCTTTCAAATACCCACAGGCACTTGGGGCTTAGGGAAGCCTGCATTTAATAAACGGCAAGTATTTCATTAAGCTGGCATACCCAGTAGGATCAGGGGTTCCCAGATGTGTGCACAAGGCGTTGTCACGCAGAGGCATGGCGGGAAAGTTGGGAGAGGTGTCAGAGGAAATTGGAAAGGTAGGGGCTCACGTTTCTTGAAAGGATCTGGGCATGGCTCAAGGCTGCCTGAGGAGTGGGTGCTGGGGCAGGGTCTGCCCGGAAGCACATAGTCACCATCTTCCTCATCCTCATATGCTCCCTCTCCTCAGACAGACACTTGCATATCAAAGCCCAAGTTGACCAGGGACAAAGGATTTCAAGACAGTTCTCCAGAGCACTGGGCTCTCTTAGGATGAATTCTAGGAGGAAGTAATGATGGAGTGTTGTATAAGCTCAGTATTTATTTTACCCAGGACATGTCATATACTGGTGATGCTTCCAAAGGGGGCCTGGCAAGAACAGAGTGGGGGTGGGGAATCTTCTCAGTGAACCCAGGGAACAGAGTGTAGTGCTTGTGGCCATACCACCCTTAGATGGTGTACAGGAACAGCATTTACCTGTTTAAAATATATAATCCAGAGGGTCTCTGTAATCTTAGAGCCTCATGGAAGAGGTGAAGTGGTGTTGAAGGAACAGGTGCTGTGTTTGGTTTGCATCTTGGAGTCAAGGACCATCTCTAAAAAGGCTGCCAACATTCCCTCGTTCTCACTTAAGAAGAAACATCTCTTTGCTCCCAGGCCTGCGAGGAGGTCCGCTTCCACTCTCAGGCCTGTGTGTGTACTTTCTCCCCTGGAAAGTCAGAAACAGGCAAGACTCAGGCCTGTCCTTCCTGGAGTCAATTACCTTCCAAAAGAGAGTGAAGCCTGTGTGTGCGGGCCGTCACCGGGCAGGGATAGCCAGGATTTCAAGGGGCAGCAGCGCCCAGTGCTGTGTGATGGTTCTTCCTCTGCCAGCAGACCCTCCCTCATCCACTCAGTAGACTCCCCAGGTACCCACCTTGTGGTGCTGTGAAAAGACCTAGTGACCCGCAGTGACAAGGCAGCACAGTTTTTGCCTTTACGGAGCTTACACTGGACTCAGAAAAAAAAAACAACCCAAGAATCCCGGAGTTAATTACATAATTAACTGCAAGCTAGCACAGCCACTGATGGCCTTCTTCTCATTTTGTGTCTTCTCTCCTCATAGTGAGACTAGTGAGGGCTGTATTACAACATAGCCACGTGCTCGCTGTGGGCTCAGCCTTCTGTTTGGTGCCCGTGAATTCTTCTGCTATCTCAGATCAGCAAGGTTCTTCACTACATTTTACAGTTGAAGAAACCAGGATTCAGCAAGGGTCATTATCTGGTCCAATGTCACACCAATGTCTTCTCATTTGCCTCTGGCTTCTGTGGAAAACAATACAAACCTGCTGGAGCTGCTGGGAGGGTTGCAGAAGGTAACACTGCAAGCTGCAGGCAGTACTTACCACACAGTTGTTGTTGTTGTTGTTGTGTACCACTGAGTTGAACTGACTCACAGTTGACCCATCAGTAGGTTTTCAGAGGCAACAAATCTCAGGAGAGGAGGGGTTCCTCATCCTTTTCCCATAGTGCAGCTGGTGGGTTTGAACCATGTGCCTTTGAGATTGCAGTTCAGCTTCTAACCACAAGGCCTCCAAAGCTCTCAAACACACAGTTGTTGTTGTTGAATGCCATCGAGTCATAGGCAACTCATAGCGACTCTATGAACAAAAGATCTGAACATTTGTATAAGTTTCTTTGTTTTTCCAGGTTTGTAGGGTTTCCAGAGACAAGCTATTATGGAAGTGGATGCCACTCCTACTTCCAAGCTTGTTTTAGTCGGGGAGCTCCACCAAACACTGTCAGCCACGGGTGACCAATATCGCATTTGGCACATCAGTGTCACAGTGTTTAGCATCACAGCAACCACGAGTTATCTCTGTAGAGCAATACACACACCAGTGTTATATCACCTAGAAGAATTTTTTTCTTTTTTTTTTTTACCTAGAAGAATTTTTGACCAAAAATAATTAAAAGAGAAAGGCATAAGAGTGCCTCCTCAAGATGCCAGAGACCACACAGTAAGTGCTCAAATTACTATCATGTGATCCGAGTGGTAATTCGTAGGTACAGATCCAACAGCTCACCTCAGGCATGCGCATAAGGCTAAGGAGGACTCAAACCCCAAACCCCAGCAAACTGGCTCCAGCTTTTACCAAGGGCTTACACCGCTTTGGGATTTCATGTCTGAGGACCTTGCCTTGGTTATGGGCCTTGCATGTGGGCAATCATGTTCCTTGCACCAGACAGCCTGCTATTCAGGGTTCGTAGAATGTAGTCACTTTGTCAGGGCTTCTGAGGAGAAGCCTTATATGGTTTGGCTTGACTGAGTCCACTGACTTGCTGCTGTCTTCGTATTTCACATTTAAAAAAAAAATCTACACGTAACAATGATCCCTCCAAAGACCAAATCCTCCCGAAGCCCTGTATCTGGAGGTTCACACAGAGAACACAATAAACCACAACCTAAGCCAGCCTGAACACCAAAGTCCAGAGCGAGGAAGCTGACCAGGTGTCCCAAGATCTCAGGACGCTGCTCCCGTGAGCTGGGGGCCTTCAGGACAAGTCCTGTTTCTGGGCCCCCTAGCAGGGTTCTCAGTCATCTGTGAGAATGGGAGGGTTTCTTCTCCCTCTCACAAAGCACACACACCCTCCCAGCTGAGGTTCTCCAAGAGGGAACAGAAGCTTCCTCCATGGGGATATCTGTGCACCTAGAATGAACCTCTCAGTAGACCGAGGGATTGACAGGGTTGACGGGTGGGAGCAAAGCCAGGAAGCCTCCAACCTGCTTGTTTCAGAGACAACCAATTCATAAAACCTCCCCAGGAGACTCACTTCTTGCCTTGGCTCCGATTTCCAGGCCCAGAAAGCTCTGCTCTATCCTCGTCTCCATCTCCCTAAGCAGGAAAATCCCCCATGATTGTTAGGTTCATGACACTCACCCGCACTCTCTCTTAGCAACTGGCATCATGGCCCCAGCCTCTGAGCGGATACCACTCTCTTTAGCCTGCAGAGACAGCCTGAGCAGGTTAGCAAGTCCCTTCCAACTATCTCTTCTACCTTCTCTCAGCTCTCAAGCACAGGGAGACCACGTGGTTTGGAGGTTCACACGGACACGCACATAAATGCACAGACTCTGTGGCAGTGACACGCACGTTGTGTCTCTGGAGCCCGACTGGATTAGAATTCTTGCCACACCACCTAGTCATGCTGTGACCTTGGACACTTGACTGAATCTCCCTGTGTCTTGGTTTTTCTTCAGGGGAATGGGAAAGCTAGCAGTACCTACCACTTTGGAGTTAGATGGGTTAGAATATGTGAGGCACCGAGGGCGGTGCCCGGTACACAGTAAGTGGGAATGGTAAGACCAGCTCACTGGCCTTAGACATATCACCAGGAAAGACTAATAGAAAGGAAAGGGCATCATGTTTGGTAAAATAGTTGTTGCCATAAACTCTGAATAGGCACAAGAGCCACCATAATGAACTCGAGCATGCTGCCATCATGAAGAAAGAATGGGACCAGGTAGCACTTGTTCTGTTCTGCACAAGGTCATCAACTTGACAACAACTGGAAACAACAGCACTAGTGTCCAACTGAATGGAATCAATTTAGTGTATGCAGACACTTGGAAACTGTGTGCACACACGCACACATCCTGCTACAAGGAGCTACATAAATTACATTCAGGCATATACCCTAGAGCACTACAATTCTCTGAGACCATGTCTGGAAATTCAGAAATCATCCCCTGTGCCCTTTAAGGCATTCAGCCTTCGCATTCCTCTGTTTTTCTTAGAATGTGAATCTTCCCAGGCTGTCTGGAAGTGAGACACCTTGTCCCCTGGAGCCTGTGTGTCAAGGGAGTCATGCTTGGGCTCCATAAACAGCCGCAGTGCGGGGCTCGCAGACATGGTGAGGAAGTGCAACAGACGCTGAAAACCACCTCAGTCCTGAGCGGAGGGAGGCAGGCTGCCGACCAGGTGGAGCAGGCCAATCCCTCCTCAGGCCATCAGCGCACTGAGTCCACGTTCTCCAAATCCTCTGTCCAGAGAAGCCACAGCTCCACACAGATGAGCCTGCCACGTTGTTCAGTGCTGGGTTCCAGTGGCCACCACAAACCTGGGTACAGACAGATTGACAAACAGATGGGCCCTAGTAGGCAAGGGAGCAAGCACCTGAGTTGTGCTGAAGTGCGAGCCAGGCTTGTCTGGCCAGGCAGGGGCAGGGCTGGGGTCTGCAGCTATGGTGGAAGCTGAGCATCCAGCAGTGACAAGGTCACAAAACCTTAGGAACACAGAACACAGTGGTGAATGCTTCTTGCCTCCTCTAAACCTCAGTGCGGTGACCCAGAGCCTGTGGCTAGGACAGAACAAGGTTGGTGTTTCTGCCTAATTCTTAAACTTCTAAAACTCAATCAGGCTCTGGTTTCTTGATTCCCTGGTGGTGATGGCTATGGGATGTTGATGCACTTGACAGGCCCCTGTCACCAAGGGAGCTCTCAGCCAGCACTTCCTTCCTCCAGCAGAGGTACACAAGAGGAGAGACACTCCAGGAGGCAACTGAGGTCATCTGCATCCCCAAACACACTAGGAATGCATTTGCCCCCCTGAGCCAAATCCCCATCTACACAGAACAGAGCTGCTTGACCTGGTGAAAAGATTCCCCAGAGATGAGGCTATTCCTTGGAAAGAAACATCCTGCCTGGAAAGATGGAGGGTCGGTAACAGAGAGGAAGATCCCCTATGGGAGAGGTTGGCACCATGACTTCAGCAATGGGCTCTAGTGTGGCAGAGATGACAAAGACGGCATGGAATAGGGCAAGGTTTAGTATGGCTGTTCACAGAGTCTCTATGAGGTGTACTCAACTGGACGGGACCTAACAATAACAGCAATAGGAAGTGAGGGAGCCCTAGTGGTGCAATGGGGCTTGAGCCCATCTGCTCCTCCTGGGAGAAAGCTTTGCCAGCCTTGGGAACACATGAGGCAGTTCTGCTCTGTCCTGTAGGGTCTCTGTGCTTGGAATTGACTCCACAGTCAATGGATATAGGATGCTAATCGGCTGCCAGGCTGGAGGCATTTATTTATCATTTCAAAGAAAGGATCAGAGAAGGTAAAGCGTAACCTGAAGGAGTGAGTTTCAAAGTAGAAAGAGTTCTAAAAGGTTGTTATGTACCATCAAGTTGACTTATAGCTGAACCTCCAGCAGATTTTCAGAAAACTAACCAGTGGAAATCGTTATCGTGCTTGATTATGAAGAAAAAAAGTTGATTCAAGTTCACCCAGAGGTACCGTGCAAGAAAGGCCTGGTGATCTACTGCTGAACAACTAGCCATTGAAAATCCTACGGTGCACTGTTCTCTAACACACAGTGCCACTATGAGTCTGATCTGGCACAAAAGCAATTGGTTTAGCTCACCAGAAGAGGAAATATTTCCCTTCCTCCTCGAACAGATGTGCAAAACAAGTTTAGTCAAGCTGCTGGCTCAAGAACACTCTGTGTCTAAATAGCATGGCCGAGGCAGGAGCTGAGGAACTGAGATCTGGTAGGACTGAGGACCGGTTCTTCCCATAAGCACCCACTAGTCAGCCAGGCTGCACCCAGTAAACAGACAGGCAGAGAAGCAAGAAAGCCTGATTTGACATAAAAGAAATTGGTCTGCTCACAGCATGGATGGCTCACCACCACCCACCTTCCACCATATTTACTGTGTCAGGCCTCTGGCCTGTCTCAGGGCTCCAAAGCTGCTTTGTTTCCTTCTTTCCAAGGTGACCACATTGCCTTCTGTATGGTTACTCTCCCCAAGAACCCTATAGGACTACCAGACCCCACAGCTCCCCTCATTGTGCTTGGTGCTCACCTGCATTTCTGGTCTTCAGTCCCTTCAGCCTTCCTAGGCCCTCAAAGATTTTCCTGGGGAGGAGTAAACAAACATACTCTTTCAGAGGAGATGTTGAATTTAATGAACTCTCCCCGCATCGCAGGGCTGTGATTCCTCTTACCTTTAACGTGAACTCACAGGCGGATTAAAGTGAAATAAAACCTACCATTTGAGTTACATTCTCAGCTGATTGGAAACATGCATTACCTCCCCATGACCGGGGCCGTGAGAAGGGAAGTTATTATCTTTCTTTAGAGTTTGTAAACTCTTTATGACTTAGGCAGCCTTAATCCTGCTGGGGGGAAAAATGATCCAGGAATAAATTGCTCCCATTTACCTTTGTTTTCCAATCACACGCTCCAGTGGGAACACAGCATCCTAAGCAAAGGGATGTGGGGAGTCAGGTGATCCCCAACAGAAGAGTTCAATTATTTTCACCAGGCACGTGAGTTGCAGGAGCTTCAACATACCATTTGGCAAAAGGGCTTGCTCCCCAAAAGGTGGTAAAGGGTGCCAGTGCACCTGGGCTGCCGTAGGCACCTCTGATTTTCGTTTCCAGATCAGGTATCCCACAACGCCCACTGCTGTCGGGGTCTTCATAACTGTCTCTCCATGTTCACCTCAGATGGGAGGCTGTACATATAGTGGCAGCAAATCGAGGAGCAATAACAGTATATTGAGCCCTGGGGATACCACAGTGAATAAAACTAGGCCACGCCCTCCCTTATGTGTCTCGCTAGATTGTCAGATCAGTTGTTGTAAAAGACCTGCATCAGTAAACACAGTTATGACTGGAAGTTGAGCAGCTCAGTCCCTGCCTTCTTTGGAAGACTGAGAGGGAAAGACTTACTCTTCTCCTAAAAGCCTCTCACGTGGGGATTAGAACTTAAAACATTGGGACTAACCAGGAAGGAGTCTGAGAAATAGTAGATTTGAGCCAAAATTAAATCAGAGTCCAAGAACAAGGGGAGACCCACAGAATCTGAGGTATCTGGAGAGCCACAGTTTCCTCTGTTATTTCTTTGATCTGCTCGTTGTTGCCAAACTCAGCAGGTACCATGTAAAGCCATCATGAAGAAACAGGCTCCATGCCAAGCATTCTAACTGCTGGAAGGAGCCTTGGGCGAGATGTCTGTCCTGCTTTCCTTTAAAGATGTGTAGGCAGGGGGTAGGAATTGGGGGAAGGGAGTAAGAGCTAAGCCAGCCAGCCAGCCAGCCATGGGTTTCCATAATTGCTTCTCTCAGGGGTCAGGTGGTGTAGCGATGTTATTCTTCCAGAGAGCTTGCAGTAATGGGGCTGGGACCATGGACCTTATTAAGCCACACTATTATAGGAGGGCATATCAGTCAAGAGCTAGTGGGAAAGCAAAAATCACTCAAAGATTTTAAGAATTTTAATTCAGGGCATTGAGTGTACAGGTGACACAATTTCTAGGAAGTCAAATGGAATGGCCAATCCATTCAGAAATGAGCAACAGCAGAAAGTTCCTGTATACAAACAACACCCGTCAAACTTACTGCAACTGAGTCAATTTTGACTCGTCTTCACTCTCCACTAGGTTTCCGACGTCTTAATGTTTTCTAGTTTCTTTCTAGTTTTTTTTTGAAGTCTTAATGGGAGAGGACTGCTCAACTTTGTCCTAAGGGGAGGCTGGTGGATTTAAACCACTGGAGACACAACGCCTTTTGATAACCAGTTCAGCATCGACGACACTGCTGAAGCCCCTTACGAAGTTGCTCAGTACTCAGGAAGTTGCTCAAGACTAGATGAGTTGTGGGATGACATTAAGAATATTTTCCATGGAGAAAACAAAAGGTCATTCATTACAAAGACAAGAGAGAAAGAAAAGACCAAAATGGATGTCACCAGAGACTCTGAGAATTGCACTAGAATGCTGAGAAGCCAAAAGAAAAGAAAGATTGCCCAGGTGAGGGTCATGAGCAGGGAATTTCAAAGTGTAGTCCAAGAAGACCGAGCAAAGAATTAACAATACTATGTGCAAAGAGTTGGAGTTAGAAAACCTACAAGGAACAACTTGCTCAGCATTCCTCAAGCTGTAAGAACTGAAAAACGAATCCAAGCCTTGAATTGAAACTCTAAAGGATGTCATGGGAAAAAATCGTGAATGATCCAAGACACTCAAAAGAAGATGGAAGGAAAGTACTTTATCAAAAAGAACTGGCTGACATGAAATAATTTCAGAAAGAAATAGTTTAGGATCAAGAATAAATGGTGATAAAGGAAGAAGTCCAAGCTGCACTGGAGGAATTGGCAAAAAATAAGACCCCAGGAACTGATGGAATAACAATTGACATGTTTCAACATGTAGATGCAGCCCTAGATGTGTTCACCGGACTGTGCCAAGAAATTTGGAAGACAGATACCTGGCCTGAAGACCATATGTGTTCCAATTACCAAAAAAAGATGATCCAAGAGAACATGGAAATTATAGAACAATATCATTAATATCACATGCAAGCAAAATACTGCTGAAGACTATTAAAAACTAGCTGAAATAATACATAGAGAACTGCCAGAAATCCAGGCTGAATTTAGAAGCCATGGCACCAAAGAATCATTGCTGATGTCATATAGATCTTCACTGAAAGTAGAGAGTATCAGAGGGATGTCTACTCATGATTTATTCTCTATGCAAAGGCCATTGACTGTGTGAATCATAAAAAATATGACTAACGCTGAGAAGAATGGAAAACCCAAAACACTTAATTGAATCAATGAGAAATCTATACCTAGAACAAGATGTGAGTGTGCGTACAGAGCAAGTGAATAT
>NW_006399814.1:10493198-10512667 GCF_000299155.1 Elephantulus edwardii
GATCCCTCCCTGAAAGGCAGGGTATTAGAACAGAGACACTGAAAACAAGGGAATGTCAGGTTCAAATCCCTGTTCCACTTCACTTACAGACAGACCCTGGACTTGTCCCTTACTTTCCAGGCCATTTTTTCCTCACTCATTAAACAGAGATAATAGTAATACCTACCTCACCTATGTAGGGGAGTCTCAGCAGTGCTCAGCTGTGGACCAAAATGTGAGCTGTTCGAAGCCATCAGTCATTCCACTTAAGATGTGGTTGTCAGGTACTATAAAAGGTATAACTTTGGGAACCCTTTGAGGCTGCTCTCCGTCTTACAGGGCTGCTAAGAATTAGACTTAACTTGAAGGCATGATTTTCACTTTTATATTTATTTACCTCTATAAAGATGGTGAGATGCACACATGAAGCTATTTAACACACACACCTTGTAAATGTTCACTCAATGCCAGCCATTAACAATTGCCACCACTCATTCCCAAAGGCTACTTCCTCCAAAGATTTTCAT
Organism: Elephantulus edwardii; assembly: GCF_000299155.1. Classification (NCBI taxonomy): domain Eukaryota; kingdom Metazoa; phylum Chordata; class Mammalia; order Macroscelidea; family Macroscelididae; genus Elephantulus; species Elephantulus edwardii. The sequence goes on from NW_006399814.1 coordinate 10,493,705, forward strand.
CTGATTTCCCCCAAAAAGCAGAACTGTCTCCCTGCTACCTCCAAGACAGTGCAGAGGCCTTAGGAGGAATTGTTCTGGTAGTCATCCGTGGAATCAAAGAATTTCCTCAGGTGGGGACCATGTTATGCACCCCTGTTGAGTGCCAGGTACCTCACAGAGCCAGCAGAGGTGCTTGCACCTGTCCCAGCTGAGCCTCATGGGTGGAGAAGTGGTTTTGTACATGTTGGCCAAGTTACAGGAGTGACCTGGAGAAAGAACTTGTAAGGTATGAAAACAGACCTTAATGAGACAAGACTTTAGTAAGAGCCTCTGTCAAAATCACAATAAACATTCTAGGTAAAAGGTTCTAGTGTTTCTTAAACAACTAATTGCTCTGCCCATAAATGAGAACGGGTAAGAGGGGCCTGAGTGAGTGGTTTTGCCAGAGCCATCATATCTACTGGACTCTGAGCCCAGGAGCAGATGACAAATTCCAGCAGTCACACAGGGCCCCACACCTCTTGAAGCCTCTGCTCTCTGCAACCAGGCTTGCCAGCCATTTGCGCCTGGAAGTGGGGGTCCAGATCCCATTTAGGCCCTAACGTCTTAGTGTAGCAGGATCCCCTCATTCAACCCTTTACAGACCAAAAGCCATGGAGATCCGCCTCCAGGAGTACTGAAAGCTGGCGGACCAGGTGATAGGATCAGAGTGGACGTCCAGAAGCAGGCCTGGCCCTCATCGCCAAGCAGCCACTGGCTCTTTCCTGAATACTCACTGGAGACCAAGGGGTAGGAGAAGCTAATAAGCAGGAAGCACCGCTTCTCATTCTGCGTTCCTCTACTTCCCCTGAGTCTGCACGGTCTGCAGTATTTTGGCAGATTTCAAGTTGAAACGTCAGGAAAACCTCATGTGGTCTGATTCCCACCCCAACACACGCAACAGCACACACACATCTAGGCACACGCACGTACAGATCCAGCCACTCGCACGCACATATCCGGCCACATGCACGTGCGCACACATCCAGCCACCAGCGCGCAAATATATGCACAGCCCTGTGTCTGCCTCAGGTAAAATGCCGGATAGAACACCGCAGGGTAATTATGAGCTGCGAATGTTGCTCCTCAGTTAAAGAAAGAGAAAATCCCCTACTTGAGATTCTCAGCATGCTTCACAAACAAGAGTGGACTTTTGGCTCAGGCCTGGGGTGAACAGAAGCAGAGAAGAGGTCAGCTTAGAGGAATGGCACGAGAGTGTTCTGAGGAGACCAGAGTGTCCTGGATAAAGTACCATCATATGTCCCAGCCACAAGTTCCTGGACTTGCTGGAACAGCTGCAGTCTGGTAAGGAAAGAATGAGGCTGAGAAGAAGACATGTCAGCGTGTCCTGACTCCCCATGAGACTCTCAGAAAAATTGCCTGAAGATCATTGTGCCTTACTTGACCAATCTCTACAATCAGTGAAGAACTGGTAAGTGTGTGCTTGACAACCAGACCTCTGTGGAGGGAGATCTGATTTGCAGCACTTGCCCATTGCTGTGGTGTAAATCCTTCCATCATGGTCCCACTTGAAGGTATCAAGGTGACATTCCTAAAGGAAGGTGTAACTGCAACAGGTGCACCAGGAAGGAAGTACACCAATATGGAGCGTTCCCACCACGCAGGACAATGTATGTAAATAGCACCAAGAACACAGGTATAGTAATGTGAGGTAAAATAACTAGGCAGCAATGTGCTTGGAGTATTAGCTTTTATTTTCTAGCATATGTTTAGCTGTAAGTCTGTGTCGTTTCATTTTTAGTAAGGATTTGCTCTCGTAAAACAGCCTGAGATGGCTCAGACGTTACAGCACACTACAGGAAAATGCCAGCTTCTTGTGCTCAAGTGAAAATGTCTTGAAAATGGCACCCTGGACAAGTCAGAGGAACCACTTTGTGAATCTATACAGTGTTTTGCTATCCAAAAAAGAATTTGCCTGTCTTTATCATAGTAGATATTAGAGGTATTAAATGTATGAGGTCGCTAAAACCACCCTATGTTGTAATCGAGAAAACTAAGGATTGGGGAAGTGTGCCCAAAGACAGTTAGTGTGTGGCGGAATCAGAATGGAATTTGCATTTAATCTTTGCTCTTTGCCCTTCCTCTCTCTGTTCACACCTGATAGGTACAACCCATAGTTCTGGCTGCATTTGGGCTGCCAAGCCCCAAGGTCAGTACACAGCTGAGGTCTCAAAACTATCACCAGATATAGCTCACAGTAAAAGTACTTGTGCTGGTGGAATCAGCTTTCAAGCCAAAAATGTAGCTATTTGGCCGTCAAGTTCATTACAACTCACAGAGACTTGATAGGACAGAGTTGAGCTGCTCCATAGAGTTTGTAGGCTGCCATCATTATGGACATAAATTGTCACGTTTCTCCTGTGGAGTGGCAAGTGGGTTTGACCGCTCGCCTTTCAGTTAATTCTCCAACGCTTAACCATTGAACCACCATGACTCCTCTAAAACATAGCAAAACTGGAGATTGTAGTTAAGAGGTTGCCCTCACTTCCTGCTTGAGACCAGTTCTCTCAGAGCTCGGAAGCCAGACCTGAGACCACTGTCCAGCATTTAGAAGCCACTTTCCCTCCTACTCTGTTGGAGGAATATGCAGTTCTCTGGGCCCTACCCTGTTTCTCTGCCTTCCTAGACACAGCTATGATGTGGGGGTCTCTGTGAATTGGTCAGCAATGAGCACAGGGGCTTTAAGCAGCTCCCTGAGCTGTGGCCAAACCCTAAGACCTCCTGGACTCTGAGAGCTGGACAGTGCAGGGCAGCCACCCAGGCTGTGTGTCCAGCATTACCAAGTGTCCTTCAGGGATATAGGTAGCCCACCACCACCCAGAGTGGCTGGCACTGGATTCCGGATGGGATCAAGACCCTAGTGGAGGCTCACATCCCAAACTCTAAACTCACATATGTTTGGAAATCAACCCCTCCAAAATCCTTCAGTGCAAAATGAGCCCCTCTCCCACTTCACCCTTCCCAGCTTGGCTATTTACCATCCTGCTTCTGGGCAAAAGACACCCCCATTGTCCAAGCCACAGCCCTCTAATCCTTTGTCATTCCAAATTTTCTGGCATTGTAAGTTTGGTATGCTTGGCTCTTTTAAACATCACACTTTATGGCCTCGTGCAGTGTTATTTTGTTCCTGTCCTGCCATTCAATTTGAATTAAATATCAAACAGATGTGAGTCATTTTTTGCTCTTTTTTTAAAGAAAAAGTTTAATATTAGGGAGCATGCCCTTCTATAAGATCAGGAAAGTCATTCAGAGAAATAAGCCCTTTCAAATTAAAAAAGAATCACACTGGTTAACGTTGAGATGCTTTCAAGTGATACATTTCGAAGTGCTAAAGGAAGGTGTTTCCAGCAAGCTATAAAGCAGCCAGGGGAGAGGAGAAGAAGATATATGGCCCAAGGTTGATGGGGAAATTGGAGCTCAGAGCAGGGTAACCCCACCTGGAGAGAAAGCCCTGGAGATGAGGTTCACAGATGATGCTGGGGGAGGCATCATCTTCTCTGAAGGCCCGATGGGACTCTGCTTTCTGCAGCCTGTGTGGTCAGGCAGGGAGGCAGGCACGCAGGCAGAGAAGCTCCCTTCTGCTTTAGAAACCAGCCTGACCCTGTACCCACACCCCATTTGCACCCACTTGCACAAGTTCATCCCATTTCCTATCCAGCTAACCCAGCAGTTATTTTGCACCTCTAAGTATACTCGGTGCTTTATCTCTCATTCTTGCTGCAACGTCTTGGATGATGAGAACTCTGGCATTTAATGGGTCTTGGATGACTCTGGAAATTCAGAGCAAGCCCAGGCACCTTTGTACACACAAGAGCATGCACAGGCTGTATATAACCTCAGAGGCCAGTAATCCCCTGACATAGACCCCTCCCTGAGGTAGCAAGCATACAGAGCATTTCCTCAGTGAGACCTTCAGCTCACAGGCCCCAGTGGACAGGAACAATGTTTGCCGATCGAGCACTCACATGCCCAGCATCCTGTAGGGCCCTGGGTGTGAGCAAGAGGAGCTGGTCAGTCTCCAAACCCCTATCACTTCTTGGCAGCAGGCATACCTGGAGCTCAGTGTTATTGGACCTGCCGCCATTCATGGCGAGGAGCCAAGGCTGCTTCGGTGCTGGCTCAGCCTAAAGTATTTCCATGTGGTCTTCTGACTCGCTGCACCTAAAAGGCAACCCTCCAACTGCAGACAACTGACTACAAATGACATTTCCATGTGGCTGGGAGAGGGGCCAAAAAGCCTCTGGTTTCCAGCTGGTTCTGGACATCCTGGACCCTGAGAGGAGGCTCTGCACACCCAAGCTTTGCCTCTGGGGATGATGTGCAAATGTCCAGAGACTCTGCTCCATGGGGAGCCCTAGGCCCTGCTGATGAGAAACAGAACCAACGCTTCCTAGAATTCCACAAAGGAGGAAGGTGGAGTGAAGGGATTTAGAGCGGGAAAAAAAGCCTTGGCATTGTAGTCAAACTGCATGAGTCTGGATGCTAGCCCTGCCACTTGCTGGCTCTGTGACCCTGCAAGGGACCAGCCCCTCCCAGCCTCAGTTTCTTCATCTGTCTAACAGTACTGCCATCTGTACCGTAGGACATTCGGGTGTATAACATAGAGTAATGTAATTGTTAATGTCTGTCTCTTAAAAGGACCAGTCCCCTATCTGATGGTGCATTCTGGGTTCTAGGAGCTGGGAGTGGGTCGGAACCAGGCTCAATCCCATCTCAAAGGAGCCATCCTGATCATTGCAAGAGGAAAGGGAGGGGGTATGAGCTAGTCTCACAATTCCTGTCCCAGGGAAGGAAGAGGTGGGAGGAGAGAGGGGTGGAACACAGCAAAAATATCTGCAAGTGATTTGAGAAGAGGAATTGAAATTCACAAATCATTGCTGCTATTCTGACTGCTCTTTTGAGTCTAAGGCAGTTCACTAAGAATGAACTGAGAAGTTCCATTCTGAGCATCTGTGGGGAGGGAGATTCTGGAAGGCGCCCTTACAACTTCAGTTGGCAAGTGCTGGGCTATCCCAAAGAAGTTTCTGGTAGGATGAGGATGAAGCCATATTTTGATAGCTAGAGAGTCTGTTGAGGAAGAGGGCATAGGGTTATCTACCCTCCATGCCTTCCTCCTCTCTAGTCCGGGGGCAGAGGATAAGGCTACCAGCTTTTGAAGGTTTCAATTTAACGACCCTCCTTCCTGTACTTTCCAACGCATACAGCCACACACAGCAGCCATTTATTTGTGCTTTGCTAAGAACAAAGGGGCCCTTTCTAAAGGGGCTGCTCAGGCATCCAGCCTCACAATCATAACAGCAATGAAAACACACTTCTCTCACCCTGGAGCTAAAGGAGTTAGCAGTGCGACAGATGGTCCTGAGGACATGGGTGAGGCTACACTCCTACTCCTGTTGAAAATGCCTGATGCAAGATATCCCCTGTATCCTCCCCACAGTGACCAGGACCTTCTACTCAACCTGAACATCTCAAGAGTGGACACACTTCTTTTGTTGATTTTATTTGATGCCCCTTCAGAGGAAAGGGCGTAGCAGCTGGCTCTTCTTCATCCTTTGGGGTCATATCTCATTCTAGAGGACCACAGAGGGTCTCATCATAGACAAATTCATATCTACCTGTTTTGTTGTGTTTTTTTTACTTCGCATTTATATATTGAATTTAAAGACATTTAAATGAGCAATTTCTTAGTACCTCCCTCTAGACGTTTATAAGTTAGTAGATCCCCCCACACTTCTGATCAGAGGATACAGACATGTGTCTTCAACTTATTTCCTGAGCATTTTACACAGCTTCATAGTTGTCATATTAATGATCTTATTGGTAACACCCTGATAGAACGCACACCTAGTCTATGCAACCAAATATTCATCATTTTAATTGTTTCTTTTTTGAAAAAATGTTCTTTACCAGTACACTCCAAACTATGCAAATCATAGTTCTTTTGAGTGGTTTTGGGGGCGGTGTTCATAGTTGTTGGATGTCCAGTTGGAGCACTCTGTGCACTGTCCCCAGTCATGTGTCTTGTTAATGTACATGTCAACCCTGCAGAATATATTTGTAGGGTTCTCACTGTATAGACTAGGAAACTGAGACTCAGAATGGGAGTGGGGACGCCTGCCCAGAGCCACTTACTCTTCCACCACTATTTCTTAGGACACTCCTTCTCTCCAAGTGGACTGTGGATTTAACAGGAGACCTGAATGCCTTTTTCTGATGTAGTGAGTGACTGGATATTATGGGATGAAAAACGCTTGGCTTCTGAAACACCTCCGTGCAGACGGCCATCTCAGACCAAACCCATGGCTGCCTTTCCTAGCCTCTCCAGAGACCCTGTAAGCCAGGACAGGGGTGCTTTTTGGATCTCTAAGCCCTTCAGGAGATGTGAAAATGGGGGTAGGTCAGCCACATGAAGTGCTGGCTACAATGTGTAAACACCACCTCCAGGCGCTGCTAATCTCCCAGGTCAAGCCCTAATGCCACCAGCCTCTTTCTGCAGGCACAGAGGTTGGGGTGACTCCAGTCTAGGGGCCTACATGAGTTTGTGACAGTGACAGTGGTCACTTGGACTCCATGACCAGACAGGAGAGCTATCCATTGGTCTTCTGTGTGCTCAACTGGTCTGAATGACCTGGCCACCTTTCCTGGATTCAAAGCTGCAGCTGCCAGGCCAGAGAGCAGCCCCTGGCTCACGCAGGCATCCCAGTCCCCCTCGAGCCCCCGGGCGAGGTGCACAGGGCTAACCAGAAACACCTGTGTACATGGAATTTCCTGCCCCAGTTCAGCCTTCATTTCCTCCGCCAGTAAAAACCGAAGGCGTGCAAAGGTGAAAGAAACCAGCCAGTCAGTCACCCAGGCGACGGCCACCAGGGCCGCAGAGACAGGACTTTCTAAATTAAATTTTAATTCCCACCCGATGGCCCAGCCGGGGCGGCCATGATTCAAACCGGTCGGCCAGGCAGATCTCTGCCCGAGTCCTTGCAACAGTTAACCTCACCCTGGGGCCAGTGGACGGTGCTGTCTGCTTGGGGCCATCAGGTTATTCAATGAGACCCTAAGAATGCAGAGGACCCCCTTTCCCCTCAACTTCATTGTACAGCTGCAAGGGCTGCCCAGCTGATTAGCGGCTCACTGCTTCAAGCTGTTTGAATTATTAGGTGCTGGAGAGATCAGAGTCTGCCGGTGACTTGGGGACATTTACCAAGGCAACATCAAAGCAGAGGGAAGCCTGGGTCCTAAGTGTAGGATAATGGTCAGAGTCCTGGGGTCTGGGCTCTGTCCTGGCCCAGCAGGTTTAGGTGAGGAGAGTCATAAAAATGCCTCCATTTTTTCCAGAGATGACTGCAGGCTAAGGGAGGTGAGGCTTAGTTCAAGAAGAAGGGTGATGTAGAGATGAACAAGCCAAAGCATTTTCTGAGAGCATGGATTGTGTGACTGCACAGCCAGGGGACCAAGCCACCAGACTGAGTCCATCAGGGAAGATGTAAGCGTGACACCTATTTCTCCATTTCAGTGTGGCGGCCTTGGGTGGCAATATTAGGGCTAAAATTCTAGGCTTAGCCACAGACCTGTCTTCAAAGGCCAGCCTCAGTCTTACAGTTCATATGATAAGAAATGAAGATATTATCTCCCTTATAAGGTTGTTGCAAAAATAAACAACTAAACAAACAAGGATGTGTATGGAGTGTTTTATGCTGAGGAATGTGGCAAGGCAGGGGACTAGATGAGGCAAGTTTTATGAAGAAACTTGTTTCTGCTTCTGCCAGTAGTTGTTGTTGTTGTTATGTGCCATCGAGTCGCTTGCGACTCATAGCGACCTTATGTAAACTCCGCTCTGTCCTGTGCCAATGGCACTGTTTCTGACACTCCCATCCCAATTATCCCAGTCACTGAATAAATCCACCTCAAAGAGGGTCTTCCCCTCCTGCGCTGTCCCTCCACCCTACCAAGCATGATGTCCCTCTCCAAGGACCGGTCTCTCCTCACAACATGTCCAAAGTAAGTTAGACGGAGCCTCAGAATCCTTGCCTCCAAGGAGCAACCCGGTTTAACCCTTTCCAGGACAAATCTGTTTGTTTTCCTAGCAGTCCATGGTACTCTCAATACTCTTCTCCAGCACCACAACTCAAAGGCATCAATTCTCCTTCTATCCTCCTTGGTCATTGTCCAACTCTCTGATGCATAACAAGTGATTGCAAAGACCATGGTCTGTATCAGATGCACCTTAGTCTCCAGAGAGACACCATTGCTCTTCAGCACTTTGGAGAGGTCCCTAACAGCAGACTTTCCCATGGCAATAAGTCTTTTAATTTCCTGGCTACTGATGCCGAGAGTGTTAACTGTGGAGACAAGCAAACTAAAGCTGTGAACAATCTCAATCTCTTCACCATCCATCCTGATGCTGCCAATTGGCCCAGTGGTGAGAATCTTTGTCTTCTTGACATTGAGCCTCAATCCATATTGGAGGCTGCAGTCCTTGACCCTCTGCAGCAAGCGCTTCAGGTTCTTCTCAGTTTCATTCAGCAAGCAAGGTTGTGTCATCTGCATAACGTCTGCGTGTTTATAGATTTCCACCAATCTTGACCCCACATTTCTCCTCATAGAGCCCAGCCTCCCAGATAATACAGATAATCTGTTCTGCATACAGGTTGAAAAGGTATGGAGATAGGACGCATCCCAGGCATACACCCTTCTCAGTTTTGAACCATGCTCTGTTCCCTTGCTCTGTTCTGATGACTGCCTCCTGGTCAAAGTATAGGTTTTGCGTTAGCACGATCAGGTATTCTGGGATTCCCACTCTTATGTCAGCAATAGTCACCATGGGAATAGGATGTGAAGATCTTCACTTTCGAAAGGGCAGACACGGTGTTGGACGCCAAAAGCCTCACTTCCTGTTCAGTCTTGTGCCCAGAAATCCTAGCAGCAAAATGCACATGCTGCCCTCCCAATCCCGTCTGATTTGGGTCCCCTCATACAAGCATGTGTCGTCAGGGAGGGCAAATGGTGCAATCCACGCAAATCCTTTCTAGTCCTGAGATGCAGCAGAAAGAGTTCAGGGCTGGGGTGGGGGGATGGAGGCTGTGTGAAGTAAAGAGCACCCCATTTTAACATGCCATATTTTTAATAGCTTTATGATTCTAAAGAGTATATGAGCTAACTGTGATAAAAATTACACACTGATAAACAATTATACACTGTTGTTGTCGTTGTTGTTGTTGTTAGGTGCCATCGAGTCGTAGACGACTCATAGTGACCCTATGATTGGGAAGGCCTGAGCACTGTTCACAGAGTTTCTGGGGGCAAGTCATTTCGGAAGTGGACACCACTCCTGTTTCTAAGCTTGTTTTAATCAGGAAGTTCCACCAAACACTGTCCACCATAGGTAACCATTATCACATTTGGCACATCAGTGTCACAGTGTTTAGCATCACAGTAACCATGAGTTACCTCTGTACAGCAATGCACAGACCAGTGCTATACAGTAGCATGGTTAAATATCAGAAGCAGCTTTGATCAAAAGAAGCTAAATATAAGAGTCCACATTGCATGCTTTCATTTATTATCTAAGATGTTTAAACTGGGAAATGGTGCATCTTTTGGGCTGGGGAGTGACTGGAAGGGTGCAGGGGTGGAAGTTTATTACACTAATCCCTCCAAGTAAACCCTCAGCTGACCGCTTGTGTCACACTCAGTTTTTTGTACGTGTGTATTATTCAATAACAAACTTCCTTAAAATACACAGTAAAAGCCAGGAACACTGTGCAAATAAATAGAAAAGCCTCATGTTCATTGTAGAAAAATGTGTTGGGTTGTTTTAAAAGTAGAAAATTGGAAATCTATCAATCACTTCACCATTCAGTGTATGTACATTAATGTTTTTATATATTTCTTTCCTGCCTTTTCCCCCATGCATTGTGTGTGTGTGTGTGTGTGTTTTATAAATTTACTGTCATTCTTATATGCAGAAATTTTTGTACAAGTATTTCTTACTTAATATTATGAGAATTTTCTCTCATATTCATAATGTCTCCTGAAAACGATGTGACTATGATATGCCACTTGTATAGACACATTGAGGACCCCTGGTGGCACTGTAGTTAAGCAGTCAGGGGCTAACTGAGAGCATAGCAATTGAGTCTACCAGCTGCTCACAGGGAAAAGATCTAGGGCTCTACGCCCATAAAAATTACAGCCCAGGAAATCCTAGGGGGAAGTGTGTCCTGTCACATGGGATCCCTAGGAGTCAGAATGAACTCAATAGTACATAACAACATGGATTCATCATGTTTCAGCCTGGTCATTTTCAACTGCGGTCAATTTTGTTGTTGTTCATGGAAGGAGGATAGTAAGGAATATATGGACATTTTTTACCCTGTGAACCTGGAGAAAGGATGAAAGTCATGCAAGTGTTGAGGACTTTCATTCATAGGGTCTCTATGAGTTGCCTACAACTCGACGGCACTTAACAACACAGAAAGAGACCAGTTGGCCTAATGGACCGAAAGTGATGCTACCAAGCCAAAGGTGGGTGACTCTAATACGTGGCCCTCAGGCCTGTTCTTAATTGTTTTTGGCCAAACATTCTTCTAGGTCATATAGCCCTGGTGTGTCCACTTGCCGTACCGAGGTAACTTTTGGTTGTTGTGAAGCTGAGCACTGTGATACTGGTGTGTCAAATGCAATAATGGTTACCCGTGGTGGACAGTGTTTGGTGGAGCTTGCTGATTAAAACAAGCTTGGAAGCAGGAGTGGCATCCACTTAGCCTGCCTCCAGAAACCCTATGAACCTGGAGAAAGGATGAAAGTCACGCAAGCGTTGAGGACTGTCATTCATAGGGTTGCTATGAGTCACCTACGAATCGATAGCACTTAACAACAACAAGGACATTTTTTACAATCATGGCTTCATGTGGAGAAGGGGCATACTGGCATCTGATAGAAAAAGGCCATAGATGCTGTTAAAGATCTTTCATTGTACAGCTCCCTACAACAAAGAATTTACTCGGCCCAAAAAAATCAATCGATGGTGCATCTTTGCAGAACCATTTCCTTCATGAATATTCAGGTTATTTCTTAGTTACTTAGTTCTGCTGAAACACAAACACCACAAGTGGGTGGCTTTTAAGGACAGAAATTCATTTTCTGACAGTTCTAGAGACTTGAAATCTCAATCAGGTCACAGCATGCAGGTTTCTTCTTTGTGGGCAGCCGCAGAAATTCCTTGGCTCCCTGGCTTGTAGACAATCCTCACATGGTTTCTGTCTGGATCTAATTTGCTCTATCTACATTCAGTAGTCATTAGGGTAAGGACACATCCTTTACTGGTATGGCCTCAGTAGCATAGTAAAGAATCTAATTCTAAATAGAATTTCATTCCCAGGTATAGGGTTTAGGATTCCAACACATAGTTTTTTGGTTTGTTTTTTCAAGTGTGGGCATACTTCAATCTACAACAGACTTCTCCCAACTTTTGCTACTATTAATAAAATAACAATTAACCTCCTAGGGAAATGATGCTGATAATCTGTTTCTTGAGCACCAGTTTCTAAGGGCAAGCTTATTGAAATGAGTTCTTTAAAGAGCTAGACACACACTGTCCAACAATCTTGCAAAAAAGTCGTGTCAGTTCATTCTCCTGCCAGTGGTGTAGGTGACCACTTTAACTATCCCACACCCTACTCCTTCCTTCTCTGTTGGCTCACTTGGCCCTTCATACTTTTTCTGTTGTTGTTGTTGTTATGTGCCATCGAGCCACTTGTGACTCATAGCGACCCTATGTACAACAGCCCTAAACTCCGCTCTGTCCTGTGTCAATCAATCACACCATCTCCAATACACCTATGCTAATTGCCCCAGTCACTGAATCGAACCACCTCATAGAGGGCCTTCCCCTCCTGCACTGTCCCTCCACCCTCCCAAGCATGATGTCCCTCTCCAAGGACCGGTCCCTCCTTCCAACATGTCCAAAGTATGTTAGACGGAGCCTCAGAATCCTTGCCTCCAAGGAGCTGCCCGGTTTGACCCTTTCCAGGATGAATCTTTTTTTTTTTCCTAGTCCATGGTACCCTCAATACTCTCCTCCAGCACCACAGCTCAAAGGCATCAATTCACCTTCTATCCTCCTTAGTCATTGTCCAGCTCTCTGATGCATAACAAGTGATTGCAAAGGCCATGGCCTGTATCATACTTTTAGATGTTCAAATATCTCCCATCTTAAAGGAACTTCCTTAAAGTAGACCCTGTCATCATGGCCCATCTACTCATTCCCTCCCTCCCTCCCTCCCTTTCCTTCTTTTTTCCTTTCTTTCTTTCTTTCTCGTTATGTCTCATCCTTAGCAATTTTCATTAGTACTGTGTAACACACAGCAAATTCCAAGGCATGCTCACCTTAAACACCGCAACACCCTCTAGGCATTCCCAGTCTCAAGGCACAACAGGGGCTCCTGTGAGCTGGTCTCCAGCTCCCTTAGGGACCACTGTCTGGTCATCAGTTGCTCTGTGTCTGAGCCAGGCCAGCTGTTCAAGGCCTCTGCTTGTCCACTGGATTCATCTTCTGTCGCATGCCATCACCCTGCACATTTTGGGAGCAGAACTGTTGAAAGACTACCACCTCCCACGTCCCACTAGAGTATTACACAATGAGATTTAAAAAAAAATAACAAAACAAACTCTCTGCACAGAGATATGGAAGGAAACCAAGCAAGTCAAAAGGCGATTCTAGTGAGTGATCTATTTGGTTTAAAGAAGCTCGTTGTACTAAGGCAAGATTCCAGGCTCTGTTCACAGGATAATTAACTATAGAACCAAAAGGGCTGAGGTCCCCTCCTGTAAACGGTGAGAGCCCTGGTATAAATAAACTGTTCTTTTAGAGTTTAGTGTCGGTTTGGATAGGTCCTTCCTCAAAGCAGTCTGAGGGCTGAGTTTGGAGAGAAATTGCTGAGCGGTGGGTAATGGCTGTGGGTTCAAGTTCCGGGCCAGGCTCACCTGTGACAGGTGCTGCAGGGCCTCCTGTCCCTGATCTGTGTAGCCATAGTTTAGTTGTGAGTTAGCCCACTGGCCAAAGGACTCCTGGAGGTACATACTACTCTGTGTGTTGGCGAGGCGCTTTTTGTCTCGTGAGAAGAAGCTAAGCAGTTGCTTGATGCCAGACTCTGACTAGGGGGATATTTTGGGGTGCATGACAGGCGGAGGTTGAGATTCCCGGGTTTCCTCTTCCACCTCTTCGCCCTTGTAGTTGGCCAGCTCCTCCTGCAGCATGAACACCTTTGAGCTCATTGCGCTCATGCAGCACGTCCCTCAGCTCCTGCAGCATGAACTGGGGGCGGTTGGGGTCCCTCAGCTCCATGACCAGCTTGTCCGTCTCAGAAACGTCCTTCTCAGCGCCCGGCTCGGCCTCGGGGGTCTCCTCCGCTCCGTTCTCGCTGGCCTCGCCCTGCAGCCTCTCTGGAAGCTTCCCGAGCTTGGCCTGCAGGCCTCGCGTCTCCTGTTCCTTGGTCTGTAGGTCAGCCTCCAGCTCCACCTTCTGTTTAATCAGTGACTTCCCTGGGGCCTCCACCTACATGACCCGGGACCACGGTTGATCTTCATCAGCTGTTTTTGCTGCTGCTGCTGCTGCAGAGCCTCCACGCCCCGTTCTCCAGGCCGAGCTCCCGGACCTCGGCGCGGATATCATCCCACTGTTTGTCCACCTCCTTCAGCGTCTTCATCACCGGGCATTCTCGGCCTGACATGCCTTCCTGCTTCTGGAACGCCTCCTCAGAGATGCTGCTGTCTTTGTGGACGAGCTTGGTCATGAGCTGTTTGTTCTCCTCCTGCAGCTGGGCTATCTGGGAGAGCAGGCCCCGCGCCTCCCCTCGCCACACGCCTCCACCAGCTCCAGCTCGATGCGGTCCAATCTTTTTAAGTGCAGCCAGTCCAGCTCCAGGCGCAGCTCGTCCATCTCGGGCGCAACGTGGTGGCGCCTGACCAGCACCTCGAAGATCTCCAAGACGCGCACGACCTTGGGTATAAAGCGCGTGGGATGACCTCACAGCCGTGCTGGTCGATGACTCGCTCGAACTCGTGGCCCACAAGCGACGAGATGTCATATACATCCATGATGGTCAGCCCAGGCCATGTTCTTCTCCAGCGCCTACTCAACTCGGCCACAGGGGATGACCCCCCACGCTCATCCATGGCCGGCTCCTGGCCTGGCCCCGCTAACTAGGACAACTCGCAAACTTTCCACTGTGGGGCTCAGCCGGCCCTGTGATGAGCGCACTCCTGGCGGCCGGCCGGCGTGGGCATGAGTGAGGCCCAGTGGAGGTCTGGGCGCGCTCGGCCCATAGCCCGGCTCGGGTGGGAGGAAGCAGTGAGCCCTGCTCACCCCTTCTCATGAGGGAGTTTCCACATCACTTGATGCTCTTCCTTCCCCTGTCTACTACGCAGTGTTCCACGTGCACACATCCATAGTCACCACTTCACTGAGACTTCTCTCAGAGTTACTAACCCCCTGGAACCAAACTTCAAGCTTGTTTTGCAATCCTTGGCCTAAACAGAGGAAGCCTAGTGATGTAGTGGTTTAAGTGTTGGACTGCTAATCTAAAGGTGGGCACTTTGAACCCACCATCTTCTCCACAGGAGAAAGTGAGGCAGTCGGCATCCCTTAAGATCTTAGGCTTGAAATCCCAGTGGAGGGTCAGCATGATGTTGGAATCAGTGTGATGGCAGTGGGTTTGGGCTGATCTGACCCTCCGTCACATCTGCCACCGCCAAGCCCTCATTCATCTCTTTTGGAAATCTCTTGAAAGACTCTGATGTTGGTCACTCCTCAACCCTGGTCCACTCTGGGGCCTGGATTCCAGACCTCTTTCATCTAGGACATGCAGGTGATTCCAGCCCAGAGTGCTCTCCTGAACATCAGGCGGACTTCATTTCAGAAGCACTCAGATGCATTTAGTATCAGGTTTATTATGCCGTCTTACATTTTGCCTTGTAGTGGTAACTTTTAATAAATAAAAATCCTAAGTGCAACATGTAGCCTTGATTTTAATCCTGTTTCAGACATATTAACCTGAATACAAAAGCATTTGGGCACAGCCTGGGGAGTTGGAACATGACTTGTTAGTAGATATTAAGGCGTTCATTTATAACCAAGGAGGAAAATGCTTCTCAGGATAATCAACTATATGAGACCAAAAGGGTAGCATTTGCTAAAAAACAAAGAAGGCAAGAAACAAATGGGGACTGTAAGGTGGGACAGAGGTGAGTACTGACACAGTGCAGAGATACAGCCAATGCCATGGAACAATCTGCATAAATTGTAGACTGGAAAAACTAATTTTCTTCTGAAACTTTCATATCAACTACAATAATGAGAAACAAAAAGACATGAAGATTACTATGTGAGATGTGATAGTGTAAGAATCCAAACTCACTTTCTTCAAGTTGACTGTGATTCATGGCAAACTTCCATCAGGTGTCTGAGGCTGAGAATCTTATTGTCCTTCCACAGACCAGCTCATGGATTCAAACTGTCAACCTTTTGGCTTTCTGCCCAATGGGTAACACAGTACACTAGCCAGACTCTTCAGCAGTAGTGGAGATTTGTGGAAACAAAATCTTCTTTTCAGAGGATGCATCCTGAAATTTTTAGAACAGAATAGCCAAGATGTGTACATTGACTTTAAAATATTCTGCAAAGAGAAAATACTAAGCCAAGTTTAGAGAGTAATAATAATTATTCAAGGTAAGTGATGGGTTTGTGGAGGTTTGTTATATCATTCTTTTTATTTTTCTGAATTTTTCCATAGTTGAAAAACTTATCTATATGGCCATATCTCTCCCTGGATTAGCACACCGTCAGGGCTCCAAGTTGGCAAAAAGATCTAGTCTAGACTTGTAACTGTGTCATGCCACCTGAAGGACTCAACCAAGGCTACTTTTCAGCCTCACCTACCCATCATCTCTGATGTAGATTCATAGAAGTTCTTTCTGATCATGTTAACAGTTCTACTTGGAAAACAGGGGGTAGCTCCTTAACTTCTCACTCTATCTGCCTTCAAAATGTCAGCTTTTCTGTGAACCCTTCACTGCGTCCTCCCATCCCCGATCTGTCAGTGCCAGTTTACTAATCCAGCCTCCACAGGCCTGCGCCATGCATTTATCTCCATATGTTATACTGTTGTTAGCTGCTGTTGAATTGTCCCCAACTCATGGCAAGCCGTATTGCGATGGGAAAGTCTGCTATTAGGGACCTCTCCCAAGTTCTGAAGAGCAGTGATGTCTCTCTGGAGACTGGGTGCATCTGACACAGGCCATGGTCTTTGCAATCACTTGTTATGCATCAGAGAGTTGGGCAATGACTAAGGAGGATAGAAGGAGAATTGATGCCTTTGAGCCGTGGTGCTGGAGAAGAGTATTCAGAGTACCATGGACTGCTAGGAAAACAAACAGATTCATCCTGGAGAGGGTTAAAACGGTGGCTTCTTGGAGGCAAGGATTCTCAGGCTTTGTCTGACATACTTTGGAAATGTTGTAAGGAGGGACCAGTCCTTGGAGAGGGACATCATGCTTGGGGGGGTGGAGGGGCAGTGCAGGAGGGGAAGACCCTCTATGAGGTGGATTGATTCAGTGACTGGGGTAATTGGGATGGGAATGTCAGAGACAGTGCAATTGACACAGGACAGGGCTGTTGTACATAGGGTCACTATGAGTCACAAGCAACCTGATGGCACATAACAACAACAACATGGCAAGCCCATGAAAATGGAACAAAATGCTGCCTGATCCAGTACCATCCTATGATCGTTTGAGGATCAGACTTTTGTGATCTATAAAGTTATCACTGGCTGGTTTTCTGAAACAGATCATAAGCTTTTCTTCCTAGCCTTTCTAAGTTTGAAAGCTCTGAAATCTGTTCAGCCCCATAGCAACATGCAAGCCTCTACTGGTGCATTGAATGCTGCTTTTTTACAAGAAGGCAAAAATTTTACCACTGACTGCCATGGCCTTCACTGCTATTTTAGAGTTGCTGCTTTTAATTTGTTCACTTCCTGCCCCCTACTTATCCACTCCCTCTGTCACCTGCTCCAAACTCCCTGCATGCATGAACTCCGTCTTGCTCACTGCCACATCCCGAGGGACTGTTCCAAACTCAGCGCCTAGTCAGAGTTCAATAGGAATCAGTGGAATGAGTGGTGCCACTCCCTTCTTCCTCTTTCTCTGTGAAGATGAGCAGAACTTAGGCTCAGGTTTCTGGGTAAGATCTTTCCATGTGCTTCTCTGGATGGGAATATTAGAGTAGTGTCTGGAAATAGGTCTAAGGGACTAAGGACAAGGGTATAACCAGAGCTCAAGGAATACCTGATTTTTTTTGTTTTTCGGGCTCAAAGAGGACACTAGCACAAATTCTTAAGATTAGCCCAGAAGTTGTTTCCAGTTGCTCAACATCACTCTCTTAAGTGCAAGACAAGTGCTTTGCTTACTTAAAGCAACATTCCAGAAGTGGAATCACGTGCCACTGATGGGAGAAACACAAACATGACCCTGGCCTTGGGAACAACATATAGAGAGGAGAGAGCATCCTCCAGAATGTAGGAGCCCAAAGTCACCTTCTATCTCTGGCCTTTGTTGGATCTAGAAGTAGAGCTTGGCTGTGGAAGTGAAGGTTTGAGGAGGTTGCAGGACAGTCCACATGTGCTGAGTTTTGTTTTTGTTGCTATATGCCATTGAATCAATTACAACTCATAGCAACCCTATGAATAAGCCCTGAAACTTGTCCTATCCTGAGCCAATCTGTGTCTCTGTGTCATGACACACTTGCCCCATTATCACAGTGACTGAGTCAATCCATCTCAACCATGGTCTTCCTTCTCTGCACTGACTTACTACCCTTTCGAGCATGATGTCTTACTCCAAGGACTAATCCTTCCTGGTGACATGCTCAAAGTATGTGAGATGCAGCTTAAAAACCTTTGCCTCCAAGGAGCAACAAATACCATGGTGATACCTGAACCTCAGAGACCACAGCAGCAGTCGTCATGTCCTCTGAACCACAGACACATGGCAGCCTGGATAAACCACTGTATTTTTCTCAAACAGCACTCTCATCCCAAAAAGTACACACACGTAACATGGAAAAGGTCAAAATTATGGAAAAAGAAACTCTAGCACAGTATACTCATGCAGATACCATATACATCTCCTGACTTTTTGACAAGTGAAGTTTTATTTAATTTACTCTTACTCTGAAAATGTTACTTTCTATATTATTTTTATAAAAAAAGATGTAAGTCATGGTCAAGAAATCATAGATTGAGTTTAACAAGTTTCCAGATAAAGGGAAAATAAGCAACTGAAACCGTACTTATTTTCTATTAATTTATGCTGATAATTATGACCCTAGAACTTTTGGATCATCAGTGGAAACCTTGAACCTGCTGAAGTCTGTCCATAAACCACATGCTATCTATCATTTGGAAGCATAACAAAACAGTGAGTGCAAAAAAGAAAGCATACACAAAACAGGACAGCCTGCACTAGCATAAATAGCATGGAGTAGATAACAGTAGGAATCTCAATTCAATCTGTGTTGACATACTTATCACAGCCATCTTCTAACTCTGGCTTTTTAATGGGAGGAGTAAACAATGAAAAACTGATCACAATCACTCTTGCCTCAACAGTGGAATGAGAATGATTTCCAGATCCTCTTAAGAGAAACAATTCAGCTATGCTTGTTGTGGTTAGGTCTCACTGAGCAGGCTCCACATCACACCCGCCCTATGTGCAACAGAACAAAGCCCTGCCTGGTCCTGCTCCAGCCTCACACTCTCTGCTGTGTTAAGTCCATTACTGCAGCCACTGTGTCAGTCCATCTCCTCAAGGGTCTTCCTCTTTTTCACTGAACCTCACCTTTTTAAAAAAATTAACAAATATGCACCTTAC
>NW_006399814.1:10513767-10516306 GCF_000299155.1 Elephantulus edwardii
ACTGGGGCAATTGGGATGGGTGAATCGGAGATGGTGCGATTGCACAGGACAGAGCAGAGTTTAGGGCTGTTGTACATAGGGTCACTATGAGTAGCAAGTGACTCCATGGCACATAACAACAACAACAAAACGTCTTTTGATTTCTTAACTGCTACTTCCACTGACTGGAACCAAGTAAAAGAAAATCCTTGGTAAGTTCAATCTTTTTTCCATTTTCATAGTGTTATTTTTTGTTCTAGTTGTAAGGGGTTCCCCTTTTTCTTTTTTAACTGAGTTTGCTTTTGTTTATTTGCAACATTCTGAGTCATTCACAATAACCAGAATATGTTGTTGTTAGATGCCACTGGGTCAACTATGATTCATAGTAACCCTATGAAAAATATACTTGAATCTTGCCCTATCCTGCAATGTTCAAAATATAAGAAACAAAAAATATGAATCCAGAGTCTAAAAGAGATTTTTAGGTGAAATTTAATCCGTACTGAAGGCTATAGTCTTTGAAATGAATTAGTATGAGCTTCAAGTCTTCTTTGTTTTCTGCAAGCAAAATTGTGTCATATGCAAATAGAGGTTGTTGGTGAGTCTTCCTCCAATCTTGTTGCCACAGTTCAGTTTTTAGATTATTTTCTCATATGGATAAAATTTTTTTAAAAAACCCACCACACAACAAAATCTCACTGCCATAGAGTAGATTCTGAATCAATAGTGACCTTCCACTGAGTTTTGGAAATTGTGGATCTCAGTGGAGGGACACTGTCTACCTTTCTGCCCCAGAAAAGCAAGTGGATTCTAAGCTGCTGCAAACACACAGCCATTACGTTGGCATTACAATCCACTACAGACCAACCGGATTACTTAGAGATTAAATAGGTATGATGAAAAGCTATCATCCTCACATACACCTTCCCTGATTTTCTGTTCAAATGACTACTTCTTCGTCTATACACAGGTTATACATGAGCACAATTAACTGTTATGGAATCCTTATTTTTTGCTGTGTCACCTGTAAACTATGTTAGGTCTGCTTATTTCATTGTCTAATTATATCTTCTTAGTGCCAATGTCTTTGATCAATGATAACTTAGTCATATGTTTGCAAATACAAAGTCCCTTACTTCTTTTTAAAAAAATATTTGGGGACCTTACTTCTTGTACACATCTCATTTGAATTTTGCCATGTCCTTACCAGAACCAGCCACTTATTATGTCACTTTTTTTAGTTTATAAATTTAAATCTTAGAATGCTTTAAAATTACGTCAGAATTAAATGCTAATTTTATACTTCCTTATTATAACTGAAATCTGTTTGTTTCCAGGGAGGAAGAAACATGCAAAAGAGGTACAGAGAAAATTTAGTATTGGAGACTCCATTTGCACATGAAGAAGGGGAAAAAAGGGAGCTGGAGAAAATGATAGATAACAACACAGAGAGTTGACTATAGTCTCTACTGTTGCGATTAAGGCTAAAGTGAAGCTTCTGTAAATGAAAGAGGAATCTCATATTTTAAGGCAGATTTAATCTGGATTTCTGAATTCATGGAAAAGAACAGATTTTCCTTGAGAATAAGAACCGCCATAGGCCAGCAACTTCCAGATAACTAGGAGCAAAATATGGTTAAATTCTGAATTTATCACCAAATAAATCTCTGAACTTGGTATTTCTGCAACGGGTATAACTAATACAGGCAAGGTTCTAATATATTTCAAGATTGCAGCAACCGGGACTGCAGCTGTTTTGAAAATGATAGCCATTACAACCACTGGGCACAAGAGGGCTTGCTTCACTGTGAATGAGGTGAGGGTAAAGCCAATGAGGATTTTTAGTAGTCATTATGCCCATGAAAAGCTGCCCACTGGTTTGGTCGTTCACTGTAATAAGAAGGGATAGATGGAGTATGATGTTATGAAAATATTGGTAGGTAAATTTTATCAAGCTAGGCAGGGCAAGGACTCTTTTTTAAGATGTCTTTTACTAATAGTTGCTTAAAGGAAAAAAAATTATATTAACTCAATCGATGCACATATAGCAGTCATACCTGATGGCCTTACATAAAAGTTGCAGCTACTAGACATTGGACAACCACTCATTCAAGACTTTCATGAGAAGAGAGTGAGACGAAGGGATTCAGTCTGAGATTCATGAATTCACACCATCAGGACATTGAAAAGGGTGAGGTTATGAAAGCCTACTAGTTTACAGAGCAGGGGAACACGCATGATTTAAAATCAAGAAAGGTGTGCATCAGGGCAGTATTCATTTTTCATAACTCTTAAGTTTATATGTTGCTGTTGTTGTTGTTGTTGTTGTTATGTGCCGCCGAGTTGCTTGTGACTCTTAGCGACCCTATGTACAACAGCCCTAAACTCTGCTCTGTCCTGTGCCAATCGCACCATCTCCGATACACCATCCCAATTGCCCCAGTAACTGAATCAATCCACCTCATAGAGGACCTTCCCCTCCTGAGCTGTCCCTCCACCCCACCAAGCATCATGTCCCTCTCCAAGGACCGGTCCCTCCTTCCAACATGTCCAAAGTATG
>NW_006399814.1:10517361-10523653 GCF_000299155.1 Elephantulus edwardii
AAGACAAATATGACATCAGGATTGGAGGAACACTCATAAGTAACCTGAGTTATACAGATGAAAATGAGGAGGGCTTGAAATATTTGCTGCAGAAGATCAAAAACTACAGCCTTCAATATGGACTATATCTCAACATCAAGAAAAAAAAAAATACTCACCCTTAGGCCAATAGGTAACATTATGATAGGTGGAGAGAAAAAAATTGAAATTGTCAATTATTTCGTCTTGCTTGGATCCACAACACCCTTGGAATTAGCAGTAAAGAAATCAGAAGATATGTCACTTTGAGAAAATACGTTCTCAAGTACCTCTCCAAGGTGCTATGGAGGAACAATGTCAGTTTAAAGACACAGATGAACTGGATTCAAGCCATAACATTTTAAATTACCTCCAACACTTAATTGTGCTCATACAGGATTTATATCTAGACTAAGAAGCTATTGTCATAATAGAGCAAGGGAACACTACATGGTTTAAAATCAAGAAGGGTGCATTATATCCATTCTCCATACCTATTCAAGCTGTATGCTGAGCAAATAATTCATGAGACAGGAGTCTATGAAGAAGAATATGGCATGAGGATTGGAGGAAGTCTCATCAACATCATCATTCACCTGTTATGCAGATGGCACAAATTTGCTTGCTGAAAATGCAGAGGACATGAATTGCTTGCCGCAAAAGATCAAGAACTTTAGTCTTGTTATGGATTACATCTCAACCTCAAGAAAGTAAAAATCCTCACTACAGGACCAACAGTTCACATTATGATAGACGGAAGCAGAAAAGATTGAAGCTGACAATAATTTTTATCTTGCTTGGTACCAGCAGTCAGGAAACCAAAAGATATATTGCATTAGGCATATCTGTATCAGGGACCTCTCCAAAATATTGAAGAGCAATAATGTCAGTTTGAAGACTGAGGTATGCCTGGTTGAGGCCGTAGTCTTTTAAATTATTTGCTATGCTTCTGAGATCTGGACAATGAATAAGGATGACAGAAGAAGAATTGATGCCTTTGAGTTGTGGTGTTGGAGGAGAGTACTGATTATCCCATGGACAGACAAAAGTACAAACAGATATGTTCTTGGGAAAGTGCAGCCAGAGTGCTCCTTGGAGGCAAGGATGACGAAGCTTCATCTTTCATACTTTTGAAATGTAGCTAGGCAAGGCTATTCCTAGGAAACGGAAATGATGTTTGGGAAGCTGGAGGGTCAGTGAAGGAGAAGAAGATGGTTAATGAGATTAATTAACACAGAGACTACAGTAATGGATTCTAGTTTTTCAGGGGTGATGAGGATGACACAAGATAGGGCAGGGTTCAGATAAGCTGTTTGTAAGGGTCACTAGGAGTCATACTCAACTCAATGACACATAATAACAACAACATATACATCCATAAATAAGTAACATACCTATGAATAAGGAAGATAGAAGAAGAATCAATGTCATTGGGTTATGGAGATGTATTGGAGAAGAGTACTGGATATCCCATGGACAAACAAATAAATCTTGGAGAAAGTGCAACCTCTGTCTCCTTAGAAGCAAGAATAGTGACATTTCATCTTACATATTTTAGGCATGTTGTTAGAAGGGGCCAGTCCTTGAAGCTGTCAGTGATTTCATTTTTCTGGGAAAAACATATCATACTGGGAAAGGTGGAAGGTCAGCAAAAGAGAGGGAGTTCCTCAATGCAGTGGATTGACACAGTGACTGTAACAATGGGCTCAAGTATATCAGAGATTATGAGGACAGGGCAAGGTTCAGGTATGTGGTTTATAAGGTCACTGTGAGTCTTAGTTGATAGAGTCTAAAAACAAGTGAGTGGCTTTGTTTGCAGTAAAGAACTCACATTTGAATTGTATACCAGCAGAATACTAATGCCTTAGTGTTAAAAAAGGCAAAGGCAGCATGGGGATGGCCAAGTGTAACCTCTACTAACTTCACAAAGGATAACAGTACAAAACTAATTCTTGGAAGGTCAGGCATGGTCTCCCACACTCCTGCACCTACTTCTATTAATTCTAACATCAGTCTTACTGCTCTACTGAGTCAGGAGTTCGTTGTAATGACAACACACAGACTTTACTTTCATGGTTTTAAGGTTTAAAGAAGTTAATAGGCTATCACTCAGATTGGCAGCAGGATATTTTCCCTCAGTGCTTCAGCTTCTCAGTTGTGGTCATAGGTCCTTTGACCTTCAATCTCATAGCCTGAGTCAGTGTTACAAAGCTCCCTCAGTCCTGTCAGTTATGATGCCTTTTTTCAGGCCTCCAGCAAGTACAGATGGAGGCCTCTGGCTCTAGTTCCTCAGTCCCAAATCAAGTACATCAAATAAATTAGCAGCAGTACCAAATCTGGACCATGTTACTGTACTTTTTAGTCCAGACAACTATTTCTATGACCCAGTTAATGTGTTCATTAACAGTATATCATATCTTATCATTATCTGAGTCCACACTATACAATCTCTCAGGTCAGACAATTTCTTATCCTCCAACAAGCTTGGGCTAAGTTAACAGGTGATGTGGCCACTCCAGTGTTAGTCTCTCCTCATGGTGAGACTCCCACTTTCTGCCACTGTTATTGTCATGTACCATCCAGTTGCAACCACCTCATAGCTGACCCTCCAGTGGGTTTTCATAGTCAGTAAATCACATAAGAGGAGACTGTTCATTTTTCTCTTGTGGAGCAGTTGGTGGATTAGAGCCTTGTTCCTTGGGGTTGGAAACACAGCTCCTTACCATTAAACCACCAGAGCTCCCTTCTGTCACTGAAACTGCTCAATTAATAGCGTGATTGGCCAATCCCCTTGTGGATAGTCTAACATACCCTATTTGCATGAGAAAGAAATGGCTCAAGCAGCTGTTGATGATCTAGACAAGACAGAGTGTTTGCAGGGCAGGCAGAATTGATCAGATTAAAGACAAATTTTGAGCAATAAACTCACTACACCACAGTAGGTTGGGTTCTCTAGAGAAATAAAAGAGGGTGGAGGGAGAAAGAAAGAGAAGAGTGAGGTCCAGGGTGGGGAAAGAATGGCTCATATAGAAGTGGAGGCTGGCAAATGCCAAATCCATGGGTCATTGGAGGGTTATCCTGGCTCACATGGTTGCAAGAATTGACCACCTCTCAATGACAGGTCAGATGACAGGTTGCTAGCACAAGTCCCAGGAACAAAGGTTGGATGATAATAACCTAGATGATGACATTATTAATTCAGATGTTGATGATCCAGATGAAAGATCTGAAGGAAAGGAGAGCCATGCCACAGCATCCATACATATACTGAATGCAGGTCACATTCACAAAGAAATCTCCTGTACATCAGAACAAGAGTGTGACTTATGTACAATTAGGATTCCTGTAAGGCTGTGATTCAATATATGCTATATAATAAATCCTACCTCACTAACATAGAGGTTTAGGGTTTACAATACATATCTCAAATTCCCTTCCATTGAGTCAGTTTCAACTCATAATTGAGTTTTAAAGACTGCACTGGAAGGGGAGTAGGAGTCTGTCCATCTTTCTTCCATAGAGCCGTTGATGGATCTAAACTACGGAAACATAGCCTTTCAGTTAGCAGCACAACACCTACGGATGAGGCCATGAAATCTCCATAAAATTGAAGGTAATTAGATATTATAATAAAATGAGAGATAATTATTTCACAAAATTAAAGACAAATACACACTCCTGGGAATCATGACCTAGCCAAAGTGACATAAAGCGTTCACCATTGCAAATGACGATGAAGACACTGAAAGCACTGAAGTGATGGATGATGATGACACCAGCTCAGAAGACACACACGAAAGAGTATTTGCAAACAACTTTGATATTTTTCAATGATGATAGTAAGGGCCAGACTTTGAAATATTCTAAGCATTAGATGATGATGATTATAGTGAACAAAAAACCTAAAATGACATATTTTAAGAAGAAAAGTTTCTTTTGGTGATTTCATTTGTTGATTTTGACGATGTTGATTATAAAGAATTATGATTCTGTTAAAGAATTTTTAATTATTTTCAATTTCTTTATAGAATATGACTTATCGTTCCTGTAGTTTTAGATCCAAGATAATTTCTTACTAATGTTTAGTTAGTTCTCTTTATTTGAGCAGGTGTTCCATTTCCTTCATTGGTCCATTCATTTCACCATTGGTTTCACTTTGTTTAGGAAAATGTCTACATTTGAAATAAAACCTTCACATTGCTGTGTGCCATGAAGTCAGAAATGATTCCTAGCTCATCAAGTTTTATCCTGTCATATCAAATCTGCTGGATACGAATAAAGTTGAAATAGAAGTTAGGAACATGTAAACATTGTGTACAGCAGTATGCCCCATTTGTGTTTTTTTTGTTGTTGTTGTTGTTTTAAAAATGTTTTATTTTTTTTTTTTACATAGGTTTTGGATTTCCATTCATTCATTGCCGCAATTTTCTCCCTGCCCACCCCTCCCCACCAGCTCACTTCCGCCGCCCTGAAGAGAGAAAAAAAAATTCCTTCATTAGTATACAATTCCCACGTCCCTTCTCCCCACCCCCCACCCCAGTACACTTAGTATGCTCCATTTTTACTTGTTTGGGGCTCTGTGAGTCTTCAAACCAACCCATGGAATATTTTAACTTTCCTTTTCTCAATCTATAACGTGAAAGTATCTAGCTTTCAGGTTAAGTTCTAAGAAGCAGAAAGCACTTCTCTTTCGTTTCCTTGTCTTTTGTGAGGAAGAAATTGACACAGCATAAATATATCTGCATTTCTGAAAGTCAGCCTAAAGACTACCCACACTTGGTGTACTTATAAAAAAGGCACTTATTAAACCATCAACCTTTTGGAATGGATCCCTGGGATCTGGTTTCGACAAGCTCTCCAAATTATTTGTATGCAAACAGATGTTAGAGAATTTTGCTGTATTAAAAAAAGGAGACACAGCATTCACTAGAGGAACCCCACATAAGGGAAGGAAGGGGCTTTTGCAATTTCTCAGAGAGTAAAGAAAAAAAGTTAACACAGGTTGTTAGCTGCACGTTCAACGACATAAGAAAAGCTCCTCATAGTTCTGAGTCAGATGTGAAAAGTTACAGAGTTTAAAGACTGGCTTTAGATCTGAGAGGATTGCATCAGCAAACTTGAGTAAGCTAAGGGGCAGAGGTGTTGATAACAGAGCTGAGCAAGCTTACAGTCCAGGATTCCACTCTCATTAAGCTTTTACTAATGGAAGGATTTAGACTGAGCCGCTCACTAGGGTCTAGTGGTTTTATGAGCTGGCATTTAAGGCTAACTTTGCCTTTCTGGAAAAGCTGTAATGAGAGTGCACAGCCAGCTTTTTAACATAAAATTGTGACTCAGGAGTAATACCTATCTGCTGACCCACCAACAGTACTTGTGGAACAGTATTTGCTGAGCAAGAATTTGGTCCATCTTGACAGGCATCTAGTCAGAGGAATTTCCTTACATTCTGGAATTTAATTCCAGGCTGAGTGGAAAAATGTCTCTCGAAGCAGGGGGACTGCTCCTTATGAACCTCAATCAGCCTGACCAATAAGTGGCTGCTCATTAGTCAGGAGCATCTAGTGTTTGGAAAGAATTGACCCAGACTCAAAACTGACCTATGAGGCTGTTCTCACCTAAACACCAAATCCTGCCAGAAGATATATTTGTTGTTTTAGATGTAATTTTACTTATTTGGCTACACAAGACAATTAGTAGAGTGGAGCTCTGTGGGTAAGAACTCTCTCAGTGGAACTTCTAAGAGTCACAGACAAAGGATCAAATAACCCAGTTACTCTCTGAACAGCAGGCCTGGACTCCATCAGAAGGGCACACCCTGCCAGTCAAGGTAGAACTTTGGTGCAGACAGCAGGGTAATGAGGTAAGCTATAAAATGGCCTAATCTCTTAAGGCAACTTGAACTGTTGGCAAGAATTTAAGGGGAAAGCAACATTAGTCAAGGATCACTTTCTGCCTGCTTGGAAAAACCAAAGTGGGCTAATAATGGTGGGCAGTGAGATGCAAGTTACAGAGCTGGTTTCCTGAAAATTTTAACAGTTACACAGTTTGCCTTACTGTAATTAATATCTATCATTGGCTGAGTCCTACCTACGTGACAAGCATTTTAAATTTAACTTTGCTTAATTCACATGTCACCACTCGTCTTTCAGTTTTCTGTGCTATTGAAGAAAGGAAGAAGGCATTATAAAGACAAGGAAGGAAGGAAGGAAGGAAGGAAGGAAGGAAGGAAGGAAGGAAGGAAGGAAGGGAAGGGAAGGGAAAGGAAAGGAAAGGA
>NW_006399814.1:10523888-10525062 GCF_000299155.1 Elephantulus edwardii
AAAGAATTAAAATGAAATTTGCAAGAAGCTGGAGTTATAAAATCAAATGGTAAGAGCACAGCCAGAATTTCTCAGGCTGAAAGAATGGAAGAACAAATTCAAGCCTCATATTACAATACTGAAGGATTCTACAAACAAAATCTTTAAATGATGGAGGAAGCATCAAAAGAAGATAAAAGGAATATACAAAGTCATTGTACCAAAAAGAACTGGTCGACACTGAACCATTTTAGGAAGTAACATATGATCAAGGACAGGGCAGGCTTCTGTTCTACATAGGGTCACTATGAGTTGCAGGTGACTCGACGGTACATAACAACAAAATACGATGAAGAATCAAGTACTGAAAATAGAAGTACAAGCTGCACTGAAGCACTGGAAAAAATAGGTCCCCAGGAATTGATAAAATATCAGTTGAGGAGCCCCAGGAAACAGATGCAACCCTGGACATGCTTCACAGTCTTTGTCAACAAATGTGAAAGATGTCCAGCCAACTGGCTGCAAGAGATCCATATTTATTCCCATTCCCAAAAATGGAGATCCAAAAAGAATGTGGAAATTTTATGACTATCACTTGCAAGTAAAATTTTGCTGAAAATTATTTAGAAATGTTCAGAACCATTTCATAAGCATGAAACTGCCAGAAATCCAAGCTGATTCAGAAGAGGCTGTGGCACAAGGGATATTATCATCAACATCAAATGGATCTTGGCTGAAAGCAGAGAATGCCATAAAGATGTTTACTTGTATTTTATTGATTATGCAAAGCCATGTAACTAGATGGGTCATAGAAAATTATGGATAACACTGAGAAGAACAGAAATCCCAGAACACTTAATTGTGCTTATGTAAAACCTATTCATTCTGAACAGAACAAGTGAACACTGTATTACTTAAAAATCAAGAAAGGTGTGCATTAAAGTTGTATCTTTTCTCCATACCTATTCAATCTGTATGCTGAGCAAATCATTGCAGAAGCTCAAGTATCTAAAGAAGAATGTGACGTGTTTGGAGGAAGACTCACCAAAAACCTGTGTTGTGCAGATGACATAACCTTGCTTACAAAAAATAAAGAAGATTTACATCTTCAAGGATATGAACATGTACGGCTAAGCACAATTAATAACAGTGCATCTAAATTCCAAAATCAATCTCCATAATAGTCTATGTGTTT
>NW_006399814.1:10525592-10526698 GCF_000299155.1 Elephantulus edwardii
GTCCTCCTCAGTTTCAGCAAGCAGGGTTGTGTCATCTGCATATTGCAGATTGTTGATAGATCTTCCACTAATCTTGATGCCTCATTTCTCCTCATGGAGCCCAGCCTCCCGGATGATCTGTTATGCATACAAAGCATTGAAAATACTTGAATTAGCCAAACTGTCTATAAATTGATGTAGTTTCTCTTTACCACTCTGGAAAGGTCTTTGACAGCTGATTTCTGTTCATTCTCTGACTTCACACCATGTTAAAAATTTTTTTTTTTCATTCAACCATTCATATACATTTTTATTTGTGACACTTGATTATGATTGATTGAAGCCATTTATTACAACGTTTCATCAAATCCTCACTAAACTTTTCCTTCACCTATTCATTCATCAGTTAATCTCTGCTCCATTTTCCCTTCCTCCCATCCCTGTCAACTCTCCACCGTTTTTCTGTGTGTAGACCTTTCCTCAGTTTTCAAGGACAACAGCCTTTGATTTAGGTTACCTCAAGAAAATGAAAATCCTCACCACTGGATCAAAATGCAACATCATAAAAGCTGGAAAAGAGTTTGAAGTTTTCAAGGATTTAGTTTTACTTGTATCTACAACCACCAAACTTGGGATCCACAGTAAAAAATCAAAAGATGTATTATGTTCGGGAAATATGCTGCCATGGACATCTAAAAAGTACAAAAGAGCAAATACATGTCAGTTTAAAGACTAAAGTGTACCTGGTCCAAGCCATAGTATTTTTTTATATTAGTTTATTTACAAAGTTTGAGTACATTGGTGTTTTTTTTTAGTACATTGTTTATCACACTGAATCTTTTCCATTTCCTTCACCAACCCCACCCATCAAATTGTGTAATCCTATGATTAACCACCTCCCTCACACCCTCTGCTTCCACTCTTGCCCCCTCCCCTTGGATCCTCATACTCATTCTATAATAATTATTTTATGCAGTATTTGTCCTCATGGGACTGAGTTCACCCAGAATAATGCTACCCAGTTAGGTAGTAATTTACAAAATCATTGCTCCTGTGTGCTGCATAGTATTCCACTGTGTGAATGCACCATAATTTCTCAGTCCATTCAATTGTGGTTGGACACCTAG
>NW_006399814.1:10528201-10530097 GCF_000299155.1 Elephantulus edwardii
GTCCTTGGAGAGGGACATCATACTTGGGAGGGTGGAGGGACGGCCAAGAGGGGAAGACTCTTTATGAGATGGATTGATTCAGTGACTGGGGTAATCGGGATGGGGGTGTTAGAGACAGTACAATTGGCACAGGATAGAGCAGGGTTTAGGACTGTTGTACATAGGGTCGCTATGAGTCGCAAACAACTTGACGGCACATAATAACAACAACCACCTTGTTTTTTAATACAGTATAGTATTCCATGATGTGAATATACCACAGCTTCTCTATCCATTCATTTGTTAATGGTCACTTGGGTGGTTTTCTAACTCTTTGCTATTGTGAACAAGGTCCTAATAAACATAGATGTGCATATATCCTGGGTTGGCAGCTCTGGTTTCTTCAGGGTATATTCCCAGTAGTGGAACTGTTGGGTCAAATAGTTATTTCTATGTCCAACTTTTTGAGAAAGCATTATACTGCCTTGCATAGTGATTGTACAATTTTATACTCCAAATAACAGTGAATAAGGGTTCCAGTTTCTCCACAACTTTGCCAGCATTTGTTGTTTGCTGCTCTGTTGAATTTTGCTATTCTTACTGGAATGAGATGGTATCTCATAGTTGTTTTGATTTGCATCTCTCTTCGAGCTAGGGATTTTGAACACTTCTTCATGTGCTTGTTCACCATCTGAATGTCTTCCTTAGTGAAGAGTCTGTTCATATCCTGTGCCCATTTTGTAATTGGTTTGTATTCCTGTATTTTTTGTAGTGATGGAATATTCTATAAATTCTAGATGTAAGTCCTTTATCAGACATGTCAATACCAAATCTTTTTCCCAGCGTGTGACTTCCCTTTTTACCCTGTTAGAGAAGTTTTTGGATGTGCATAGGGATTTGATTTTTAGAAGGTCCCATTCATCTATTTTATCCTCTCCTGGTTGTAGGGTTTTCAGGATGCTGGGAGACTGTTCATGTTGTGGATTAAGGCTCCTAGAGATCTTCCAAGCTTTTCTGTAATGAAGTGTATAGTTCTTGGTTTTAGTCCTAGGCCCTTGATCCACTTTGAGTTAGTTTTTGTGTATGGTGTGAGGTATGCATTTTTCTTGAGTTTTCTGCAGATAGTTTTGCCAACACCAGTTGTTAAAAAGGCTGTTGTTTCCCTACTTAACTGATTTCATCTCCTTGTCAAAATTCAGTTTTCCATAGCTAGATGGCCTGGTATCTGGGTTCTCAATTCTATTCCATTGATCTATGTGTCTGTCATTGTACCAGTACCATGCTGTCTTAACCACCACAGCAATGTAGTAGTATTCGAAATGTGAGCTGTCTCCTACCTTGTTTCACTTTTTAAGGAGTGCTTTGCTTATTCAGGGCCTCTTTCAATTCCAAATGAAATTAGAGATTGCCTTTCATCTCATTGAAGAATGGAATTGGTATTTGTATTGGGGTTACACTGAACATGTAAATTGCCTTTGGTAGTATTGCCATTTTCACAATATTGAGTCTTCCTATTCATGAGCAAGATATATTCTTCCATTTCTCCAGGTCTCTTTTTGTTTCTTGTAGTAATGTTTTTTAATTTTCTTTGACTAGATCCTTTGTGCTTCTGGTTAGATTTACTCCCAAGTATTTAATCTTGTGGTTACCTATTGTAAAGGGTATTGTTTTTCATAGCTCCAGTACTGTATTCTTTTTGTCACTGAAGAGAAATCCAATTGATTTTTGGATGTTGATCTTGTATCCTGCTACTTTGCTGAATTGGTCAACCATGTCCAGTAGTTTTCTTGCTGAATCTTTAGAGTTTTCTAAGTATACTATCACATCATCTGCATATAGAGATAATTTTACCTCCTCTTTGCCAATTTGGATACCTCTTGTCTTATTGCTATCACTAAGACTTCAAATGCAATATTG
>NW_006399814.1:10531452-10531969 GCF_000299155.1 Elephantulus edwardii
TTTTTTCTTCTTTATCCTCTTGTTATTAATTGCTAATTTTATAGTATTGTGGTCTGAGAAGATGCTTTGTATTATTTCTATGGCTTTGAACTTTTTGATGCATGCCTTGTGGCTTAAAATGTAATCTATTCGGAAGAAAGTTCCATGCACTTTGGATAAGAAGGTGTATTGTGCTTTTGGGGGGGGGTTGTGTGCATTAGCCTATAAATATCTATGAGATCGAGTTGGTTTATTGTATGGTTTAATTCTTCAGTATCTTTCTTGAGCTTCTTTTTGGTAGTTCTATCTTTTCTTGATAGTGGTGTTTTGAAGTCTCCAACTACTATAGTAGTGTTGTATATTTCCTTTTTTCAGTTTGTTAATGTTTGTTTTATATGTTTTGCAGGCCTTTCATTCGGTGCATAGATACTTATTAATGTTATGTCTTCTTGTTCTATTGACCCTTTAAGCACTATGTAATGACCTTCCTTGTTCTTTGTGATGGTTTTTGCATTGAAATTTATTTTATCAGAGATTA
>NW_006399814.1:10540248-10544135 GCF_000299155.1 Elephantulus edwardii
TCTCTAGACTTTCCTGTATTATATATTATTTTACAAAATCGTTGTTCTTTAGTGCTGCATAGTATTCCACTGTGTGAATTTCTCAATCAATTCTTTTGCTGATAGATATTTGGGCTATTTCCATTTTTTTGCTATTGTGAATAACACTGCTATGAACTTATGTCTTAGTTCTATTTTCCTTGAGGTATATTCCTAGCATTGGAATATCTCTGTCATATGGGATTTCTGTGTTCAACTTTTTGAGGAAATGCCAAATTCCTTTCCAGAGTAGTTGTATCATTTTACAATCCCACAACAGTATATTAGAGTTCCTATCTCACCTTTTCCTCTCCAACATTTACTGCTTGCTGTTCTATTAAGCTTTACCACTGCTGTAGCACTCTGTACTTTACCACTCTGTAGAGGTGAGATGGTATCTCATTGTGGTTTTGATTTGTAGCTCTCTTATTGCCAATGATTTAGAGCATTTCTTCATGTGTCTTTTGGCTATCTGAATGTCTTTATAAAAGGTCTTTTCATGCCTTTTTTCCATTTTGTGATTGAATTATCAGTCTTTTTCTTGTGGAGGTCCTGCTGTTGTTGTTCTTGTTAGGTGCCAATGAGTTGATTGTGACCCACAGAGACACAATGAACAACAGATCTGAACCCTGCCCCATCATGCCATCCTCACACTTTCTAGAATATTAGAGCTCATTGCAGCAGTCATTGTGTCAATTCACCTGGTCGAGGGTCTTTCTTTCCTTCACCAACCTTTCTAAGCATATGCCTTTCTGAGCATAATGTCCTTCTCCAAGATATAGTCCCTCCAAGCAACATGATTGAAGTATGAGAGGTGAAGCTTTGTCATCTTTGCCTCCAAAGAGGACTCTGGAAACACCCTCTACAAGACCTATTTGTTTGTTCTTTGCTGTTCTTGTTTTACTTTTATACTGGTTTGCTTACAAAGTTCATATATATACATTGTTTCTCACACTAGATCTTTCCCATTTCCTTTGCAAGTCAGTGGAATGTGTTCAGTACTCTTTTACAATACCACAGCTCAAAGGCATCAATTCATTTTATGTCATCCTTATTCATTGTCCAGCTCTTAGGTGCATAGTAAGTGATTGGAAAGACCAACAGACTTATCTTAGTCCTCAAACTGATGTCACTCCTTCTCAATAATTTGGAGAGGTCATTAACTGCACACTTTCCCAGTGCAATACATCTCCTGATTTCCTGACTTTTGGTACCAAGGAGTTAATTGTGGATCCAAGTAAGATAAAGTTGTTGACAGTTTCAGTGTTTTTTTTTTGTTTGTTTGTCTTTTCATTTATCATGATGTTGCCTATCAATCCAGGTATAAGAGTCTTTGTTTTCTTGACATTGAAAAGCAATCCATATTGAAGGCTCTATTCTGCTTGGTGCAGAAGGTCAAGGATTTTAGCCTTCTATATGGATTGAAGCTCAGCATCAAGAAAACAAAGATTCTAATCACTGGGCTGACTGACAGCAACATAATAGATGATGAAGAGATTGAGATAGTTAATAGGTTCAGTTTGCTTGGCTCTACAATCAACACTCTTTGTACCAGTAGCCAGGAAATTAAAAGATGAATGGTAAATTTCGCTGTCAGAGACCTCTCCAAAGGACTGAAGAGCAATGATGTCATTCTGGAGACTAAGGTGCACCTGGTCCAGAGCATAGTCTTTGCAATAGCTTCCTATGCATCAGAAAGCTGAACAATGACTATGGATGATAAAAGAATTGAAGTCTTTGAGCTGTGGTGCTGGAAAAAGAGTATTGAATATACTATACACTGCTAGGAGAACAAACAAGTTCGTCCTGGAGAGGGTGAAGCCAGGCTGCTCTTTGGAAGCAAGGATTCTGAAGCTTCATCTGACATAATTTGTATATGTTGCAAGATGGGACCAGTCCTTCGAGAGGGATGTTGTGCTTTGGAGGTTGGAGGGACAGCGCAGGAGAGGAAGACCGTCAAAGAGATGGATTGATTCAGAGACTAGGGTAATGGGGGTAGGTGTGTTGGATACAATAAGAGTGGCATAGCACAGAGCAGAGTTTAGGGCTGTTGTACATAAAGTCGCTATGAGTCACAGGTGACTCAACAGCACATAACAACCACATTCTTTGATCTTCAGTAATGAATACTTTAAGTCCTACTTACTTTCAGCAACATTGTGTCATCTGTATAACACAAGTTACTGATGAGTCTTCCTCCAATCTTGATGTCACATTCTTTTAATAGAGTCCAGCTTCTCAAATAATTTGCTGAATATGCAGATCAAATAGGTATAGAGAGAGAATTCACCCCTGATGCACTCATTGCCTCCTTAATTTTAAACCATCAACAATCTGCGTTATGCAGATAACACAACCTTGCTTACTAAAACTGAGGAGGACGTGAGGCATTTGCTGAAGAAGGTCAAGGACTGTAGTTTTCAATATGGACTTAAGCTCAACACCAAGAAGGCAAGGATTCTCACCACTGCACCAATTTGCAGATTCATGATAGAGAAGAGATTGAAATTATTCACAATTTCAGCTTTCCTGGTTCCACATTCAACACTCTTGGTAATACCAGCAGTCAAGAAATCAAAAGAGGAATTGCCATTGATGTTGCAGGATGTTGGGGAGGAAAGAAGGGCCTCTGGCCAGGACAGATCGCCTAAGCTCCAGATAAGTGCAAGCCTCCCAATGGCCTTTAATAGAAAGCTCCCCTGTGTTTGGCTGTATAGGCTTGAGAAAGCTCACCACCAGGGAAGACAGCTGCTGCATCTGTTGAGCTGAGAGTGGTCCGCACAAGGCTAAGATTCTCCTACCCAATTCTCATGTCCCACGTCTGTAAGCTCACCCTATCCTGTCTTCCTGTATATAAGTGCAGTGCAGATCCAAATAAAATTGAGCTGGATTGACTCTCTGATCCTTTCCCGGAGTGGTGTATCTCTGTCGTGCTTACCCCCATCAGGGTGTCACTGTAGGTTGCCAGCGAACAGACAGCAACACATTGGTAAAGTCTTCTTCAGTGACCTCACTAGAATATTGAAGAGCAATGATGTCAGTCTGGAGACTAAAGTGTGCCTGATCCAGGTCATGGTCTTTGCAATTATTTGCTATGCATTGTGGTGCTGGAGAAAAGTGTTGACTATTTCATGGACTGCCAGGAGAACAGACAGGTGTTCCCTGGAGAGGCTAAAACCAAGCTGCTCCCTGGGAGCAAGAATTTTGAAGCTCCATCTCACGTACTTTGGGAACGTGACCAGAAGGGACACCTTGGAGAGGGAAATCATGCTTGGAAGGGTGGAGGGACAGAGCAGGAGAGGAAGACCCAAGATGAGATGGATTAATTCAGTGAGATGGGATTAGGTTTGTTGAAATTGGCTCAGGGCAGGGTTCAGAGCTAGTGTACATAGGATCATTATGAGTTGCAGGTGACTCAAGGGCACATAAAAACAACAATAGTATTCCCTTATTCTGTTCATACAATAGGCTCCTGGTCTGGGTATAGGTTTAGCATGAGCACAATTAAGTGCTCTGGGATTCTCATTTTTCTCAGTGTTAGTCATAACTTGTTATGATCCACACAGTCAGAGGACTTTGCATAGTCAATAAATCATAAATAGACTTCCTTCTGAAATTTTTTACTTTCAGACAGGATCCATCTGAGATGAGCAAAGATATCCCTGGTGCCACAACCTCTTCTAAGTCCTGCTGGAACTTCTGGAAGTTTCCTATATAAATGTTTTTAAATTATCTTCAGCAATATATTGCTTGCATGTATAATAATGGTATTGTTCTAGATACAGAAGTGTATATTTGTATAATAGTCATATTGTATGTGTATGGATAATATCTTATCACTCAAAACACTGTATTTCAGGATGGATCTT
>NW_006399814.1:10545460-10546514 GCF_000299155.1 Elephantulus edwardii
TTGGTATATCATCTATTCCTGGGGCCTTATTTTTTGCTATTTCCTTCAAATCAGCTTGAACTTCTTCCTTCATCACCATAGACTCTTGCTCATATGTTGTTTCATGAAATTCTTCTGTGTCTGCCAATTCTTTCCGATACAGTGACTCAGTATATTCTTTTCATCTTCTTTTAATACTTCCTGGATCATTTAATCTTAATTACTGGGTTATCAATTCTGTTCCATTGGTCTATGTGCATGCCTTTGTACCAGTACCATGCTGTTTTGGTTGTTAAAGCTGTGTAGTAGGCTTTGAAATCAGAGTGTTATACGTCCCACTTCATTCTTGTTTTTCAGAAGTGTTTTGCTTATTCGAGGTCTCTTTCCTCTCCAAATAAACTTGCCTATTGCCTTTTCTATTTCTTTGTAAAATGTTTTTGGTAGCTACACTAGAATTGCTTTAAACATCTAGATTGCTTCTGGGAGGACTTTCATTTTCACTATGTTTAGTCTTCCTACCCATGAACAGGAAACATTTTTCTATTTATTCAGGTCCTTTATTGTTTCTCGCCATAGTGTTTTGTAGTTTTCTTTATAAAGGTCTTTTGTGTGTCTAGTTAGGTTTATTCCCAAGTCTCTCAATTTGTGTTTGGCTATTGAAAATGCTCTTGTTTTCTTATTTTCCTTCTCTGTGTTTTCTTTGTTACTGTAGAGGAATCCCACTGAGTTTTTTATATTGATCCTGTATCCTACCACTCTACTAAATTGTTCTACTAGCTTTAACAGTTTTGTTTTTTATTGAGTCCTTGGGTTTTTCTGTGTACACTATGATATCATCTTCATATAGTGGCAGTTTTACTATCTCTTTTCCAATCTGAATGCCTTTTCTTTGCTTCTTTTGTCCTATTGCCCTAGCAAGTACTTCCAATACAATATTGAATAGGAGTGGTGACAATGAACATCCTTGTCTGGTCCCTGTTCACAAGGAGAATACTTTTGTCTTTCTCCATTGAGAACAATAGCGGCTCTTGGTTTTACATTTATACTTTTCACTATGTTGAGAAAATTCCCTTTT
>NW_006399814.1:10547744-10551760 GCF_000299155.1 Elephantulus edwardii
AGCTTTCTTCAGATAAAAGACCAATTTTTTCCATACAAGTTGTTGAAGAGATTTTTCATTTTCGCATTTGATAGGCTTTCTTTCCTTGTCAAACACCAGCGGGCCATAGGTAGGTGGGTTATTTTCTGGGCTCCATTCTATTCCATTGGTCAATGTGTCTGACATTGTAACAGTACCACGCTGTTTTGGTTATTACTACTATGTAGTAAGTAGGATCCCTTAGTAATTCTTGTGGAGTTGGTCTTGTTTTCATTAACTCCTTAAGTTGCTGCTTTTCTGAAAATTTTTCCTTCTTATTTGCTGGATAGCTTTTCTGGGTATAGACCTTGGCTGGCAATTGTTTTCTTTCACCCCAATGTATACAACATCTCATTGTCTTCTTCCTCACATGGTTTCTGCTGAGAAGTCAGAAATTAACTAATTAGTTATCCTTTGTAGATAATATCTTTGTAGATATACTTTGTAGAATTTGACTATTGCATGTCTTGATGTTTTTCTTTCGGAGCCTAGTCTGTTTGAGGTTCACTGAGCTTTTTGAATGTGGATTTTCTTCTCCATGACACCTGGATAGTTTTCTTCTAGTTCCTCTTCCACAATATTCTCAGTGCTTTCCTTAACCCCTTCTTCCTGTTGTGAAATTCCAACCATACATATCTTGTTCCTTTTTATGCTATTCCACAATGGAGAATGTTTTTCACATTTTCTTTCTGTCTCCTCTCCTTTTTTCTTCTAGTGTATTCCCACTGAGGTTCTTATCTTCCGGCTCACTGACTCTCTGTTCCATCTCTTCTGTTCTGGGTTGTTTTTGTTTGTTTGTTCTTCAAGCTTGTGTGAAATTTTTCCCATTTTGATCATTCTGGTCTTGACATTTTAGATTGTATATTCATGCATTTTTTATTATTGTCAGTACTGTGTTGGCTGTACTCTCTTGGTCTTATGATGGTTTTTAAAATTATTGTATCTCTTTGTTTATTATTTCAATTCTTCTATGTTTTGCAGTTTTTTTATTAGTTGTTCATGTTCCTCCACATAGATATAGTTCTTCTGGTTCCTTGTTCCTGGAGTATTTATTTACGGCTTCAGTTCTTTCTTCCATCATTTGTACCTTTTTCAGTATCTGTTCATATAACTCTACATCAGTGTATTTTTTTCTGCCTCCCTGTGTCTGGGGTATTCACTTTATTTATGCCTTCCATTCTTTCTTCTATCATTTGTACCTTCTTCAATACTCATTCATACAACTCCATGTCACTATTTTTCTGCTGTCTCCCTTTTTCTGCAGTATTCATTGAGTCTGTAATATAGTCTTTCTTAGGAGAAGACTTTTTTCTTTTTTTCCATTTGACTACCTACTGCTTTCTTGACATTATGTAAAGGTTTTCTGGGGATATGTTAGGCCATTTCTATATGTCAGTATAGGTTGTTGATAGTTCTTTATCTTTATGAAGCTATTGATTAGATGCAGGTATATAGTGTTCCCTTTATGAAGGAAAGCAACTGACTCTACCAAAGGTCCTTTGTGGTCTTGTGCAGTAAGAAGGTACATCTTTCCAAAAGTCCTTCAAGTCCTCTACGATCTGTAGCATAGTCCTTTGGGAATCATGCATGAAAGCAGC
Source organism: Elephantulus edwardii (assembly GCF_000299155.1). NCBI lineage: Eukaryota > Metazoa > Chordata > Mammalia > Macroscelidea > Macroscelididae > Elephantulus > Elephantulus edwardii. Next base: position 10,549,361 of record NW_006399814.1, read on the forward strand.
CTGCCTCTCCTAAAGTCTATTATTGTCCTCAGTGGTCATGGCGTGTGACCAGTTTCCCCAACTGATGCAGTTCCTCTTCAGAGAAGTAGCAGGCTGCTCTTTCCCTGCTCCTCAATGCATCCTCTCCAGTCACTTTTAGCCTGAGGGGGAGTTTCTCACTTCCAAGTCTATCATTTTACAACTGCAGAAACAGAGATTCTACACAGGAAATGGCCTGTCAAAGGTAATTCAGATGGCTAGAATCAAGGAGAAAGCAGAACCAGGCCTCTTCATTGGAGCCAACATTTAAAAGAAGAGGAAGATTGTATTCTAGCAATTTGTTGCCCCTTGAAGGCCCACCTACATCCACAAGAAATCTTCCATCTATTCCTAGAAACTTATTGGCAACTTCTGAGATGTTTTAATTCTCCATCTGGTTATGTAGCTATAGGGATCTTATAAAAACTCGTAGAACTAGTTGTTTACTTTTTTGGTTTTTCTTTATTAAATTAAACATCAATAAAAAGTAAAAGTTCATACACAATCTTTTTAAAGGCTCAAGAAAATATCTCATATTTCAAGTGAAAACTAATTCAAAGGCCAGAAAAACCATAACATATAAAATGCTACTGTCAACTCAGAAGTTAACTAATGAGATAAAAGGGCCTGGAAGTGTTAGGGGCTTTATGACCAAAGCAAAGACATTCCTTTTATTTTCTCTTAGCATTGCAGAAACACACACATCTGTAACATTTCTATCTTTATACATGGAGTCTCTTGATCACATATATTAGAGTGGACTTAATGGCTGTTAACAACAGCAACATTTGTATTATAAATTATCCCATCCTGACTAATACAAAAGAGCCCTGGTGGTGTTGTAGCTTTATTGAGATGTGTGGCTGCTTAAGTGAAAGGTCATAGTTTTGAATCTGGCAACCCTGTGAGAGAAACATAAGTAGTCTCCTCCTATAAAGATTTACGGCCTCAGAAAACTAATGGCAGGTTGCCATGAGTTGGAATCAACTCTACAGCAATGGATTTGAGACTTTTTGTTTGTTTGCTTTTATTAATCCAAGAGCCATTTTTAAATTAAGCATCTTCTACTCCCCATATAACTCCACTTTCTCAAATCAGAACCAGACTCAAAATATTTTTTAAAATCCAAGAAGCCAAAGGCACCTTTAGTTTGCTATCTATTTAACTTATAATTCAGAAACAGTTGTGCTTGAACTTAACTCAGGACAACAGACCAAGGGGACAGACTCATTGTTACAATGTGTGAGAAATGACACTGCTTTTTTCATATTTATTCTGCTTTCTCCCTGTTAGCAATAGATCCTAGAAAGGCAGCATTCTTGGGGTAACACTTCTGTACCACCAGAGGGCAATACTATAATATATTCTCAGTGTTTCGGCTGATGCACATAATAACTTCCAATGAACACAAAAGGGGTGATATAAAATCAGCATTTGTTATAAGGGGCAGGAGTCAGATAACAGAATCATAGAAAAGTCCCTTGAAAATGGAATGGAACATCAAGAAGAACTTTTAAGATATATCTCATCCCACATCCCACCACTAACTCCACTGTAATAATTCCAAAGGCTAACTCTGCCTGTATTTTCCCCATATGTGTAAAAATAGTCTGTAAACTCAGCTTCACGACACATGAAAAAAACAAAGTAGAAGTAGTGGCTTGTCTAGGAGTATGTGGAGGCTAAAGACTGAATCCAAGGGCACAGTCAGATAGAGGTGACACAAAAATTATTGTCTGTAAAATATACAGTGTTTCAATAGATTTTTTTTATTTTTAGTAATATCTTTATTATTATGTATAAACACTAAAGAGAGCTCTGGTGACCTAATGGTAAGAATCTTTGCTGAAATCCCAAAGGCATGCAGTTCAAATCCACCAGCTGCTCCGTGGGAGAAGGATGAGCAATCTCCTTTTGTGTGATTAATTGCCTCTTAAAACCTTCTCTAGGTTGGTTTCAACTAAATAGTACACAACAACAAAATAACAACTAAATTTTTTAAAGCCTAGTTTAGATATATCAATATATCTAAAACTGAATCCAGTGGTGTAGAGGTAAAGAGTTGCACTGCCAACTCAAAGGCACGTGGTTAAAATCCATCAGCTGCTCTTTGTTAGAAAGATGAGTAATCTTCTCCCATGCAGTTTACTGAAGGGTCAGCTATTATTTGGTTCTGACTCAATGGTACATAACAACACCATGCTAATGTACTTTTTAAATATTCTGATACACTCCTATCACAGCTGTCATTATTACCCAGTTACAAAGCTTTGGATCCCCTAGGAACATGCAGATGCATGCTAATGTTTTTCTTACTGTCATCATTTTTTAACAATTGCAAATTTTATCAAGTTTTCTGGTTATTCAGCTACAATTATTATT
>NW_006399814.1:10551990-10553559 GCF_000299155.1 Elephantulus edwardii
TATTGCACTGTACAGCCTTCATTCTGGACTCCTCTCATGACAATAATACCTAATCATATATCCCTTTTAAACAGTTCTCTCCCTCATCTGCTGCAATGCAGTCAGCTACAATTCTATGTAGTCAAAAGGAGCCAATCCTTGGGGGAAAACATCATGCTGAGAAAGAGAGTGAAAGAGAGGAAGATCCTCAACTAGAGCGATTAAGACAGTGACTACAACAATGAGCTCAAGCATAACAGAGATAATGAGAATGATGCCAGATATGGAAAGGCTCTAATCTGTTGTTCATAGGGTCACTATCAGTTGTAGTTGGCTTGACGGCATATAAGAACAACAAAAACAATTCTAGTAAGCGGTATTTGTGAATCTGTATCAATAACTTTTTTGTTGTTATTGTTATGTGCTGTTGAGTTGCCTGCGACTCATAACGACCCTATCCAAAATTGCTCTGAACCCTGGTCAATTCTGAACCACTTTCATTGTCTTTAACATATCTACCCTTAATATCCCAGTTATTGTGTTGATTCATCTCATTTGGGGTCTTCCTGCCCTCCAACCTTCCAAGCATGAGATCTTCTTTAAAGACTGGCCCTTCCTGGATGCATGACTAAAATATGTGAGATGTGGTCTCAAAATCTTTACCACCAAGAAGCAGCTTGGTATCGTCTTTTCCAGGACAGACCTGTTAGTTCTCTTGGTCTCCCATGGTATGTTCAGAACTCTTCTCCAGCACCACAACTCAAAGTCATCAATTCTTCTTCTGTCATACTTGGTCATTGTCCAGCTCTCTGATGCATAGCAATTACGAAGACCATGGCCTGGATCAGGGGCACCTTTGTCTCTAGACTAACATCTCTGCTCTTCAGCACTATGGAGAGATCCCTGACAGCAGATTTCCTAATGCAATTAATATTTTTTTTCTCCCTGACTGCTGGTGCCAAGTGTGTTGTTTGTGGAACTGAGCAAGATGAAGTTTTTAACACTCTCAGTCTCTTCTCCATCTATCATGATGGTTCCAGTTGGCCCAGTGGTGAGAATTTTTGTTTTCTTGATGTTGAGTGTCAATCCGTATCATAAACTACAGTAGATGCTTCAGGCCCTCCTCAGTTTCAGCAAATAAGGTTGTGTCATGTGATAATACAGGTTGTTGATGATTTTTACTCCAATCCTGATGCCAATTTCTTCCTCATAACATTGTGCCTCTAGAATGATCTGTTCCACATATAGATTGAAAAGATATTGAGACAGGACACATCCCTGACACACTCCTTTCCTAATTTTGAACCATGCAGTGTTTCCTTGCTCTGTTCTGACAACTTTCTCTGGTCTAAGTTTCACATAGCACAACTAGATGTTCTGGGATGAACATTCTTCTTAAGATTAGCCACAATTTGTTGTGATCCACACAGTCAAATGCCTTCGCATAGTCAACGAAACACAGATAGACATTTCTCTGGTACTCTCTGTTTTGAGCCAAGATCCATCTGACATTGGCAATGATGTCCATAGTGCCACACCCTCTTCTGAACCCAGCTTGTATTTTTTATAGTTCTCTGTCTAGTCACTTTC
>NW_006399814.1:10555660-10559819 GCF_000299155.1 Elephantulus edwardii
ATTATTGTCATGACAGGAGTCCAGAATGAAGGCTGCATAGTGGAGTGGACTTGTGGGGAGAGATTGTATAACAAAGAAAGGATTTTTCTTTTACTTTTCAAAGAGAAAAGGGAACTAGGGGAGAGGTTGTGTAGGGAGAAAAGTGCAACATTGAATGAATGGAAATCCAAAGTCTAAATTTTTATTAAAGTTAATTTTTTAAAAAATGCCTATATGAAGGAAGAAAACTCTCTTAAGATCAACAATCTAGCTCAACAACTCCAGGAACTAAAAAGATATGGGCAAACTAATCTGAAACCTTCCAGAGTAAAAGAAATAACAAATATTAACAACAACAAGTAAATCCAACTTGATTATCTGGGAATTCTCTGGTGATGTATTGTTACTAATCATATTTGTTAACTTCAACACTTTATTGGATCTTCTTTTTTGTGGGTTGGAGCAAATATGGAAACGCCTAATCCGTTGACCAGGTCTTCCAAATTTCTTGGCATAGACTAGCACACTCAGAGCTATATAGGATTCCTCAAACACCTCAAGTGGTAGTCCATCAGTTCCTGAGGCCATTTTTATTTTATTTTTCCCAACAGCTTCAATAGCACTTGGATTTCTTCCTTCTTTACCACTAGTTCTCGATCATATGGTACTTCCGCAAATGGTTATGTGTCAACCAGTTCTTTTTGGCTTTTTGGTACAATGACTCTGTATATTCCTTCCATCATCTTTTAATACTTCCTGTATTGTTCAAAATTTTGCCCACAGCATATTCTTTTAGTGTTGCAACTCAAGACTTTAATTTATTCTTCAATTCTTCCAGCTTGTGTGCCAAACATTTTCTTCCTTTTCAGTTTTCTAACTCATCTCTTTGCACATTCCATTAAAATATTTTGCTTTGTCTTTTTGAGAAGCCCTTTGAAATATTCTGTTCTATTATTTCAGCACTACTATATGATTCAAATACACCAGCTGCCCTGCAGGAGAAGGATGGGTAATCTCCTAGTATATGATTTATTGCCTCTTAAAACCCCCTGGAGGGTCAGCTATGGCTCAATTCTGACTCAGCTGTATACAACAACAACAAAAACTCCATTCTAGAATAAGTTTCAGAATACCTTATGACATCCATTTTGATCTTTTCTTTCTTTCCTGTGATCCTTTGATCCTTTTGATTTTTCCCCTTTCTTTCACAATTACATTGTGCTATCTTCATGGATGATGATATTGATACTTATTGTTGTGTACCACTAAGTAAAAATCGACCCATAGCTGACTCTCTGGGGAATTTTCAGAAGAACTTAACTGCATGGGGGGACATTGACCATACTAGACTTTTTAAATGTAGAAATTAACAGCTGAACAAAGGTATATGAAATAAAAGCAACTCAGAATAAAGCAATACACTTGAAAAGATAAGCAAAGCCAGAGATGATAATATCTGGCTTCAAAAACAGAATAAAGTTATAGCAGTCAACACAGTGTTGTGTTGATTCTCACCATTGTGCCAATTGGCAGCACCATGATAGAGAAGAAATTGAGGTTGTCAACAATTTCATCTTGCTAAAACTCCACAATTAACACTCTTGCCACCAGCAGTCAGGAAATCAAAAGATGAATTGCACTGGAAAAATCTGTGGTCAAGGTACTTTCCAGAGTTCTTGGAACCAAAGATGTTAGTCTAGAGACGAAGGTGTTCCTGATTCAGGTCATGGTCTTTGCAATTACTTGCATCAAAGAGCTAGATAATGATTAAAGATGATAGAAGAATCCATCCCTTTGAATTTTGGTGCTGGAGTATTGAACATACCATAGATTACCAAGAGAACAAACAAGTCTGTCTTGGAGAGAGTGAAACCAAGTTTCTCCTTGGAGGCTATGATTTTGAAGCTCCATCTCATATACTTGGGGCTTGTGGCCAGGAGGGACTGGTCTTTGGAGAACATCATGCTCAGAAGGGTGAAGGGACAGCACAGGAGAGGAAGGCCCCAGATGAGATGGATTGACATATTAACTGTAGTAATGAGGTGCATCACAGTCAGTGAGACTGGGTCAGAATAGAGTAGGGCTCAGAGCTATTGTATTTAAAGTTGTTATTAGTCAAAGACAATTCATTGGCACATAAAAACAACAGTTTTGTGTTAGAATGGTGATAGATAAATATGTGAATGGAAGTGTCTAAAGAATCTAAAAACAGACTTCCATTTATATGGTCAATTTCTTTTCAACAAAGGTGCCAAAGCAAACTAATGAGGGGAAAGTTGTTTTGGGGTGTTTTTTTTTTTCTTCAAATGGTGCTGAACAATAGATCTCCCTACGGAATGAAATGAAGCTAGACTCCCTACTCACTTTACACACAAGATTTAACTTGAAATGAGTCATTGACTTAAATGCAAAAGCTAAATAAGAAAAGTATAAGAATAGATCTTCCCAAGCAGAAGATAGGGAAAAAATGTATTTAAGTCATAAAAGAAATTATTGATAAAACAGGATTAATCAAAATTAAAAACTTCTGCTCATGAAAAAGCATCATCAATAAAATAAAAACGGCACAGACTGGAAATAATATTTGTAAAATATGTATCTGAGGAAAGATTTGTATCCAGAATATATAAAAACTTCTACAATTCAGTAATAAAAGGGACAAAACACCATAAAAATGGTCAAACGACTTAACAGACATTTCAAAAAGGAAAATATATGAGTGGCCAATAAACTTATAAAAAAGTGCTCAACATTATTAGACATTAGGGAAATGTAAAGGATGTGGAGTAACCAAAATGCTCAAATTGCTGGTAGGAACATAAAAGAATACAACCACTTTGACAAAATTCTTTGGCAATTTCTTATAAAGTTAAATATACACTCACACTTTGAGCCAGGAATTCCAATCCAAGGTATTTATCCAAGAAATATAAAAACATATGTTCATAAAATGACTGTACGAGAATGCTTATCACTGATTTACTCACATAACTAAGAAAAGGGGAAAAATGAAAATCCCAAATATTATTTGACAGAAAATTGGATAAAATATTGATACACACAGACATTAAAGTGGGCAAAATAACAGAACACAAAAGGGATATGTCTTATAATTCCATCTATATGACATTCAAAATAAATCTGAAATAAAAATAACAGAAAAATTATTATCTCTTGGGGTGGGAATCAATTGCAAAAGAACATGAAGAAATTTCCTGAGGGGATATATATGTTCTGCATTGTGACAGCAGTAATAATTGCATGATGTATTCATCCATCAAAATGGTCCAAGTAAAATATATGCACTTTAGTGTTTGTACAATTTATAATGACAGAAACTCTACAAAATTATTATCTTCTTCATCAGTTTAGGGGTGTGGGGATTGGAATTAGAAAAGATACAAGAATTGGAGAATTTGAACATTATTATAGGTAAGTGATAAATATGTGGGGGTAAATTGTGTTCTCTTGTTTACATTGTAAAGGTTTGAAATTTCTTGTAAAGAATTTTTTTGTAATAAAGGTGAAATAAATTAAAACAACCAATACTGAATTAGTTACTAATAAGACAGTATTCAAAAACACATTAAAGTTTTTCCAATAAAAGAAAAGTTATCTATATGGATGTATGGATAAATGGAATTACTATGCAAAATGGTAAATATGTGAATAATTACAATTGTACAAGACTGTTCTCTTTCACTACTCCACAAATTGCTGTCTCTCAGATACAACTCTAGGTCTAAACATACAGATTAAGACAGACTAGGAAGAAGGTTTGGCCATCCACTTCTGAAATGGCAGGCCTCTGAAAACCCTATGTACATCTAAGAAGAATGGGAATCCCAGAACATTTAATCGTGCTAACGCGAAATCTATACTTGGACCAAGAGGCAGTTGTCAGAACAGAGCAGGGAAACACTGCATGGTTCAAAATTGGGAAGGGCGTACACCAGAGATGTGTCCTGTCTCCATACCTTTTCAACCTGTATGCAGAGCAGATTATCCGAGAGGCTGGGCTCTATGAGGAGAAGTGTGGCGTTAGGATTGGTGGACGATCTACCAACAATCTGCGTTATGCAGATGACATAACCCTGCTCGCTGAAACTGAGGAGGACCTCATGCACTTACTGCAGCCTTCAGTATGGATTGAGGCTCAATGTCAAGAAGACAAAAATTC
>NW_006399814.1:10564729-10567040 GCF_000299155.1 Elephantulus edwardii
TGGGCATCTTCCTCTCTTTTCTAACCCTCCATCTTTTGCAGCATGATGTTACTCTAAGGATTGTATTCTTCTGAAAATAAGCACAAAATAAGTGATACAAAATTTCACCATCCTTGTCTTTAAGGAGCACTCCAAGACAGATTTGTTTCTTCTTTTGGCAGTCCATGGGATATTCAAAACTCTTTGCCAACACCACTATGCAAAGGCTTTTATTCTTCAGCCTTCCTTACTTATTGTCCAACTTACAGTTGAAAGGAAGTGAAAAAAAATCAAGGTTTGGATTAGGTGGACCTTAATCTCTAAATGGACATTGTTAGTCTTTGGCATTTTGGAAAGGTCTTTGACATTATATTTTCCCAATGCAACATATTTTTTATTTCTTGACTCCTGGTACTAAGGATGTCAATTTTGCAGATCCAATTAAAATCATTGACAACTTCAATCTTTTTTTTTCTAGATATAATAACAATGTCTATTGAAATAATTGACAACCTCAATAACTTTTCCAGTTATCATAATAATGCCTATTAGTCTGGTGGTGAGAATTTTGCTTTCTTGATGTTGAGATATAATCTATATTGAAGGCTGTAGTCTTTGATCTTTGCAGTAAACTCTTCAAATCTTTACTTTTTTCAAGTAAGGTTGTGTCACCTGCATAATGTAGGTTGTTAATGAGTCTTCCTCCAATACTGATGTCACATTCTTCTCCATCCCAGCTTCTTGAATTATTTACTCAGCCTACAGACTGAATAGGTGTGAAGAAAGAATACAATCTTGATGCATGGAAACAATTTTAAAACATGCTCTGTTAGGACAACTGCTTCTTGGTCGATGGTATAGCTTCTACATAAGCACAATCAAGTGTTCCGGGTTTCTCATTCTTCTTAATGTTAGCAATAGTTTGTTATGATCTACACTGCCAAACACTTATGCATAATCAGTAAAGCATAGTAAAAAAACCCCAAAACACCACACCAAAAATCAAACATGTTTCTGGTATTCTTGTTGTCAGCCAAGAGCCATCTGACATCAGCAAAGATATATCCCTTGCATTATGGTCTCTGAATCTAGCTTGACTTTTGGCAGTTCCTTGTTAACAAACAGTTCTAGTAATTTTTAAATAATCTTAAGCAATATTTTATTTGCCTGTGATATTAACGATATTGTTTGATAATTTAGTTTGTTGGACCACGCTTCATGGTAATGGAAACAAATATGAATCTCTTACATAGGTAAGCTGTGTTCCATATATTTTTGTCAGAGACTGGTGAATATATCTAGGGTTGCATCTATGTCCTAAAACACCTTCAATGGTATTCCATCAATTCCTGGAATCTTATTTTTTGGCAATGTTTTCAGTACAGCTTGGACTATTTCCTTCAGTATTGGTTCTTTTTTTATTTTATTTTATTAATTTTAATGAACATTTACAGAGATTTGGATTTTCATTCATTCATTGCTGCACTTTTCTCCCTGCCCAGCCCTCCCCCCGAGTTTGCTCTTCTCTCTGAAAAGCAAAAGAAAAATTCCTTCTTCGGTATACAATCCCCACACATCCCTCCCACCACCCCGAGCACACTCCACCATGCAAGTATTGGTTCTTTTCTTAAATTTTTTAAAAAATTTGTGTATGTACCGTCAAATAGGATCTGACTGGTACAGGAGGAGACTGACCCTCCTTCTCCATCAGAGCATCTGGTGGATTTGAAAAGTGTACCTCTGGGATTGCAGTGAAGCTTCTTGCCACTAGGCCACCAGAGCTTCCTCAGTACTGGTTCTTGATCAGTACTGAATAATTTTTTTTTTTGGTACAGTGACTCTGTGTATTTCTTATATCTTCTTTTGATGCTCCTTTTAGTACTCAAGATTCTGTCCATAGCATCTTCATTTATTGTTGCTACTGAAGGCTGCTTCTATATGGCCCAAGCACCATCTGTGATTGGTTGCAGATTAGACTATTGTGGTTTTCTCTGGAACTTCCACTTTCATCTATTTGCCATCAGAGTAAACACAAGCCTCCACTGATAGGTATATATGGCAGCTGTGCATGAGATATCTTGACCAGAAATGAAATCTCTAACTAGTTTAGTAGACACTTCCAGTGTTGAATGTAAGGAACTCTGGTGATAGAGTCTGTTGTGTTGGAATACTACCCTATTTCCAGCTATTCCAGCAGCATTCGGGAGGAAAAAGGAACATCTGCTCCATTGAAGTTTTACAGACTTAGAAATATAATGAAAGGTTACCATGAGTGTGACTTGAATCAACTACCGTGGGTTTAGTTTGGTCTGATTTAGAGCCAATGTCAATA
>NW_006399814.1:10568820-10574814 GCF_000299155.1 Elephantulus edwardii
TTAGTGTCTTGAATTCTTCCTTGTGCTTTGTCTTCTCTACATTCCAGTGCAATTGTCAGAGTTTCTTCTGACATCCATTTTGGTCTTTTCTTCGTCTTCTGTCTTTGTAATGACCGTTTGCACTCTTCCTGGATGATACATTTAACATCCTCCCACAACTCCATTTTACATCTCTATGGGTTACTTTTCTGGTTTATTTGACAAAGTGGCATCTGGTACTGCTAAATTAGAATCCCAAAACTTCAAGCTTAAAATATAGAAGCAATCTTATTGTCTTATTGGAAAGTTTGGGGTTTGGTAGAGCTCCCCGATTAAAACAATCTTGGAAGCAGGAGTGGCATCCACTTCCAAAATAGCTTGCCCCTGGAACCCCTATGAACCTGGATAAAGGAAGAAAGTTATACAAGTATCCAGGTCTTTTGTTCATAGGGTCACTATGAGTCACCTATGACTCTATGGCACTTAACAATAACATAGAGATCAGTTGACCTAGTGGACAGAAAGTGACGCTACCAAGCCTAAGGTGGGTGACTGATCCGCAGCCATCAGGCCTGTTTTTAATTGGTTTTGGTCAAACATTCTTCTATGTCATATAGTCCTGGTCTGTCCACTTGCTGTACAGAGGTAACTTGTGGTTGCTGTTAAGCTGACCACTGTGACACTGATGTGTCAAATGAGAGAATGACTACCCATGGTAGACAGTGTTTGGTAGAGCTCCCTGATTAAACAAGCTTGGGAGCAGGAGTGGCATCCACTTCTGAAATAGCTTGCCTCCGAAAACCCTGTGAACCTGGAGAAAGGAAGAAAGTTATACAAGTGTCCAGGTCTTTCATTCATAGGGTCACTATGAGTTGCCTACGACATGACAGCACTTAACAACAACAACAACAATGGGTTACTTTATATCTGCCTTTTCCATTTTAGTTATTCGTGTTGTTGTTGTTGTTGGATACAATTGAGTTGGATGTGACCCATAGCTGACCCTTCAGCAGGTTTTCATATGCAGTTAATGGAAGAGAAAGAGATTGTACATCTTCTACCACAGAGCAGCTGCTAGATTCAAACCATATGCCTTCACGATTGCAACACAACTTCTTGCCATTATTCTGGTAGTATGCCTAAAATTAAAACCCAAAACCCTTGCCATTGAGTTAATTCCAACTCATGATGACCCTCAATTAGGTTTCCAAGGCTGTGAACCTTATATGAGTGAGACTATCTTATCTTTCTCCTTAGAAGCATCTTGTGGGTTCAACCATTGATCTTCTGGTTAGCATACCAATTCTTCATCTAATATATTACTTGTTGTTATTATGTGCCATCGAGTACACTACCACTCATAGCAACTCTGTAAACAATAAACCATAGCCTTACCTTATCCTGCACCATCCTCATGATCTCTGATATGTTCAAACCCATTGTTATAGTCACTGTGTCAATCCATCATGTAGAGGGTCTTCCTCTCTTTTTCTGACCTTTCCCAACATGATCTCCATTTCCATGAACTAGTCTCTCCTAAAAATATGCCCCAAGAATATGAGATGAAATTTCACCATCCTTGCCTCTAAGGAGTTCTCTAGTTGGACCTTCTTCAAGGCAGACATGTTTGTTCTTTTGGCAGTCTATGGGATATTTGGTATTCTTCATCAACACCAAGATTTACATCATTTACATCATAAAACATCATTTCCTCTTTTGTCATCCTTATTCATTGTCCAACTTTCAGATGCATAGGAAGCAGATGAAAAGATCATTGCTGGATCAGGCAGATGTTAGTTTTTAAATGAGTGAATGACCTTGTTCTTATTTTATAATTTTAATGAAAATTTACAGAGATGTTGGATTTCCATTCATTAACAAATGGTGTTGGCAAAGTGGAGGAAAATATTTGTAGAAAACTCAAGCAAGATCCACACCTGACTCCATGCACAAAAACCAATTCAATGTGGATCATGGACATAGGACTAAAACCAAGGACTATAAACTTCATTAAAGAAAAGCTTAGAATAACTCTAGAAGTCCTAATCCACAACTTTAACAGTCTTCCAAGCATCCTGAAATATCTTTGTTCTTTAGTACTTTGTAAAGATTCTTGACAGCAGATTTTTCCCTATGTAACACGTCTTTATTTCTTGACTGCTGGTACCAAGAGTATTGATTGTGGATTCAAATAAAATAAAATTACTGACTTCAATCTTTTCTTCCTCTATCATAATTGTGATATGATACTTTTGTTTTGATATTGAGTTGTAATCCATGCTGTAGGCTTATAGTCCTTGATCTTCTGCAGTAAATCCTTCAAATGTTCACTTTCTGCAAGCAAGGTTTTGTCATCTGCATAATGCAGATTGTTGGTAAGTCTTCCTCCAATTCTGATGCCATATTCTTTTTCATATATTACAGCTTCACAAATACTAAGCGTACAGGTTGAATAGTTATCAAGAAAGTATACAACCCTGGTGCATAACTTTCCTGACTTTAAATCATACAGTGTCCCCTTTTTCCATTCAGACAGCTGCTTCTTCATCTATGTATAAGTTTCAGATTGGCACAAGGGGCTATCACACATTCAAGCAAGATTCAGAATAGACTGTTGTATGTGGGATATCATTGCTGATGTTCGATAGATCTTGGTTGAAAGTAGGAAATACCAGAAAGAAGTTTACTTTTATTTTATTGACTATGTAAAGGTATTTGTGTATAAATCATAGCATTGAGAAAAAGACAACAAAGCCACTTATTGTAGTTAGATGCCATTAAGTCAAGTATGACTCACAATAGACCCTATGAACAACAGAGCTGAACTCTGTCCTATGCTGTGACATTCTCATCAACTCTAACATACTTAAGCCCATTGCAGCCGTCACTCTGTCAGTCCATCTGGTTGAGGGTATTCTTCTCTTTTACCAATCCTCCACCTTTTCAAGCATAATGTTCCTATACAAGGAATAGCCTTTCCTAGCAACATGTCCAAAATATGTGAAATGAAGCTTTGTCACCTTTGCCTCCAAGGGCCACTCTGGCTGTACTTTCTCCAAGACATATATACTTTTTCTTTTGGCAGTCGATAGGATATTCAATACTCTTTTCTAACTCTATAGCTCAAAGGCATCTATTCCTTTGTGAAATCAGGGTACATTCACATGATGAAATACTACGTAACATTCAGGAGCAACAATTTCAAAACTACTACATAACTTGGGAGAGGCTGGAGAGCATTATGCTGATTTTAACTCAGTCTCATAAGGACAAATACTGTGTAATACTATTATTTTAAAAACAGAAGGATGGCAAGTAAAATGTGTATCGGGGTCAAAAGGGAGAAGGGGTGGAAGGAGAGTGGTGAGGATGGGCAGGGGGAAATTAGCGGATTACACAACTTGGGGAGTGGAGAGAGAGGATAAAGGAAATGGGAAAGATCTGGCAAGGATCATAAAGATGGGGTAATGGTGGGCATAGTTCAATGGTGATTAATTTTACAAACCACAATGAACGGGAATAATTGTATGAAACACAATGTGAATGAAGGATAGTGTGAAACACAGTGTATATGAATTTCGTATGAATACCACCATAAAAGAAACATCTTTTTAAAAATAAAAAAGAAAGGATCTACCATTATACTGGGGCATCAATTCTTCTGTCATCCTTATTCATTGTCCAGCTCTCAGATGCATAACAAATGACTGAAAAGACTTTAACCTAAGTCAGATGCACTCGAGTTCTCATACTGAGGACAAATGTTAATATTCTTAAGTATTTTGGAGAGATCCTTGACTGAAGATTTGCCCAAAGCAATGTCTCCTATCTCCTAACTTCTCGTACCCGGGTTATTGACTGTGGATCCAAGTAAGATGAAGTCGTTGACAATTTCAATCTTTTCTCCATCTATCTGATGTCATTAATCAGTCCAGTGGTAAGAATTTTTGTTTTCTTGACATGGAAATGTAATCCATACTGAAGTCTGTAGTCTTTGATCTTCAGTTCTGAGCTTCAGGTTCTTCTCACATTAAGCAAACACAGTTAGGTCATCTGCATGATGCAATTTCTTGATACGTCTTCCTTTGATCCTCATGCCACATTCTTTTTCATCGAGTCCAGCTTCTCTAGTAGTGATTTGCTCAGCATGCAGTTTGAATAGGTATGGAGAGAGGATACAACCTTGGTTCACACCTTTCTTAATTTTAAATCATGTAGTGTTCCTTGTCTCTGTTCACAAAACAGCCTTTTGGCCTAGACAGGTTTCACATGAACACAATCAAGACTTCTGAGATTCTCATTCTTCTCAATGTTATCCATGATTTGTCAATAATACACAAATAGACACTAAGAATTAGCTTTGTTGTCAATTGAAACTGAGTAGCTTTTCAAATATTTGTTAAACATCTAGACATTGTCTTTTATGAAGTGCCTATTCAAGACCATAGAATATTATTTAACCATAAAGAGAAATTAAGTTTTGATATGTGCTATGACTAACATACATGAATCTTGAAAAGATATACTGAGTAAAATAAGTCAACTACTCAAAGACAAAAAAATATGATATCACTTGAATAAAAGATATGTTGTTGCTGTTTTTAGGTGCTGCCAGATTGAGTATGACTCATAGTGATGCTATGAACAACAGATATGAATCCTGTCCTATGCTGTGTGGTCCTCATTGTCTCTAACATACTCGAGACCATTGCAGCAATCACTGTATAAACTCATCTGATAGAAGGTCTTCCTATCTTTCATTGACCCCCTACATTTCCAAGCATAATATCTTTCTCCAAGAAATAGTATCTCCTAACAACAGGCCCAAAGTATGTGGGATGAAACCTTGCCATCTGTGATGTTGGAGAAGGGTGCTGAAGGTCCCATGGACTACCAAAAAATCAGACAGGTATGTCTTGGAGAGACTGCACCCAAAGTCCTCCTTAGAGGCAAACATGATGAAGCTTCATTTTACATACTTTGGGCATGTTGCTAGGAGAGGCTACTACTTGGAGAAGGACATCACACTTGGGATGGTGGAGGGGTGGAAAAGGAGAGGAAGACCCTCAGCCAAAAGGATTGACATAGTGACTGCAGCAATGGGCTTGAGGCTGATGGAGATTGCCCATATTTCTCCCTTGGAGCCACTGGTGGATTTGAAGTGTCAAAGAGATACTGTCTCTGGGTTAGCAGCACAACTCCCTACCGACCATGCCATTAGAACTCCATAAAAATATACATATTGTTGTTAGATGCCATAGACTTATAGTGAACCTATGAACACCATATCTGAACGCTATCCTATCTTGTTCTATCCTCATCATTTCTGATATAATTGAGCCCATTACAGCAATCACAGTGTCAGTCCATCTGGTGGAAAGCTGTCCTCTTTTTTATTGACGTTCCACCTTTTCAAACATGATGACGCTAACAAGAAACAGCCTCTCCTAGCAACATGCAAACAAAATATTAGATGCTTTGTCATCTTTGCCTCCAAGGAGCACTCTAACTGTACAAGACATACCTGTTTGTTCTTTTGGCAGTCTATGAGATATTCAGAACTCTTTTCTAACCCTACAGATCAAATGCATCAATTTTTCTTCTATCATCCTTCTTCCTTGTCCAGCTCTCAGATGCAAGTATTGAAAAGACTTTGGCCTGACTCAGATGCACCTTAGTCCTCAAACTGACATCATTGTTCCTCCGTAATTTGTAGAAATCCCTGACTGCAGACTTTCACAATGTAGTAAGTCTCCTAATTTCCTGGCTGCTGTTATCAAGGGTGTTGATTGTGGATCCAAGTAAGAGGAAGTTGTTGACAATTTCAATCTTGTCTCCGTCTGTAATGATGTTGTCTATTGGTCCAGTGGTGAGAAACTTTGTTTTCTTGACTATAAGATGTAATTGACATTGAAGGATGCGGAAGACAGATGGCACAACTTTGTCTGCTGAATGTGAATAGGACTTGGAGTGCTTAATGGATTAGATCAAAGACTGAAGCCTCCAATATGGATA
>NW_006399814.1:10576078-10582617 GCF_000299155.1 Elephantulus edwardii
TTGTACATCGGGTTGCTATGAGTCGCAAACGACTTGACGGCACATAACAACAACAACAACATATATAGCTCACACAGGGCAGTATTTGATACTGCTGTGCATCTGTCATCATGAGTGAGAAGTCCACTGAATGGCAGCTACTTGCAACAAATGTTGGTTATCTCTCTATAAATGATATTGAATAAGAAGCAACAATAAACCTGAAAAGCGTATACAGTGCTAAGCATTTACCTTTGCTCTCTAATCTATAGGTCATCTGGATATGTTTATTTGGGTTTTGAGTTGTTTTCCTTTTTTTCAGTTTTCTTTGGGACTATCATACTTAATGAGTAACTTTGCTTGTCTTAATTGGGCCTTCTCAAATTTCTGGTGATCTCTGCTCTAATAACTTTTTTCTTCTGAATAGCAGATGGCCAGCCTAGGTTTAGTCAGAGGCACGTTCTCATGACAATAATGAAGGAATAGGAAAAACAAGCACACGTGCAAATGCCTCTTGAGCTCTACACTCAAAACCAACACAACATCACTTCTGTCATACTATATCAGCCAAAGAAAGTCATGAGTCCAAACTAGGTTTCAGAACTGGGAAAATATAATCTACTTCTTGATGGAAGAAATTACTAAAATTACACAATGCCAACAGCATGAATACAGGAAAGGTTGATGAAATGAGAGCATTTCTATAACAACTCTATTACAACTTAGGACCCAGAAGTTCCATTCCTTCAGCTGAGTTATAAACTCATCTGAAATGTGGCAGTAAGAATATCGGTGGCAGCAGTTTTCCTAAAGCTCCAAGTTGTAAACAAACGTCTGTCATAGTAGTGCAGGTAAAAGAATTATGATATATATGTTTATTAAAATATCCTTCTGAGTAAGAGTGTATTACAACTATAAACAATAATATGGATGAATCATAAAGACACCGGACTGAGCCGGGGAAAGTCAAATACAAATTATGAACTGTCAGATCCAATTATGTTCAAAACAAACAAAACAAATTTATGATGTTTCAGTGTCTTGGAATCTAGAAATGGAAAAGGAACTTCTGGGATACAGATAATTTTCTGTTTTTTTAAAATCTAGATGCTATTTACTCCTTTGTGGAAAATGTATAGGTTTTACACTTATGATTTGTACATTTTTTTGCAGGTATGTTATACGTCAGTAAAAAGACAAAGATATGGATGCAAAGAAAGCAAAAGGAATTAACTAACAAAGAAAAGAAGTTAATTAGGAAACAAAGGGCAACAAAGTAGATCAAAAAAGTTGTTTCTTTGAACTAAATAAAGTTAATTAAATGTGGTAAGAATGATAAAGAAAAAATATAAAAGGCAAACATAAAGAATGTCAGGAATTTTTAAAGGCAAATGGTCTTAGTTTCTATTCAAGGGCTGCCATAACAAAATAGCAAAATTGACAGCTTTAAAGACTCATGGTAGAAAATTTGATTTGGTTTTAAATTCCACTAGGCCCTCAGCAATGTAATGACAACCACAATGAAACACCTGTTTACAAACAGGGTCATATTTATTGATACAGGGATTAAGACTTCTATATATGTTTTTGGAGGACACAATTCAATCCATACTCTGTGCCACATCTTGCAAAATATTTTCTCAAAATTTGTTGTTTTTATCTTCAGATTTTGCTTAAAGTGGTCTTGTTTCTGCTTTTAACCAAGCACAAATTTTCCTTTTGTTTTGAGTGTAGTCAGAGGGAGGTTTATTAAAAAACCTTTCCTGATAATTGTGAATATTTTTTCTCTGCGTTTACATCAGAACTCCACAGGGGGCAGTTTCTTAAGTGGTAATAGTTAAGTAGAATCTGAACATGTATTACTGAAGATTCTGTATGCTGTCACATTGAGATTTATTGATCTATCTTGCAGTTTGAATAAATTTTTCATTTATACATGATTTTGTAACATTTTACATTGACCATTTTGGAGATAACAGTTCTCTAAATCAGATCTTCCAAATATTGATATAGTTTATTATGCCTCATAAAAAATATTTTCACTCATGTAATCATTGATTTCATCAGATAAGTATGTTTAGGAAAATTTCATTGCTCTTTAGCACTTTGAAGAGGTCCTTGACAGCAGACTTCCACAATAAAATTTGTCTTTTGATTTCCTGAATATTGGTGCCAAGAGTATTGATTTTGGAGCAAGCTGAAATTGCTAACAACCTCAGCCTCTTCTCCATCCATCATGGTGTTACCAGTTGGCCCAGTGGGAATCTTTGTCTTCTTCGTGTTGAGTTTCAGTCCATATTGAAGACTGCAGTCCTTGACCTTCTGCATGTTGTACCATCTGCATTATGCAAGCTGTTGATGAATCTTCCTGCTACCAGAAATACCAGCTGAGTTTAGAAAAGGCAGTGGCACAAGGAACATTATCACCAATGTCAGATGGATCTTGGCTAATAGCAAAGAGTACAAGAGGAATGTCTATCTGTGTTTCTTGACTATGTAAAGATATTCTTCTGTGTAGATCACAACAAATTGTGGCTAACCTTGGGAAGAAAGGGAATCCCAGAATATTTAATTGTGCTTAGGTGAAAAGTGTAATTGGACCAGGAAGCAGTCATCAGAACAGAGCAGGGAAACACTGCATGGTTCAAAATCAGGAAGGGAATGCATCTGTCTCCATACCTTTTCAATCTGATTGTAGGTAGATGGGCTCATTTCTAGGTTCTCCATTCTGTTCCACTGCCGTATGTGTCTGTTATTGTACCAGTACCATGTGGTTTTGGTTATTATGACTGTGTAGTAGGTTTTGAGATCAAGAAGTGCAATACCTCTCACTTCATTCTTGTTTCTCAGAAGTGCTTATTCAGGGTCTCTTTCCTTTCCAAATAGACTTGTCAATTTCCTTTTTATCTCTTTGAAAAATGAACTTAGCACCTGTATTTGATTGCACTAAACATGTAAATTGCTTTTGGTAGAATTGTTTTCATTCTGTTGAGTCTTCCTATCCTTGAACAATGAACATTTTTCGTTTTAGTTAGGTCTCTTATGTTTTCTCGCAGTAGTGTTTTGTAGTTTTTCTTATAATGGTCCTTCGAGTTTCTAGATTTATTCCCAAGTATCTTAATTTGTGGCTGGCTATTATAAATGGTACTGCTTTCTTAGTTTCCTTTCCCATGTTTTCTTTGTTACTGTAAAAAAATCCTACTGATTATTGTATATTGATCTTATATCCTGCCTCTCTAATAAATTGGGTTACTAAGTTTAACAGCTTTTTTTTTTTTTTAGTTTTGGGAGTTTTCTGTGTACAGTCTCATATCATCTGCATATAGCAACTGTTTTACCACTGCTTTGTCAGTTTGTATGCTTATTTCCTTCTCTTGTCTTATTGCCCTAGCAAGTACTTCCAATATAGTACTGAATAGGAGTGGTGAAAGTGGGCATCGTTTTCTGGTCCCTGTTCACAAGGGGGAATGCCTTTAGTCTTTCTCCATTGAAAATGATGTTGGCTCTTCGTTTTTCATATAAAATTCCCTGCTATTCCTATGTTGTTGAGTGTTTCAATTAGGATGTAGGACTTTGCCAAAGGTCTTTTCTGCAACAATTGATAGGATCATGTGGTTCTTGTTCTTTGCTTTGTTAATGTGATGAATAAAACTGATTGTTTTTCTTATGTTGCATCATCTTTGTATACCTGTTATGAATCCCACTTGGTCATGATGAGCTTATTTTTTTTTATGTCTTGTTAATTTCTATTGGATAGGATTTTGTTAAGAGTTTTTGCATCTATATTAATGAGAGATACTGTGCTGTAGTTTTCTTTTTTGGTAATGCCTTTGCCTGGTTTTGGTATTAGGATTAAGTTTGCTTCATAGAGCAACTCTGGGAATGTTCTTTCTTTTTATATTTTCTGAGATAATTTAAGTAGAATTGGTAATAGTTCATCTCTAAATGTTTGGTAGAATTTAGCTGTGAAGCTATCTAGGCCAGGACTTTTCTGGGAGGGTATAGTCTTTTTATGATCCACCTAAATTTCTTCTTTTGTGATATGTCTGTCCAAGTGTTCTAATTTGTCTTTGTCAGTCTTGGTAGGGAGTGAATTTCTAGGATGTTTTTAATTTCCCCTGTTGTTGTCATTGTTATGTGCCATTGAATTTCCCGTGACTCATTGTGACTCACTCTATGTTCTGAAGCCGGCCCTGTCCTGATCCAATCTCACTTATTCAGACACACTTACTCTCATTACCACAGTTAGTATGTCAATTCATTTCATCCAGGGTCTTCCTCTTCTCTGCTGTCCCTCCATCCTTATGAGCATGATGTCATTTCCCAAGGACCAGTCCCTCCTTGCCACATGCCCAAAGGATGTATCCTAATCTCCAAGGAGAAACTTGGTTTCACCCTCTCTAAGATAGATCTATTTGTTTTCTTGGGGTCCATTGTATGTTAAAGACTCTTCTTCAGCACCACAACTCAAAGGCATCAGTTTTTCCTCATCCTTAGTCACTGTCTAGATCTCTGATGCTTTACAAGTAATTGCAAAGACCATGGCCTGGATCAGGTGCACCTTAGTCTCTACATTGACATTGTTGCTCTATTCTGACATTGGTCCTGTATATTGTTGTTGTTTGCCTTCGAGTCAAGCATGACTCATACTGACCCTATGAACAAAAGACCTGAAGCCCCTCTACAACTGTCGATATTTATCAAAGTTCATATAGTTTCCAGAAGTATGTTGTTTAGGAAGTGGCTGCCACTTCTGCTTCCAAACCTGTCATAGTATGTTATTGTAGTTATGTGTTGTTGAGTGGCCTATGATGCATAGCGACCCTATGTACAGCAGCTTTGAACCTTTCCCTGTCCTAAGCCAGTCTCACTAATTCTGACACACCAACCCCCATTGCCCCAATCACTGTATCAGTTCATCACATCTGGGGTCTTCCTCTCCTGTGCTGTCTGTCTTTCCTTCCAAGCATAATGTCCTTCTTCAAGGACTGATCTCTTCTGGCCACATGCCCAAAGTATGTGAGACAGAGCTTCACAATACTAGCCTCCAAGGAGATACTTGGTTCCACCCTCTCCAAGACAGACCTATTTGTTTTCTTGGCAGTCTATGGTATATTCAAGACTCTTCTCAGAACCACAACTCGAAGGCATCTATTCTTCAGTCATCTTTAGCCATTGTTCAACTCTCTGAAGTATCACAAATAATTGAGAAGCTCATGGCCTGGATTAGGTGCACCTTTATATCTACACTGACATAGTTGCTCTTCAGCCTTCTGGAGAGGCCCATGACAGATATTTCCAATGCAATTTATCTTTTGATTTCCTGACTGCTGGTGTTAAGAGTGTTGATTGTTGATCTGAGCAAGCTGTAATTGCTAACAACCTTAATCTCATCTCCAATTATTATGGTGCTGCCAGTTGGCCCAGTGGTGAGAATCTTTGTCTTCTTGATGTTGAGCTTCAATCCATATTTAAAACTACAGTACTTGACCTTTTGCAGCCAGTGCTTCAGGTTTTCTTCAGTTTCAGCAAGCAAGTTTGTGTTATCTGCATATTGTAGGTTGTTAATGAGTCTCCCTCTAATCCTGATGCCACTCTCTTCCTCATAAAGCCCTGCTCCCTGAATGATCTGTTCTGCATACAGATTTAAAAGGTACGGGGACAGGATGTGTCTCTGACACACTCCTTTCCTCATTTTGAACCATGCATGCAGTGTTTCCTTTCTCTGTTCTGAGGACTACTTCTTGGCCCAAGTATAGATTTTGTATAAACACAATAAAGTGTTCTAAGATTTCCATTTTCCTCAAGGTTATCCACAATTTATTGTGATCCACACAGTCAAATGCCTTTGCATAGTCAATGAAACACAGATAGACATTCTTCTGGTACTCTCTACTTTCTGCCAACATCCATATGACATTGGCAATAATGTCCCTACTGTCACAACCTCTTCTAAAGTCAGTCTGTATTTCTGGTAGTTCTCTGTCCATGTACTATTCAAGTCTTTCCTAGATATTCTTCAGCAGGATTTTGCTAGAGTGTGATATTAGTGATATTGTTTGATAATTTCTATACTCAGCCGGGTCACCTTTTTTTGAATGAGATTAAATATGGATCCCTTCCAGTCAGTTGGCCTAGTAGTTGTCCTCCAGATTTCTTGGCACAACTTGGTGAGTACATGCAGGGCAGCATCTATTTGCTGAAATACGTCAATTGGAAAACTGTTGTACATCTTTTGTGACTAAGATATTTCACTCAGCATAATGTCCTCCAGGGTCACCTATTTTTTAAATAATATTTTATGAGTTCCTTGTTTTCCAGTATTGCATAGTATTCCATTGTGTAAATATACCACAGCTTCTCTATTCATTTGTTTGTGGATGGGCACTTGGATTGTTTCCATCTCTTTACAATTGTGAAAAATGCAACAATAAACATAGGTGTGCA
Source organism: Elephantulus edwardii (assembly GCF_000299155.1). NCBI lineage: Eukaryota > Metazoa > Chordata > Mammalia > Macroscelidea > Macroscelididae > Elephantulus > Elephantulus edwardii. The sequence goes on from NW_006399814.1 coordinate 10,582,505, forward strand.
TATATCTGTTGGGTGGCAGCTCTGGTTTCTTTAGGGTATATTCCCAGTAGTGCAAATGCTAGGTCAAATGATATATCTATTTTCAACTTTTTGAGAAATCACCATACTGCCTT
>NW_006399814.1:10585712-10598096 GCF_000299155.1 Elephantulus edwardii
TAAATTTAAAAATCTAAAAACAATGTACCTCTTTATCACAGCTTAAATTATTTCTTCCACCTTTTGCAGTTTCTACAGTAGTTGCTCATGTTCCTGCACATTGATATATTTCTTCTGGGTACCTGTCTCTGGAGAATTTGCTTTATTTGTGGCTTCAGTTCTTTCTTCCTACCTGTGTACTTTCTGTAGTTGCTGTTCATACAACTCCAGATCAATTTTTTTTCTGACTCCCTATCTCTGGATATTCTTTTTATTTATGGCATCCATTCTTTCTTCTATCATTTTACCTTCTTCAGTAACTATGCATATAGGTCCATGTCACTAAATTTTGTACTGTCTTTCTCTAGGGATTTTTGGGTCTGCAATATATTCTTCTTTTTTATGAGAAGGCTTGTTTTGATTTTCCACAGCGTTTGAGGCTCTCTACTGCTTTCTTGACATTATGGGAAGTTTTTCTTTACAAATACATTGATTAGATACAGGCTTAAAGTTTCCCGTTTATGAGGAAGGGCAACTCTCTCTACCTGAAGGCAGTTCACCTTCCCTAAAGTCTTTAAAGTCCTTTCTGGTATACAGCAATATTACATGAGTGTGGCCCATGTCTCCTAAAGTCCATTATATTGTCCTCAGTGGTCATTGGTCTGGCCTCTGACCAGTTTCTTCAACTGATGCAGTTTCTACTGAGGATACTTTTACTTCTTTAATGAAATTCACTATTTTCTTCCCCTTCCCCTTTTTCCTTTAGGTGAAAGGAAAATAACTGTAGTGCTACAGAGTCGGGTTTTTGGCTGCTAACCAAAGGGTGGCCATCTAAACTTACAGGATACTTATTAGTGTAAATAAGAAGTAGTTTGTTTCTGTAAAGATTTGTACTCTCAGAAACTCTATGGGGCTGTGGTATACTGTGTTCATCAGGCCACTGTGAATAAGAATAGACTTAATGGCAGTTGGTTTGGGTTTTTTCACTGTAAATGTACTGCAGTGAAGGATTTAATGACTGATAGTACAGTTTGAGGCTACTGCTTTGATTGATGTCATTGTTGTGGTGGTTAGCTGCCTTCAAGTTGAACATGATTCACTGACCCTAAGAACAACAGGTCTGAAATATGTCCTATATTGTGCTATCCTCGTCTCTTGGAGGGGTTAAACTGACTATGGCAGGCACTGCCTGGAATAAAGACAAAACAAATATCCTGCTCTGAAACAGCATAACCTTGAATCTCACATTGAAGTTGCCTTCTGATAAAGAGGTGATTATGGAAACAGAGAAGGTCAGAAATAAGATGACACTGTAAAAAACATCTTGGAGTTGAGTTAATCTATTTTACTGCTTATGTATGGATATAGAATACATCCCTGATGCACTCCTTTCCCAGTTTCAAAGCATGAAGTCCTCCCCTGCTCCGTTTGCACAACAGCCTCCTGATCCTCATGAGAGAATCCTAGGTTCCTCATGAGCACAAGGAAGTGTTCTGCAATTCCCATTCTCTTCAATGTCAGACACAACTTGTAATGATCCACACAGTCAAATGCCTTTACACAATCAATAAAACACAAATAGACATTCTTCTGGCATTCCTTACTTTCAACCAGGATTCATCTGATATCAGCAATGATATCCCTTGTGCCACAGCCTCTTCTAAATCCCACTTCCCTATCTATGGACTGTTCCAGCAATCTTCAGCAGTATTTTGCTTGTATGTGATATCAGTATTGTTGTTCGATAATTACCACATTTGGTTGAATCACCCTTCTTGGGAATAGGAACAAATATGGACTTCTTCCAATACATTGGCCAGACAGACAGCCTCTAAATTTCGTGGCATAGACTGGTGAGTGCATTCAAGGCTGCATCTGTTAATTGAAACAAGTCAATTGGTATCCCATGGATTCTTGGGGCCTTATTTTCTGCCAATGATTTCAATGCAGAATCCACTTCCTCTTTCATTACCATTGGCTCCTGTTCATATGGTACTTCCTGAAATTTTTCAGTGTCATCATTTCTTTCTGGTATAGTGACTCTGTGTATTCCCTCCATCTTCTTTTGATGCTTTCTGATTAATTCAATATATTGCCCATAGCATCTTTCAACATTGCAACAACAGGCTTAAATTTGTTTTTCACTTCTTTCAGCTTGAGACATGCAGAGTGAGTTCTTCCCTTTTTATTCTCTGATTCCAGCTCTCTGCACATTCCATTTTAATAATTTGCTTTGTCCTCCAGAGCTGCCCTTTGAAAACTGTGTGGTATAGAATTGGAAAAGGACCACATCAAGGATGCATTCTATCTCCATACCTGTTCGATCTATGTGCTGAGAAACTTATCTGAGAAGCTGGACTCTATGAAAAAGAATGTGGCATCAGGATTGGAGGGAGACTTATCAATAACCTGTGTTATGCAGATGACACACCTTACTTGCTGAAAGTGAGGAAAGAATGCAACCTTATGTATGGATTGCATCTCAATATTAAGAAAACAAAGATTCTTACCACTGAACCAATAAGCGGCATCATGGTGCATGGAGAAGAGATTGAAACTGTCAACAGTTTCATCTTGCTTGGATCCACAATTAACACCCTTGGTACAAGTAGTCAGGAAATAAGGAGACTCATTGTACTGGGAAAATCTGCAGTTAGGGGCCTTTTCAAATTATTGAGGAATAGTGATGTCAGTTTGAGGACTAGAATGAGTCTGACTGAGGCCATGGTCTTTCCAATTATTAGCAATGCATCTAAAACCTGGACAATGAATAAGGATGACAGAAAAAGAACTGATGTCTTTGAGCTGTGGTGTCGGAGAAGAGCACTGTTCAAACCATGGACAAATAAGAAAAGGAATAGAGATGTCTTGGAGAGAGTGCAGCCAAGTGCTCGTAAGTGGCAAGAAAGATGAGGCTTTGCCTCAAATAGTTCAGACATATTGCTGGGAGGTTCTATTCCTTGGAGAGGGACATGATGTTGGGAAGGGTGGAAGGTCAGTGAAGGAGAGGAAGACCTTCAACCAGGTGAACTGACAAAGTGACTGCTGCAATGGGCTCTTGTGTGTTAGGAAGTGTGAGGATGGTACAGGACAGGACTAGGTTAAAATCTTTTGTTCATAGGAATGCTATGAATCATACTTGACTCAATGGCACCCAACAACAACAACAACAACAACAATAACAACTGCTTATGTAATGAAATACTTCCCTAATAAAAGTCATGCTGATGTACAGGTCTAGAGGACACTAAATCATGAGATCTTCTCTTCTTATCTCTTGTCTAAGGAAAGTCTTGAATAGTTCATTCTGATTGCCTGGCACTTACTTATTTGCTTGTCAGAGAAGTGTGACTTTTGGTGGCCTTGATGTGATAGCTGGAGAACAGCAAAATGTCCAGACTTCTTTATCTTGGTAAGAGACAGTGCCAGTGAGTACTACTTCATCTCAGTAAGAAGTAGTGCCAGAAAGCACCTCTGCATGTAGGTCATCATTCATAAGGGAAATTTCATAGCTGGGGAAAGAGCTAACTTAAGACCAGAGAATTTATATTAAGATTCTTCATTAGCTCTTAAAATCTGCATCATCACATATTTTATTGTGTCCACTCTTCTTCCTGCCTCATGCTGCCACCTCATCCTAAGTGATGTTTGTTCCCCCCCCCCCAGAATGCCAGCTTGAGATTCCTAAGCTGTTTCCTATTAAGTTCTCTAACAGTGTTTCTCTGAGTAGTAATGTACTTGTTTACTTTTTCCCCCACTTCCACTGTAAATAAACTATCTTACTATCTTGTCTAAGTATGTTGCATTATTAACTTTTTAGATATGACTGTTCTAAATTAAGTGGCCACCTATATAGCTCCTTGACACTAAAAATTAGCATAGACCAGCAGGATCTAAAGACTTAATAGGACTTTGTTTAAAAAGTCTAAATTAAAGTGTGTTGTTTGTGACATTCATTGGTGGGAGGACCTGCCTTATCCACAACAACTCCAAGATTCATCATCAATGCTAGGGACCATTACTACGATGGGGCTCTCAAGGACCAATCCTGACAGCAAAGACTAGGCCATTAGTAGGTAGTTTCCATATCATCCTAAAGTAGGGCATGCTGTTAACCTCCTTCAGGGCCAGCCACAACACCAGACTTCTACATAAGCAATAATTGGAGTGCAAATAGAGGCCAGCTGACAAAGTCTAGAGAACTGTATTGCCCTCACAGGTGTGAATCAGCATCCTGTATTCTACCAAGTGGACCTCAAGTTGCTGTTAATATGAGAGGTAATGTAATCAATTTCTTGAGTAATGCAAAAGCAGTTTTCTCAGTTTTACCTTTTCTTTTAAGGCCTTTCCCCCACTTAAAGTGTAAAGTTAAAAGTGTAAACATAAAGAAGGAATAGCTAAAACTTTTTCCTTGCAGCTTTTGACAGAATTCAAGATAGATCTATCTTGCTGCCTTTTGTTTATATGCCTGAGTGTTCAACACCAGAGTCAGCAAGGACAAAAACTTGCTTGCTACTTTAAGTGCCAGAATTTTCTTGAGAGAGTAACAACAAAACTTTTCTCAAGAAACTTAGATAGTTATAGTATAAATAATTCCAAAGTTATCAGATACTTCTGTGAGCCAAAACAATAGCAGTGCTAAATAGTAAAAATTATCAAGAAAGAGATAAGTTTGACTCAAGGCCAGTCTATCTCCACCTAAAAAAACTAAAGTATTAGGCATCCTAAGGACTACAACAGAAAGATCTCCACAGATTCATTATTTGCCATGGTATTGTTAATATAAACTTAACTCTTAGTTTATTTATCATTGCACATTTTCTTCCCTTCACCTTTCCCCCTTCTCCCAGCCCACTCTGTAATGCACCCCTTGTTCCAGATTGTTGTTATATGTATAAGGCAAATAATATATTTTACACCCTAAAAATCTGTAAAAGAAAAACAAAAAGGGGAACTTGTAGGAGTTGAGCTGACCAAGGCAGGAACTGCCTGTAATAAAGACAAAACAAGCACCCTGCCCTGTGACAGCATAACCTTGATTCTCACACTGAAGTTGCCTTCTGATAAAGATGTAGTCTTGGAAACAGGGAAGGTCAATAAACAAACAAACAAAAAGAATCAGTAAAAACATCTTAGAGTCTAGTTAACATATTTTACTGCTTAGGTAATGAAAATTTCTCTAGAAAAACCTATGAGGATGTACAGGTCAAGAGGACACTCAATAATCAGTTCTCCCTTTACCTCTTTTTACTATGGAAAGTCTTGAGTAGTTCATTCCAATTGCCTGGCACTTTCCTGCTGGTCAGAGAAGTGTGATAATCTCTATATACTTGAGATAATTGCTATAGTGATTGTGTCAATCCATGTGATTGGCAGTCTGACCCTCTAATTTCCCAAGCATGATGTCCCTTTCCAAAGAATAGCATCTCCTAGCAGCATGCTCGCCTTACCATCCTTGCCTCTAAGGAGCACTCTGTTTGCACTTTCTTGAAGATAAATCTATTTGTTCTCTTGGCAATGCATGGGAGGTTCAGTACTCTTCTCCAACACCACAACTCAAAGGTGTCAATTCTTCTTCTATTATATTTATTTATTGTCCAGTTCTCAGATGCATAGTTAGTGATTGGAAAGATCATGGCTTTGATCAGGTGCTTTTTACTCTTTAGTCTAACATCACTGCTTTTCAGGATTTTCAGAGGCCTTTGACAGCAGACTTTCCCAATGCTATGTCTCCTGGTCTCCTGATTGCTGATATGCTAGTACCATGGGTATTGATTTTGGATGCAAGCAAGAAGAAATAGTTGACAATTTCAATCTTTTCTCCATATATCACATTGTTCTGTATTGCTCCAGTGGTGAGACTTTTTGGTTTTATACTGTTGAGATGTATCCCATATTAGAGCCTGTAGTCCTTTATCTTATCCTCAAGCACCTCAAGTCCTCCTCACTTTGTGTAGTCTGAATAACATAAGTTGTTGATGTGTCATCTTCCAATCCTATGCCATCTTCTTCCTCATAAAGCCCAAATTCTCTAATTATTTGCTCAGTATACAAATTGAATAGGTATGGAGAAGGGATACAGCCCTAGCACACCCTTCTCTTGACTTTAAATCATGCAATATTCCCTTACTTTGTTTGGACCATAGCTTCTTTCTCCAACAGAGGTGAATTTGAAATGTAAGCTTTTGGGTTGGCAGTGCAACTCCTTACCACTCAACCACCAGAGTTTGATGTTGTTGTTAGATGCCATTAAGTCAGCTATAGCTTATAGCAACTCTATATGCAAAAGGATGGAATCTTGCCCAAGACTGTGCAATCTTCACAATTTCTGCTATGTTTAAGACCATGATTGCTGTCACTGTGTCAGTTCTTCTTGTTGAGGCACTTTTCCACATTTGCTGATCCTCTGCTTTTCCAAGTATGATGTCTTTTGCCAAGGATAGTTCCCCCTCCCTCGATAACATGCCGTGAGTAAGTAAAGCAACATCTCACCATCCTTTCTTCTAAATAAAGAACATTCTGGTTGTACTTCTTCAGTCCCTGGTGTTAGTATTCTTCACCAACACCACAATTCAGAGCTATTGATTCTACTTTGGTCTTCCTTATTCATTGCCCAACTCTAGCATGTGTATCAGCCAATTGAAAACATCATAGCCTAGGTCAGGCATACCTTAAGTCTGTAAAGTGACATCCTTGTTCTGTAATACTTTATAAGAGGTTCTTGGCAGCAGATTCATTCATTGTAAAATGTTTGATTTCTTGACTGCTGTCATGGGTGGTGGTTGATTGTGGATCCAAATAACTCATCGGACTGCTAACCTAAACATCTCTATTCAAATCCACCAAGCGTTCTTCAGAAGAAAGACGGTAAGTCTCTTCTCACACCAAGATTATAGCCTCAGAAACTCAATAGAGAACTGCTAAAAGTTAGAATCAAGTAAAAGGCAGTGGGATTGCTTTTGTAGCATTGAAGAAAATGACAACACAGTGAAAAGGACAAATTAAGCCTTGGTATTTACTGCCTCTAAAAACCTGCTGGAGGATCAGCTATGAGTTGGTTCTGACTTGACAGCACACAACAGCAACATTGTTGTCAAGGATTGCTATGAGTAGAAATTGACTTGAAGGAAATGAATTTTTTTTTAAGTTGGCTTTATCATGAAGGTCCTTGGTTGGTGTAAATGGTCTGTATTTATACATCTGCTAATTGAGAATTTGGTGGTTCAGATTCAATCAACAGTGTCATAAAGAAAGGTATGACACTCTTCTTCCATAAAAACTAAAGCCAAGGATATTCGATGGAACTCAGTCCTATTCAGTAACTGTTTGCATCTCGTTGAGTCAGAACAGACTTGAGAACAAGAGGGGATTTTTTAATTGATATTTTAATGAAAGCTTATAGAGAAGTTGGATTTACATTCATTCACTGTTGCACATTTTCCTCCCTGCCTCCCACCCCCAGTTCACTTTTCTCTTTGAAAAAAAAAATTCTTTCATGGTTGTAATAGGGGAATTTTTTGTTTTTTTTTTAATGTGAAAATAGTTTCCACTCCCACAGTCATTCATTGCTGTCACGTCAGAACTAACTCATAGCTGACCCTACTACAGTAGGTTTCTGAGGCTGTAAACTGCACAAGAAGAAATTTTTCCGCTTTCTCCTTCAGAGTTGCAGGTGGTTTGCAACTGACAAAGAGGTGTGACGCTGGGTTAGCCTCACAATGTGCCATTAAGTATGCCACCAGAGCATCCATTGGTCCTATGAAAGTTTCTCAAGGACCATGCAGTGGTCCATGGACCTCAATTTGAGTACAACTGTGTAGTTTAAAATCAGAAAAGATGTGTGCCAAAATTGTATCTTTTCTCCATACCTATTCCACCTGTATACTGAGCAAATAATTGGAGAAGCTGGACTTTATGAAGAAGAATATGGCAAAAGGATTGAAGGAAAACTCATCAACAGTCTCTGTTATGCAAATTACATAACTTTGCTTAAAGAAAGTGAAGAAGACTTGAAAAACTTACTGCAAAAGATCAAAGACACACACACACACACACACAGATCAAAGACTATTGCTTTCACTATGAATTACATTTTAACATCAAGAAAACAAAAATCCTCACCACTGGACCAATAGGCAACATCATGAAGACAGAAAAGATTGACATTGTTAGTGGCTTAATCTTACTTGGATTCACATAAATACCCATTATAGCAGTGGTTAAGAAATCAAAAGACATGTGGCATTGGGAAAATCTTCTGTCAAAGATCTCTTCAAACTGATAAAGAGCAAAGATACCAGTTTAAAGACTTAGGTATGCCTGATGCAAGTCATGATATTTTCAGTAGCTTCTTATGCATCTGAAAGTTGGAATAAATTTGACAGAAAAAGAATCAATTACGTTGAATTGTGATGTTAGTGAAGAGTATTAAATATCCTTGTTGTTGTTGCTAGGTGCTATCAAGTCACTTGTGATTCATAATTACTCTATGTACAACAGCTCTAAATCCTGCTCTATCTCAAGCCAATTTTGTTGTCTCCAACATACTTACCCCCATTATCCCAGTCACTGAGCCAATCCATCTCATCCAGGATCTTTCTCTCTTGTGCTGTTCGTCTACCCTTCCAAACATGATGTCCTTCTCCCAGGATTAGTTCCTCCTGGCAACATGCCCACAGTAGGTGAGACAGAGCTTCAAAATTCCTGTCTCCAAGGAGCAGCCTGATTTCACCCTCTCCAGGGCAGATCTCATTGTTCTCTTAGCAGTCCCTGGTATGTTGTACCTAGGTTTTTTAAGGCCTGTTATTTTGGAAGTGGATGGCCAATCCTTTCCCCCGTTGTTGTTGCTTTGTGCTGTCAAGTCACTTGCAACAGTGACCCTATGCACAATAGCTCTGTCTCCTGCTTTATCCTCAGCCAATCTCACTGTCTCTGACATACTTACCCTCATTATCCCTGTTACTGTGTCAATTCATCTCATCTGGGGTCTTCCTCTCCTGCACTGTCCCTCAACCCTTCCAAGAATGATGTCCTTCTCCAAAGATTGGCCCCTCCTGATCTGTCTTAATTTGGGTGTCAACTTTAGAGCAAGATTTGACAGACAACTGTTTTATCCAAAACAGCTGATAAGGATATGCAGATAACAGGTCAGGTGTTGGTGTTGGGACCCACCCCTTAGGAGCATGTTCCCAACCTCAACCTGCCCTGCTAGAATTCAGCCCAATTCCCTCTCCTTGCCCCTCCAATATCTCTATCTCCTGTCCCCAGCCAACTCTGGTTTGATGTCTCAGGCCTCCCACCAACTCTCCACTTCCTCCCATTTCCTCTTCACTCCCCTGTGATGTTGGAGCTCCTGGACCAGAGGCAGTGCCCTCCAAAAGGTTGGGCAGTCTAGATGTAGCTATAAGGCAGCCTTCCAGGCCTGGTGGTGGAGGGCTAGCAGTTGCTAAAAGAACAAATAAATCTGCCTTGGAGGAATTATAGGCAGGGTGCTCCTTAGTCCCTGGAAGCAAGAATAGTGGCATTTGTCTCACATACTTTAGACATGCTATCAAAAGGGACCAATCCTCTCAGAAGAGAGGTGAATTCTCAAAGAGATAGACTAATATGGTGACTATAACAAGGGGCTTGAGCATGTCAGAGATAGTGAGATTGGTGCAGGTTAAAGTTCAGATCTGTTGTTTATAGGGTCACTGTGAGTGTGGTCAACTTGAAGGAATCTCACACACACACACACACACACACACACACCCTACTATATAAGTAGCTTAAATCTAAACTGTATTTTAAGTTAGGAAAAGAAAATATTTCAATCACTTGAATTCTTATATTTCAGCTGGTTTCTATTTGCCCCTTTGTTATTCTCTATTAGGGATAAGTACTCACACTATCAAATGCTTTTCTTCCCTCAAGGCTGGGCCCATTGCTGACTGTTGGTCAGTACAGTGGAGTCGAAACCATCAGAACCATCACATAGATGACCCTCCAGCAAGCTTTCAGAGGTAGTTAATTGCATGGAAGGAGATTGTCATCCTTTTCCTTAGAGCAGCTGGTGGATTTGAACTATATGCTTTCAGGATAGCGGCACAGCTTCTTACCATTAGGTTACCAGAGCTCCATACGAGGTGATAACTGCTAAACAAAGATTTGGGTGGCACTTAAAACAAGGAAAAGTGTCAGATGTCACCAACTGCAGATGAAGAAAATTTAGTTCATGGTCGTTGTTGTTATGTGCCATCAAGCCGCTTGTGACTCACAGTGACCCTATATACAATAGCCCTGAAACCTGCTCTATTCTGTACCAATGTTATTGTCTCTGTCACATCTACCCTCATTACCCCAGTCACTGAGTCAACCCATCTCATACAAGGTGTTCTTCACTTGTGCTGTCCCTCCACCCTTCCAAGTATGATGTCCCTCTCCAAGGACTGGTTCCTCCTTGCAACATGCCCAAAGTATGTCAGACAAAGCTTCAGAATCCTTGCCTCCAAGAAGAAGCCTGGTTTCACCCTCTCTAGGAAAACCATGTTTGTTCTCCTGGCAGTCCATGGTATTCAATACTTTTCTCCAGCACCACAGCTCAAAGGCATAATTCTTTTTCTATCTTCCCTAATCATTGTCCAGTATTCTGAGGCATAGCAAGTAATTGCAAAGACTTTGGCCGGGATCAGACACATCTTATTTTCCAGACTGACATTGTTGACTTTCCCAATACAATTTGTCTTTTGATTTTCTGGTTGCTGGTACCAAGAGTGTTGATTGTGGAACCAAGTAAACTAACTAAAGCTGTTAACAATCTCTGTATCTTTACCATCTATCATTAATCATGTTTCCAATTGTTCCAGTGGGGAGAATCTCTGTTTTATTGATGTTGAGCTTCAATCCATATTGAAGATTTCAGTCCTTGACCTTCTATAGTAAGCTCTTCAGTTCTTCCTCAGTTTCAGCAAGCAGAATTGTGTCATCAGGATACCACAGGTTGTTGATGAGTCTTTCTGCAACCCTGATGCCACATTCCTCCTCATAGAGCCCAGCCTCCTGGATGATCTGTTCTGCATATAGATTGAAAAGATAAGGAGATAGGACACATTACTGGTGTACACTCTTGCCGATTTTGAACTTAGACATGCTTCCTTGCTCTGTCCCTGATGACTGCCTCCTGGTCCAAGTATAGGTTTCACATAAGCACAATCAAATGTTGTGGATTTCCCATTCTTCTCAGAGTTAGCCACAGTTTGTTGTGATACACACAGTTAAATGTTTTTGTATAGTCAATGAAACACAGACATTACTCTAGTACTCTCTGCTTTCAGCCAAGATAAAAAAAATAGACTTCAATCTGCCTAAATGACAAATACATACATTGTTTTGTTGTTGTTATGTGCTGTCGAGCTGCCTGTAACTCATAGCAACCCTATGTACAACAGCCCTAAACCCTGCTCTATCCTGTGCTAATCTTATTATCTCTGATACACCTACCCCCATTACCCCAGCCAACTGAATCAATCCATCTCATCGAGGGTCTTCATCTCTTGTGCTGTCCCTCCATCCTCTCAAGCATGATGTACCTCTCCAAGGACTGATCTCGCCTTGCAACATGTCCAAAGTATGTCAGATGAAGCTTCAGAATCCTTGCCTCCAAGGAGCAGCCTGGTTCCATCCTCTCTCATCCAGGTTGAACTTGTTTGTTCTCTTAGCAGTCCATTTTATATTCAATACTCTTTTCAAGCACCACAGCTTAAAGTCATCAATTCTCCTATCATCCCTCATCATTGTCCAGCTTTCCAATGCACAGCAAGTAATTGCAAAGACCATGGCCTATATCAGGCACACTTTAGTCTCCAGAATTACATCGTTGTTCTTCAGTACTTTGGAGATGTCTCTGACAGCAGCTTTTCCCAAAGCAATTTCTTTTAATTTCCTGGCTGCTGGTACCAAAAGTGTTGATTGTAGAGTCAAGCAAACTGAAGCTGTTAATAATCTCAATCTCTTCACCATCTATCATGATACTGCCAATCAGCCCAGTGGTAAGAATCTTTGTTTTCTTGATGTTGAGCTTCAATCCATATTGAAGGCTGCAGTCCTTGACCTTCTGCAGCAAGCACTTCAGGTCCTCTTCAGTTTCAGCAAGCAGGGTTGTGCCATCTGCAAACGCAGATTGTTGATGAGTCTTCCTCCAATCCTGATACCACATTTCTTCTCATAGAGCCCAGCCTCCTGGATAATGGAATAAAACTTGTCTGTTTGTGTGTAGAGTAGAGAATGGTGGTAGATAAGTATAAGAAGAAGATTACCTTTCTTTTCTGGAAGACACCTCTGCCTCTCAAACCTTTCAAAACTGAGTGGTTGATGAGAAGTTCAAAATTGGGAAGGGTATACACCAGGGATGCATCCTATCTCCATACC
>NW_006399814.1:10598971-10714214 GCF_000299155.1 Elephantulus edwardii
AACGACTCGACGGCACATAACAACAACAACAACAACAATTCCACTTCTAAAAACTTACCCTATAGAGTTAATCTAGAGAACTAGGAGTATAGGAGGAAAAGTTAAAAGAAACTGTTTATATTATGATCTCAGGAATTAAGATCATAAAGAGGGAAACAAAATCAAAGAAGCCTGATCACATACTCTTACATATGCTAGGATTCTGGCTTACATGCTTACTGACACATAACCAGCTAAGCATTTGTTAAAACATAATCACATTTATGAGAAATCCCAAGGGTCTGAAAAGGATTCTGTGTTAACATCTAAGGGTTACTGTTTTAGAAACACAGAACTAAGTTGTTTTACCTGAAGACAGACAAGAATCTAAGTGAAACTTGATCTCATGCATGCTCAGCCACACATGACTTGACTGGATAGTGAGCTAAAATGGCAATTCATATGAGTGGGACTCAAACCAGGGGCCACAGTGACGTACATATATTTCCAGATCCCATAATGAATCTTGTTACCACCTCCCAGACTCCTTTGTACAAGAGTTCATCTTGAAGTTTTTTATGTGCAAAGGCTGAAGGGGAGTTGCAGTCATCTAACTCCTGTTGTACATACATCAGTCCTCTCTTTACTCATGAAAACACAAGGGAGCTCTGGTAGCTTGTTGGTAAGAAGCTATACTGCAATCCCAAAGTCACAAGGTTCAAATCCACCAGCTGCTTTGTGGGAGAAGGATGGGCAATATATTCCCATGTGATTTATTGCTTCTGTAAACCCACCAGAGGGTCAACTATAGGTCGATTCCAACTCAACAATAGTCATAAAACACAACCCTAGAAAAGCTTCAGAGAATTTGGCTTAGCAGCACAACTTCCTACAGACTGTGGATTTAGTACTGTTATCCAGAACCACAAGTCAAAGGCATCAATTATTCTTCTGTCACCCTTATGTCCAGCTCTCTGATGCATAGCAGATGATTGAGAAGACCATGGCCTGAATCAAATGCACCTTAGTCTTCAAACTGACATCATTACTCTTCAGTATTTTACAGAGGTCTCTGATAACAGATTTGCCAAATGCAGTATGTCTCCTGATTTCCTGACTGCTAGTACCAAAGGTGTTCATCGATTATTGATCCAAACAAGATGAAATCATTGACAGCTTCAAAACTTTACGTATCATAATGTTGACTGTTGGTCCTGAGGTGAGGACTTTTGTTTTATTGATGTTGAGATGTAATCATACAAAAGACTGTAGTCCTTGATCTTCTGCAATAAGCGTTCAATACCCTCCTCACTTTCAGCAAACAAGGTTGTGTTATCTGCATAATACAGGTTTTTGATGAGACTTCCTCCAAACTTGATGTCATATTTTTCTTCATATAGTTTGGCTTCATTAATTATTCACTCACTATACAGACTGAATAGGTATGGAGAAAAGATACAACCCCAATGCACATCCTTCCTGGTTTTGCTGACCTTTCAGTCAGCAGCCCAACATTTAATCTACCATGCCACCAAACAACTCACGAATGTGGAGTCGGAACTGACTCATAGCTGATCCTCCAGTAGGTTTTAGGGAGGCTCTAAATGACACAGGAGGAGATTGTCCTCCTTTCTCTTGCGGAGTCTCTAGTGGATTTGAACCACTAGAGAGGTGCTGCCTTTGGATTAGCAGCACAACTTCTAACAGACTGTGACACCAGAGTGCCAGCAGTCCAGAAAGGAATTTTAATATGTGCAGTTGAGTTGGAACTGACTCATTGCTGACCCTTAGTGAGTTTTCAGAGGCTGTAAATTGCATAGAATGAGATTGCACATCTTTCTCCCTCAGAGAAGATTGTGGATTAGGATCACATGCCTGAGTTGGCAGCATAACTCTTTGCCACTAGACCACCAGATCTCCCTGTCCATAAAAATGTCCTTGAAACACTATGGAGTAGTTCTGTTTTCTCTGTCCTATACATCCATATGAGTCAAGATAAATGTGATGGCTTACAAGAAGTTTTCCCAGAGATCTGCTTACAAGCAATGCTGGTAGAATACCTATAAGGTGGGAAGGAGCCTGGCATGAGCATAGCACACAACAGGTGCCTGACAAATTTGGTGAATGATTAAATGAAGTCTGAAGTGATTAAATGAATTCTCCTTATTTGCTGTGGCCCAATGTAATGTCATTTTGTGGCCCCAACATCAAGAGCTGACTCAAAGATCAAAACATGAAAAGACAGAACTTCCTCTGGAATTCCTCATACATCTTTGTAACATTTTATTTTGGGATCCGAAGCATCATCATGTCTCTAGAGTTATCACTTGTAGCTGTCCTCTTTATTCATTCACTCTAGCCTCACACTCAGGCAGCTCTGGTGGCCTTGAGATAAGAAACTGTACTGCAAACTCAAAGGCACATGGTTTCAGAAAGATGGGCAATCTTCTTTGCGATTAACTCTTCCGAAAACCTGCTAGAAGTTCAGCTCTCAGTTAGTTCTGACTTGAAGGCACACAACAATGGCAGCCTCACATTCACTATCCTTGTCACTCAGGGAAATACTCTTGTCCATCTGGTATTCCTCTTTGCACTTGGTGTTCCTCTTTCTTGGAACAATCTTTACCCAGATAGAGTGGGCATATGGCCAGCCCCTTCAGTTTTTTCCAAGCTTTTGCTTTA
This sequence comes from Elephantulus edwardii, assembly GCF_000299155.1. NCBI lineage: Eukaryota > Metazoa > Chordata > Mammalia > Macroscelidea > Macroscelididae > Elephantulus > Elephantulus edwardii. Next base: position 10,601,633 of record NW_006399814.1, read on the forward strand.
AGTAAAAAACTTCTCAGGGACAACTTCTTTAAAATTCGAAACTCTATCCCTCCTTAATACTTCCTTCCCCCTGTTCCCTGCCTTAATTTCTCCACATCATTTACATCACATGGAACATCACTTTTTTTTTGGGGGGGGAGGGAAATTAGTTTTTTTCACTAGACTGTAAACTCCAGGAGGGCAGGTGCAAAAAGAACAGACACAAAATGAGGGTAGACGAGTCTGACTTCTGCCCACTTCATAAAGGGGAGCTGTCCCCATCAATAATATCCATAGCAGCAAGCAAATAGCAGCACAAATGCAAGAAGCCTCTGACTCCCTCAATCATCCAGCAAACTTTATCTCAGAGCAGTTATAAGTCAGCTTTTCCTTCAATCATCATTCAGTAAGCAAAATCTTTAACTGCAGCACAAATGCAGGGTTTCTCTGATTACACCTTGTCACAATGTCTTTATAGTAGTACCACGTTCTCTTCACAGCAGTGCCACCGTCTCCACCCCCTTCTCCACCATTGTCATCAGAGTATCTTCACAATGTGGAAGGCTCTATCTGTTACATTGTTCCTATAGCTGTTGATGATTTGCAAGACCATGTGCACAATTCAGGTAGTTGGAGACCATGCCTTCCCAATGGGGGATGATCCAATGGCTAGAAAAAAACGATTTTTAGGATTTTGACCATCACAGACCAGCTTCTGGTTTTTCTAGCCTTGTCTCTCATTATATGAAGGATCAACCTTCCCTATACAATCATTTATATTCATGGAAGTATGTAAGCTGTAAGCCAGCTACTTCACTCCTTGAGTCTAAATTAAGTCTAATTTAAAAAACTATTGATATTTTAATGAAAATTTAGAGAAAACATGGATTTGCATTCAGTCATTTTTGCACATTTCCCTCCCTGCGCCCACTGCCCAGTCCACTTTGTTATTCACCTCTTATTCTGGACTGTTGTCATGCAAATAATACCTAATCATTTTTTTAGACTGTTCTTTGCCTCATCTGTTTCAATTCACTGTTCACTATTTATCCCCTCTTTTCTTAGTTCCTCACCAACCCCCATATCAGTCCTGCTTTACAACAGTGACATTATGCAGTATTTGTCCTTTTGTGAATAAGACATTTCACTAAGCATAATGTCCTCCAGGGTCACCTATATTGTGTAATATTTTATTAGTTCCTTGCTTTTCAGTGCTACATAATATTCCATTGTGTGAATATAACACAGCTTCTCTATCCATCATTTGTTGACGGGCACTTGTTTTGCTTCCATCTCTTTGCTATTGTGAACAATGCAGCAATAAACATGGGTGTGTATATATCTGTTTGGGTAACAGTTCTGATTTCTTTAGGGTATATTCCCTATAGTGCAAGTGCTTGGCCAAATGGTATTTCTAAATTTTTGAGAAAGTGCTATATTTCCTTTTAGAGTGGTCGCACCATTTTACACTCCTACCAACAGTGAATAAGGGTTCCAATTTCTCCACAACCTCACTACCATTTTTGTTGTTTGCTGTTTTGTTGAACTTTGCTATTGTTACTGGGGTAAGAAGGTATCTCATAATTGTTTTGATTTGCATCTCTCTTCGAGCTGGGGATTTTGAACATTTCATGTGTTTGTTCACCATCTGAATGTCTTCTTTGGTGAAGTGTCTTTTCATATCCTGTGCTCATTTTGTGATTGGGTTTACCTTTATCTTGTTGAGGTGCTGCAGTATTCTATAAATTCTAGATATAAGTTCCTTATCAGACATGTCATTACCAAATGTTTTTTCCCCAGTCTATGGCTTTCCTTTTTACCCTGTTGCAGAAATTTGATGTGCATCGAGATTTGACTTTTAGAAGGTCTCATTCATTTATTTGATTCTCTTCTGGTTGTAGGTTTTTTTCAGGATGCTTGGGAGACTATTTATGTTGTGGATTAGAGCTTCTAGAGTTCTTCTAAGATTTTGTCTGATGAAGTTTATACTCCTTGGTTTTACTTCTAGGTCCTTGATCCACTTTGAGTTTGTTTTTGTGTATGGTGTGAGTTGGGGTCTTGTTTGAGTTTTCTACAGATAGTTTTAGCACCATTTGTTAAAGAGGCTTTCATTTCCCCACTTAAATTACTTCATCTCCTTGTTAAAAAATCAGTTGACCATAGGAAGATGAGCTGATTTCTGGGTTCTCAATTCTATTCCATTGATCTATGTGTCTGCCACTGTAACAGTATCATGCTATCTTGACCACCATGGTTATGTAGAAGGATTTGCGATCAGGGAGTGAGATGCTTCCTACCTTATTTCTCTTTTTCAGGATTGCTTTGCTTATTTGGGGTCTCTTTCCATTCCAGATGAAATTGGAAATTGTCTTTTCCATCACATTGAAGAATGATGAATTACTATTTGTATTGGGATTGCACTGAACTTGTAGATTACCTTTGGTGGAACTGTCATTTTCACAATATTGAGTCTTCCTAACCAAGAGCATGGTATAGACTTCCATTTCTTCAGGTCTCTTTTTGTTTTGTTGTAGTAATGTTTTGTAATTTTCTTTGAATATGTCTCTTGTGTTTCTAGTAAGGTTTACTCTCAAGTATTTAATCTTGTAATTAGCTATTGTGATGGGTATTGTTTTTTCTTAGCTCCAGTTCTGTATTCTCTTTGTCACTGTAGAGAAAGCCAAGTGATTTTTGTTTATTGATCTTGTATCCTGCCTCTTTGCTGAATTGGTTGACTATGTCCAGTAGTTTTCTCGCTGGGTCTTTAGAATTCTCTAAGTATACTATCATATCATCTGCATATAGAGATAATTTTACCTCCTCTTTGCCAATTTGGACACCTCTTATTTCCTTCTTTTGTCTTATTGCTATTGAAGCATAATATCAAGAAAACAAAGATTCTCACCACTAGGCCAATTGTCAGCATTGTGATAGATGGTGACGAGATTGTGATTGTTAACAGCTTTAGTTTGCTTGGCTCCACAATCACTCTTGGTACCAGCATCCAGGAAATTAAAAGACAAATTACACTGGGAAAGTCTGCTGTCGGAGACCTCTCCAAAATACTGAAGAATAATTATATTAGTCTGGAGACTAAGGTGCACCTGATCCAGGCCATAGTTTTTGCAATTACTTGTTATGCATCAGAAAGTTTGACAATGACTAGGTATGATAAAAGGAGAATTGATGCCTTTGAGCCGTGGTGCTGAAGAAGAGTATTGAATATACAATGAACTGCTACAACAAACAGTTTCATCCTAGAGAGGGTAAAACCAGGCTGCTCCTTGGATGCAAGGATTCTGAGGCATCGACTGACATGCTTTGAACATTTTGCAAGGCAGGCTCAGTCCTTGGAGAGGGACATCATTCTTGGGAGGTTGGAGGGACAGCACAAGAGAGAAAGACTTTCTATGAGATGGATTGATTCAGTGACTGGGGTCATAGGGGTAGGTGTGGCAGAGTCAATGAGAGTGGCACAGGATAGAGCAAGATTTGGGGCTGTTGTACATAGGGTGGCTATGAGTTGCAGGCAGCTTGACTGCACATAGTAACAACAACAAGACTTCCAATACAATACTGAATGAGAAGTAATAATGGGCATTCTTGCCTAGTTCCTGGTCTCAAGGAAATGCCTTTAGTCTCTCTTCATTGAGAATGATACTGGCTCTTGGTTTTGCACATATACTTTTTACTATGTTGAGGATATTCTCCTCTATTCCTATTTTGCTAAGTGTTTTAATCAGGAAATGGTGTTGGATTTTGTCAAAAGCCTTTTCTGCATCAATTGACAGGATCATGTGGTTCTTGTTCTTTGCTTTGTTAATGTGATGAACTAAACTGATTTTTTTCCCTTATGTTGAACCATCCATGCATACGTGTTATTAATTCCACTTGATTATGGTGAATTATTTTTTATGTACTGTTGGATTTTATTGGCCAGTACTTTATACAGAATTTTTGCATCTATGTTCATGAAAGATACTCACTTATACTTTTCTATTTTGATGGCGTTTTTATCTGACTTTGGTATCAAGGATATGTTTGCTTCTTAGAATGCATCTGAGAGAATTCCATTTTTTTATGTTTTCTTAAATACTTTATGTAGAATGGGTGACAATTCTTCTCTGAATGTTTGATAAATGTCACTTGTAAAACCATCTGGTCAAGAGCTTTGTTGTTGTAAGTTGTTTTATTACCTTATCATTTCTTCTTTTATAATGGGTCTGTTCAGGTATTCGATTTCAGTCTGTGTTGGTTTAGGTAGGTTGTGAGTTTTCCAAGTATTTGTCTATTTCTTCTAGGTTTTCATATTTGTTTGAGTATAGTTTTTAATAATATTCCATTGTTAAAATTTTTATTTTAGTTGGTTTTGTTGTGACATTGCTCCTTTCATGTCTTATTTGGGTTATTTATGTCTTTTCTTTCCTTTTGTTAGTTTTGCTAGTGCTTTGTTGATTTTATTGACTTTTTTGAAGAACCAACAACTCCTGGTTTTGTTAATGATTTCAATTGTTTTTTTCTGTTTTCTATTTCATTTATTTCTGTCCTAATTTTTATAATTTTGTATTGTTTAAAAGAATGTTGTGTTTTCTTGCTGTTCTTTTTCAATTTGTTGGAGATGTTGGGTTAAAGAATCAGTTATCATTTTTTTCTTGTCTTTTGTATTTTCTTATTACTATAAACTGACTTGTAATTACTGCTTTGGCTCTTTCCCAGCTGTTTTGTTGTGTTTTCTTTCTCATTTGTCTCAAAAAACTTTTTAATGTCATTTTTTAAAATTTATTCTATTACTCATTCATGTTCAAGCAAGGTGTTGTTCAGCTTCCAAATTTTTTTTTTCTCTTTTATCCTCTTTTTACTATTTTCTAATTTTGTAGCATTGTGGTCTGAGAAGATGGTTTGTATTGTTTCTGTTGTTGTTATGTGCCATTGAGTCACTTGCAACTCATAGTGACCCTAAGTACAACAGCCCTAAACCCTGCTCTGTCCTGTGCCAATCTCACTGTCTCCAACACACTCACCCTGATTATTCCTGGCACAGAATCAACCCACCTCATAGATTGTCTTCCCCTCCTGCACTGTCCTTCCACCTTCCCAAGCATGATGTTCCTCTCCAAGGACCAGCCCTTCCTTGCAACATGTCCAAAGTATGTCAGATGAAGCCTCAGAATCCTTGCCTCCAAGGAGCAGCCTTGTTTAATCCTCTCCAGGATGAACCTGTTTGTTTTCTTAGCAGCCCATGGTACATTGAATACTCTTATCCTGCACTACAGCTCAAAGGCATCAATTCTTCTAGCTTTCATAGTCATTTCTGATGCATAGCAGGGGTTTGCAAAGACCATGGCCTGTATCAGGTGCACCTTACTCTCCAGAGTGACACCATTGCTCTTCAGTACTTTGGAGAGTTCCCTAACAGCAGACTTTTCCATCGCAATATGTCTTTTAATTTCCTGGCTTCTAGTGCCAAGAGTGTTGACTGTGGAGCCAACCAAACTAAAGCTATGAACAATCTCAATCTCTATGTTATTTAATTTATTGGTACTTGCTTACTGACTTAAATGTGATCTATTCTGGAGAATGTTCCATGCACATTGGAGAAGGTATACTGCACTTTTTTGGGGGGTGCATTAATCTTATATATCTATGAGATTGAGTTGGTTTATTGTATAGTTTAATTCTTGAGCATCTTTGTTGAGTTTCTTTCTGGTAGTTCTATCTTTTCTTAAGAGTGGTGTATTGAAGTCTCCTACTACTATAGTGGTGGTGTTTCTTTTTTTTTTTTCAATTCTGTTTATGTTTTCTTTGTATATTCTGCAGCTCTATCATTTGGTGCACAGAGATTTATTATTGTTAGGTCCTCTTGTTCTAATGACCCTTTAAGCATTATATAATGACCTTCCTTGTCCTTTGTGATGGTTTTTGCATTGAAATAGATTTTATTAGTGATTAATATCATGCTTTTTTCCCCCACGGTTGCTATTTGCTTGGTATATTTTCTTCCATCATTTTATTTTTAGTCTTTCTTTATCTTCACTTTTCAGGTGTGTCTCTTGTAGATAATATATTGATTGGTTTTTTTTTTTGTTTTGGTTTTTTTTAATCAAATCTGTTACTCTTTTTCTCTTCAGTGGCGCATTTAAACAGTTCACATTCAGTGTAATTCTTGAGAGGCAAGGTTTTATTGCAACCATTTTGTTGCGTCCTTGTTGGTGTTGTTGCTGGTTACTTTGGCCCATCTTGCTTTCTGTGGCACCTCTATTAAGTAGGATGTCTGTCATTGTTTCCTGCAGTGCTGGTCTTGATTTTACAAACTCCCTTAGGTTCGACTTCTCTGAGAATATCTTGATTGCTCCTTCATATTTGATAGACAGTTTTGCTGGGCACAGTATTCTTGGTTGACTTTGTATTCCTTGAGTGTTTGATATATGACATTCCACTGTCTTCTTGCATGCATGAAGTGTAACTTCTGCTGAGAAATTGGCACTTAATCTAATTTGCTCTCCCTTATAGATTACTTTTTGTTTCTCTCTAGCTGCTTTCAGAATTCTCCTTTGGTTCTTGCAAATTTGACTATGATATGCTTTGGTGTTTTTCTTTTGGAGTCTATCTATATGGTGTTTGTTCAGCTTCTTGAATATGTATTATTTTGTTCTTCATTATGCCTGGAAAGTTTTCTTTTAGTAATTATTCCACAACTTTCTTGGAGTCTTTACCTGCTTCTTTCTGTTCTGTAATTCTGATTATGCCCATGTCATTCCTTCTGATAGTGTCCCACTTTATTCTTAGGCTTTCTTCTTTTTTGATTCTGCTTTTTGTTCTAGTAGATCAGCGGTGACATGCTTTTTGTTCTAGTAGATCAGTGGTGACAATTCTATCTTCTATTTCACTGGTTCTATGTTCCATCTCTTCAACTCTGATCATGTGTCCCTCCAACATGTTGCCAGCATCTGAAACATTGGTCTTCAAATTCTGGATTGTGGTTTCTTGTTTTTCCAGAGCCTCATTTGTTTTATCTGCATTGCCTTGGATTGTTTTTTTTAAGTTCATTTCGATTCTTGCTTGCAGGGTCCTGTAATTCTTCAAGTTTTTCTTTCACTCATTGAAAATGTTCAATCATTATTCTTTTGAATTTTGTGTCAGAAAGTTCCAGTAGACTTTCTGGCTTCAGGAAATCCATTGATATTGTGTTACTTTTAGGGGGGTGATATCTTGTTTCAGTTTTTGTAGAGTGTGAGGTATTCTGCTTCTTCTGTGACATTGCTGTGGTAAAGCTTTTCATGCCTGAGTCTTTAGCAGGCTCTTGGTCTGAAAACGTTGGCTAAGGAAGTCACTGCTCCAGAGGACACAAGGGGAGCTACCCTCCCTGAGTTTCTCTCTGAACTTTTGACTCAAGGGAAGACTTGCTTCATTTGTTTAGAGATATGGCCTGTGAACTAACAGCCTTCTCTGTCAGGCAACTGCTACAGCTAGGCTAGGTAAGTCCAAGGTGCTCAGGGTTAAAGACAGCTCAAGCTCTGAGAGTGGGGAGGAAATAGGTTCACCTGTGATGTTGTTGTTCTTGGTGCAGTTCAGAGTGGTGGCAGCATGTCATCTTCCAGGCAGCGGAGCATCCAAGTGGAAGGTCCAGATCCTCCATGCCTTGGTGCTGGGCTTCCAGGTGGCAGGTGGAAGTGTCTCAGTGGCCGGGCTGCAGGTCCAGGTCTTTCAGGCAGTGGGACCAGGGCATCCAGTGGTCAGCAGCAGTATCCAGACACCAGAGCCAGGTCCTCCAGAGAGCAGGTTTGGGGGTCCAGGTGGCAGGGCCGTGGCCACCAGGCAGAGGGTCCGAGGCCTTCAGGCAGAGGGTCTGGGGGCCTCCAGGAAGAGGAGCTTTGGTCTTGTGCTCTAGGTATGAAAGCAGTTCAAACCACACTAAGATATTTTTAAGACAGGTTCCTAGTTGGAAGCAGAAATGGCAACCACTTCCTAAACAACTTGCCTCCAAAACTCTATGAACTTTGATAAATGTTGATAGTTGTAGAGGGGCTTCAGGCCTTTTTTCCATAGGGTTGCTATGAGTCATACTTGACTTAAAAGCAATCAACAAAAACAACCACCTAGTTACTCAATGCAGGTTGTTGATGAGTGTTCCTCTAATCCTGATGCCACATTCCTCTTCATAAAGTCCAGCTTCTCAAATGATTTATTCTGCATATAGGTTGGATAGATATGGAGATAAGATTCATCCCTGACATAAAGCTTTTCTGATTTCAAACCACGCTGTGTTTCCTTGCTCTGTTCTGACAACTGCTTCCTGGTCCAGGTATATTGTTGTTCTTGTTATGTGTCACCAAGGTGCCTACAACTTGCTCTGTACAATAGCTGTGAAACCTGCCCTACCCTGAGCCATAGTTTTTGACAGATCTAATCCCATTTCACCAGTCACTAAGTCAATCCATCTCATCCTGAGTCTTCTTCTCCTGTGCTAAGTACAGATTTTGCATAAGCATAATTAAGTGTTCTGGGATTCCCATCCTTCTCAAGACTGGGAAAATTAGAAACTGACTATCAAACTACTACACTGAGGACACAAGCATGTCTTTTTCTTTTCTCTTCTTCTGAAGAATCTTATATTACAGTTGAAACTGGAAGCATCCACATCTATAAAGGTCCAGTCCAGAGCAAACCATCAAACAAAAGTAGTCAACACAGCTCATAGAAGGAGACATTTTCTCTTTATCTGGTTGGATTCTGGTCAACACATCCCCAGTCATCCATGGCAAAGTCTAAACTGGCATCAGCCGCAAACTCAAGAGTTCACACTTCTTCCTGTGTTTTTGACCGGCTCCTCCCTTCACTCAACCTTAGCTCCACAGGGACTAGGTCAGCACATCAGGGATCTTTAGGACTCCCTGCTCCACAAACCAGCAACCCTTTAATTTTATCTTTCCATCATGGTAGGTGGATAGTGCTGAAGCAACAAGTCCAAACCCAGCCTATCTCTCCATTACTTTCACTCATTACATAGACCCAGGTGGTCACCATGAGGTAAGCATTAGTTTTACCTTGCCTCAACTTATTGACAAAGTCTCATTTTTTTCTATTTGTCTTCTTTCACATGTAACTCTCTTCAGGGTCCTGGGAGTGGCTTACTCTTTCTTTGGCTAAGCTAACATTTGGCACCAAATTCTACTACTATATACATTCTTCTAGGGAAAATTTTCCCTTTTTGAATATCCAATTAATAGCCAACTGGCTTACATTTACCCTCTAAATTATAATATTTCTCATCATTATAATACTTAGTATAGTTAAATCAACAAAAATCTTAATAATTTTTCAATATAACTTAACATTACTCATATTCATTATTATGGCTCACCATTATGACATATAAAGACCAAAAAAAGAAAAAACAAACCCAATGCATTATACATAAGCCTTTAAAGAAATTCTCAGTTTCATCTTCATAACCTTTTGTCTCAGGCCATAAAGCAGTTGCTCATCTTTTATTTTCAACTAAATAGGAGCAACAGTAACCTTTTGAAACATCTCTCCTACTTTGTAGAAACAAAAAATAACTATCTTAACTGTATATTTCCCAAGCCCCATATTCATAAAACCAAACTATGTTTCTATGGGTCTAGAGCTACAAATCCCACCTCTTCTGACACCAACTGAGAAAAGAGAATGCAATGTGAGAGTGGCCGAGTCTGACTTCTATTCCTTCATAAAGAGGAAGTGTCCCCATCAACAATATCCATATTAGTAAACAGCTGCTTGGTCAGACATTCTTCTCCCTCCCCCTACAATTCTGCAGCTATTTCTACAAATCATTGGGTCTGAGTTCACTGTTGATTCACAGACTTTACTCACTGTTGAGTTTATTAGGGAAATAGGTTGGACAGTGGTGGAGGCAAAAATATCACATAATGTAAACCCTGGTTTAGTCTAGCAACCCCAAACCAGATTAACAAGGCACAATTCCTTAATTAGTGACAGTCTCTGGGTTCCATTCAATAGCATAAATACAAGAAGCTTCTGGTTCCTCAATCATGCAGAGCAGGTATAAGTCAGTTTTTCCTTCAATCATTCAGCAAGCAAAACCTTTACTTGTTGCATAAAAGCAGGATTTCTCTGGTTACACCTTGCCATGGTCCCTTCACACCAGTCCCCTAGTCTCAACACTCTCTCTACCACCACCACCAGGGTACCTCACAGTTTGGAAAGTACTCTCTTACATTGTTTCCACAGCTGTTGATGACTTTCAAGACCATGTGTCCACAGTTAAGGTAGCTGGAGACCATGCCTCTACCCTTACCCCAATGAGGGCTAACCCAATGGCTAGAAAAATCAACTTTCAGGACTTCTGATACCAGAGAAGAGATTTGTGCCTGTTCTGTTCACTGCTTCATGCTTAGTCTTTGGATTTTCATGTTCTTAGAACATGTTACGTCTTAAGTAACTTACTGAATTAACAAAAGGCTTATATTGACTAAAAATATGCAAAATTGTACAGGTCAGTATCACTGTAAAGCTGAAGATGGTGACATCTGGGACAGTCTGAGAGCTGTAAGGAGCTTTAATTACCTCTGTTGACTCAGTAAGATTTCCTTGCTCAGAGATGTCTTTAGACCTCTGGAAAAACCCTGCAAGCTTTTGTTTATTCAAATTTAGTTCACAATAGGTTTGGGGTGGGAGTATAGAAGATTAGAGAAGAGGGCCCTATTAAAGTACTTCCTGTGAGACACTAATGCTTTGGGAGGGTGTGTAACTAAATTTAGAAATGTACACAAGAACTTCGTAGTTGTCACTCCTTTGTAATTTTTGTTTTAAATGTGTAGGATGATTTTTTTTGTTGTTGTTGTTGGGCAGGGTAAAAATTACAACAATGAATGAATGGAAATCCAAAGTCTCTGTAAACTTTCATGAAAATTAATTATTTTTTTTAAAAGTCACGATTTAATACTTGTAAAATTTCAACTTGACTCCAATAGTAATCGTTTGTTGAATCAAAGTAGCTAACCAAGCCCAGGCGTGAAGCAGTTCCAGAGATCTGCAGGTGATTCTGAAGAATTTGGGGGGAGTCAGGTATGCAGCAGTTGTTTGTGGGACAAACAAAAACGAGGGGGCATTAATATTCAAGGTCTGCGGAGGCGTTGAGGGGCGCAGGAGGTTGGCACTTGTTGAGTCAGGGAAAAGGTTCACAGATCACAGCCTCTCCTGAGGGAATAGTCACCACTAAGGTCTCATGCTCAGGGTCAGGAACAGCACTCTATAAAGCTTCATAAATGCCACTGAGATCCAGAAGCTTTGGAGTGCCTGGGAGAAAACCCTCTCTGGTGGCGGGCCCAACGATCTTCAAGGATAGAGCTCTGGGCGTGCCCAGTGCGGTCAGCAGCCGAGGGGCACTACCTGCGACCTCGGTCCGGTTGGAGGACCGACTGACCAACATGCAGAGAGTGGAGCGTGGAAGCCCCTCTGGCGCAGCGATGAGCTGGGGTCAAGGCCGGGGCGATCGGATGGCGCGGGAGGGGTGGCCGGACACGCAGGGACGGGATGGGATGTGACGAGCGGCGCGCTGTGCATTGTGGGAATCCCGGGCCGCGGCAACTGGTTCCAGTTCACTCGGCAGCGGACCAGGCGGAGGGGGCGAGCGCGGTGCGTGCAGGCGGGAAGCGAGGAGGCGGGCGGGCCAGCAAGGAGCGCGGGGAGAAAAGGCGCGAGCGGCCGAGAGGGCACAGGCCAAGACACCGTACTGCCGCCGCTGCCGCCGACCACCCTGTAAGTGCCGTGCGGGCCCCTGGTAGCTTGCCCCGTCCCTCCGCGTGGGTCCAGCCGCGGGGTTCCGAGAGCGGCCCGGCCTGGCGCGCTCCAGGGCGGCGCGCGGGCTGCTGTTGACCGGCCGGACTCGGTGAGGCCCGCGCTGCGGCCTCGCGCACGAGCGGCACCCTCCAGGGCCCCGCTTGGTCGCGCGGGATTCCCTTTGGTTTTGTTCAAAAAGCGAACCCGGAAATCAACTTCTCTTAGAAACGCATCCTCCTACCTGCGCCGCCGCGCTTTTGTGGGAAGGAGGCAGTTCGGGCTGCTCCCCCGCAGTCCCTTACGCGGCGGGCCGGGCGGGCGGAAGCCCCGCAGCGCTGGCTGGGTAGCCTGGGCCTGGGCGCCCGGAGCTGTTGTGTGCGGAGTTGCACTTGGGAAGCTCCCGCCGGCCCGCGAATTGTCGTCTCTGCACAATGAGTCGGCCCGAGATCCAGGGGCCGTGGTTCAGGGCTCAGTATCTGAAAAGGCAGGGAGTGGGCATTGGGATTTTGTTGCACTCTGAATCTATACTCGAGGGGAGGGGATTCAGGGATAGCCTTCCGAGGAGCCGCACGAACCCCTGCTGCTCTGGCTCGGCTTCTGACCAGCCTTTTGTTTGCTTTTGTGGTTGGGAGTTGATTTCGGTTATTACTCCAGAAGGCCTAGGCTCTCCATGTGGAGGAAGGCCTGGAGGGAAGAGACTCGCTGGGTGTGGGGTGCGGTGGGGAAGTGAACGAGCTCGGTACTGCTGGTCGGGTCACCTGACAACAGGTGTGCAGGCTGGTGCGCGCCACCCCCACTCCTGCAGGGACTGCAACTCCCACACGGCTTTAGCTGGTCGGTAGATGGTAAGGTTTCTTTTGAACACCATGTTAGGAAAAATATTTACGAGTTTAAAAGTGAGACTTGTGCAGACCCCTGACGCAAAGCTTGCATTCAGCCATCACAGTTACCACGAAGTCCTTCTAAGATTTTAACAACCCAATAAACGTAAGACTAGACAATTAGAGGGGCACTCCTGCTCACTGCCTTCTTCTACCTTTGTGGTTTGAGGTTTTACCGTTAAAGAGGGAAGGAAAATGCTTTGTTCAAAGACTTCCCGCTCCAGGGAACTGGGAAGTGTTGAGAGACTGAAGTTGTAAATTAGGTGGGGTCCACCCACTACTGGCGTATCACCTTTAAGGTACTAGTTTTCTGTCAGAGGTGCTGTGAACTCTGAAATGGATATGTCATGCCATCAACTGGAGTCACTACTTCATGTGGCCGTTATGCACCACTAAAATTCTTAATCAGAATCTTAATCTTGTCTCAAGAAGTTCTCTAATGAGAATTGGTATGCTTTTAAGACTTTCTTATCTAAAAACAACAACATTCAAGTCTTTAAATTCTTCTTGTAGTTTTTCAGGGAGAAAGGTAAATATCTCTATTTTGTTCTTTTGTTTTTGATCTGTTAACTCTTGTTAAAGCTGATCTCTAGGTATAGGCATTAAGGAGGAAGGTGAGGAATTGAGGAGGGGTCTGGTAATATAAGTTAAAATTAGTGGCAAAGCCTTTTTAGAGTGTGTGGTAGGTCACTCAGGTGTCATTAAACTTTGAGATGTGTCTGGAACATCACACAACATTCTAATATACAACAAGACATCACTAGCTTGGTACATGATGCTAAATGGGCCAGGGCCAGGGAGTGGCATATCTCAGTCTACTGTTTCTTCTAGCCCTAGAGATAGCAGTACTTTTCTTCTGGGAGAACCCCTCATTTCTTCATAGAGGCTTTGCATATATCTATTCCGAGACCTGCCTGTAATACCTTCGGTGCTAAAACTTCCTAGATCCTTAAAAAGATATTTATTTAAACAAACAAAAGCATAAACTGACAAAACCCAGCTGTATGTGATATTCATTAGAATTGTGTTAGGTGTCCACTATTCTAAACTTTGGTTTCAGGGTTTTAAGAACTCTTATTGGAACTTTAATTGGGAACTCTTACTGGAACGTTAATTGGGAAGAACAGGGATGAGCAGGCTCATATTTGTCCTGTGATTTCTTCCCCACATTGCATTCTGTGGACTTATATGTACATTCGTTGCCACCTATGATCTTAGGAGTGAATCTCAGCAAGTTTGCTCTTTATTTCAGGTTGTTTGCTTGAATTAAGCATGCCAGACTGGTATTTTTCATTCTGTCAATACATACTTTCCTTGGTCAGGCTTTGGAGACACTCCCATCAGCAGTAAAACGGTAACCTAGTCAGTGATGAGTTCCAACCTCATGTGGAATGTCTGAGTAAAAGTTGTCTGGGCTAGCGTGGACGGGTGGGAAAAGTGTTTGCAACCTGGGAAACCATGTGTACAGAGTCTTAGAAGAGAATAGAGGCCATAAAAGGGGAACTGACAGAGGATTAAAATGGCTGGCTCCTTGTGGGAGGTGGGGAGTCAAGGCTGGAAGGGCAAATGGCCGATATTACAAAGGGTCCTGATTAGAACACACTGAGAATTTAAGAGTGAAGCAACAAGGAGCCGTGGGAGGATTCTGGGCAGGAGAAAAAGATGATCAGACTTTTTTTTTTCTTTTTTACAGAGAATATTTAATCAAATAATGAATGACTGTGCCCGCAAATAACCTAAGTTTCCTCATTTGAAATTATTCTGTCCATGTGGCTGGGGACACACTATGACTACAGCCGTGGGCTCAAGTATGTCAGAAATGTGAGGATGACACAGGGTAGAACAGGGTTCCGATCTCTTCATCAGATTTCTGTGAATCTTTAAGAGAAAAAAGTGTGGAGGGAAGTTTCCTCATAAAGCAGGCAGGCAGTGCCTTGCTATTGAAATATAGTGCCAGCTTCTTTTACCACCACACAGGTGGAACATTGGAGTGTGTTTGCCCAGGCAAAATTTTTTTTTTTTTTTCCCCAGGCAAAATTTTAATCCCTAGCTTCCCACAAACGATTTCCTGCCTGTGGTGTATGACAGTTATGCCTGAGTTTTGTTTTTTCCCGCCACAGCAAGCCCAGTACATGAGGAAGTTAAGTCAGCGTGAACAGAATACTTAATTTGGAATGTATTTACCATGTCAGTTAATCTGCCTCCTCTCCTGGTTTATAAACCCTTGGTTCACTGAGAATGAATTGTAGTTCTTTCATCAACCAGCTCACTTTATGATGTATTTTTGTGAATGGAAAGAAATGTTTTTTACTGATTGGCTAGAGCCAAGGAGCCGGTCTCTGTCGTAAACCAATCAGTGCAGCTTGTGAACCCCTGCTCTGTGAGTGATGGTGGTGTAGTATATCCACATGCCTCTGGGGACATGACAGCAGTGACACTGTTAATCATTTCGTGTGATAGGAATAAAGGGAAGAAAATGCTGTAAACAGGATTAGGGCCCTGTGCTTCAAAATTAAGTGTCTCAAGTTTGCCTTTGTGACTGGAGTTGATGGTACAGTGACAAATGCGTGTGAGTACATGGGTATTTAACCAACTGCAGGGAATAGATGGGACAGTACTCTGGTCAACAGCGATTTGAGCACTGATAGTTCAGATTACTCCATCCCTGGCAGTTCCAGTCAATATTGTGTTGAGGACTGATTTACCTAAATTCATTGCTTAAATGATAAAAGATCCTACACTTGAACATCCCATAGTTTTGTGAATGCCTTGATTGTTTAAGGATTTTCTTTGGCTGCAGGTTTAACAGGGATTGGTCTTCTTACAGGTGAGAGGAAGAAAGATGCTCTTTTCTGGTCTGTGGCAAGAGGAGAAGTCACTAGAGGCAGACTCTTTATGGAGTTGTGAGACCTCTGTATGTCTCATTCTCCAGCTGTAAAGACAAGTGGACATTGTTTTTCCAGGAACCCCCAGGATGGCTCCATAAGCGCACTGAAACCTAAGGGTCTAGATCCCCACAGGGACTTGTCCAGCTGTGTGTGTGCCCCAGAAAAGGCTCCTAACTGGCTATCTCACTTGTCACAGCTCTGAGTGCTGTGACCTTTGATAATGCTGTCTTAACTTTCTGAAGGAACTCCATCACCTGTACATGCCAACTGTATGTCAGCTACCAGCCAGTCAGCATTTCTGGGCCTACCAGGTACCAGGCAGGGCAATGGATCTTAAAGAAACAGTAGTGAACAGAATAGTCTGGTCTGTGCCATCAAGATAGGCAGTGGTGATACATGTAATAAATGCAAAGGCTAGATTGCTGGGCTTAAGA
This sequence comes from Elephantulus edwardii, assembly GCF_000299155.1. Lineage (NCBI taxonomy): Eukaryota > Metazoa > Chordata > Mammalia > Macroscelidea > Macroscelididae > Elephantulus > Elephantulus edwardii. The sequence continues at coordinate 10,617,599 of NW_006399814.1, forward strand.
ATTTGTATAAGGAATAGTTAAATACTTAACTGCTAACCTAAATGCTAAAGTCCATGCATCAGTTCTGTGTGAGAGCGATGTGGTGATTTGTCCTATAAAGATTACAGTTGAAAAACAAATATGGGGCAGTTCTCTTCTGCCGGATGGGATTACTATGGGTCGAGATTGATGCAACAGCACCTAACAATAACAGAAGAATTCATATATTGGATTTAGAGTGGCAAACAGGTTGGTAGGAAGACCGGGACACTGCAGTTGCAAAGTACTTTATATAAGATTTAGAAAAGTAATTGAACATAGTTAAGAATAAGAGTGAGTGAAGGAAGAGGAGAAATGGTTTTTAGCTGTGCCCAGGGTTGACAGCAGGCATGCCCTCTCTCAGAGACATGTAAGTGATTCATCCTGGTGGAGGTTTGGTTGTTGGAAGCAGGAGAGATGGGCTGAAGTCATTAGGACCGTATGATGTCTAGGTGTCAGATTGCATGAAACTTTGCTGTAACTTGGGATTCCAGATACAAGTACCATAAGAGTGTAAAGGAAGGAGCTCCTTGATGAGACTGCACCACCACAGAAGGTGTTGGAACCACTGCATAGGATTGACCAGATGGAGATGGAAAGACTACTGTAGCCAGAGCAGATGGCATATGCTTTGGGGTAGAGGTGGCAGAGGAAGTGGTTTATAGTAACAGGAAAAGTCTTAGGTTTCTTGTTGACAAATTCTTATCAATTGTGCATCCATTTTATTTACCAGATCCTCACAGCTGCAAGCCTTCCAGTGATAGGAAGACAAACCATGTTGCTCTGGTCACAGCTCAGTTGCCTATAGTATCTCTAGCTGGTTCATCTCTATCTGTATGTGGGGTAATCGTTGAGGTTCCACAAGCAAGGTTCTATTTATTGTGATTGATTTATAGCTGAAGGAGTTTCAGAGATGAAGACCACAGAGATCTCTTCAGTATCAACCACAAAATTTTCACTTGGTGGCCTGAAAACAGAAAAGCATACAAGCTTGTGTATAATTACGTGGATGCCAGGGTGACCTGAAGACCAACACTGTCTTAAAGCATGTAGGGCTCTCAGCAGGGTAAGGTTACCTAGTGTTATTTATTGATAGTTATTCCAATAAGGAAGGTTACACTTACCCCACCCCCTTCAGTTTTTACTACCTCATGTAGGTGTTTCTCCTGTGGGCAGTTTCAATGCCCTGAAGAGACACTGAGTACTTAGATAGAAATCCACTTCTTGATCATGTAGAACTGTTCATCTGTCAGATCAGACTGTATGCAGGACATGGGTCAAAAGGGCCTAGGAGGCTTGGGCTGCTAACTTCATTAACAGCTGTCAAGTTAATTTGAATCATGTAACAAAATAGTTGTTTCCTCTTTTCTTCTGAACAAGGAAGATAGAACTTATTTCTCAACTTGCCTTACAATTAGTCAGTGAACCATGGGCAGAAGTGATGTGCCCCACTTCTAGGTTGGACCTGTGAAAATTTTCACATGTTATCTCTCATAGTCTTTTCCCTTCCATGGAAACCTTGGAAATCACGAGATGAAGGTGTTGGTCACAAGAAGGAAAAAGTCTAGGATATATGAATCATCGTATGGAAAAGTACCAACCAAGCATGGACATTCTTTTTGGATATTTCATGAGTGAGCAGTAAACTTTAGGGGCTTACCTGTTGTGGCACCTAGGACTGCTGTCATCAGTACAACTACCCAAAATGAGTTCTCTATCAAGATGGACTTATTGTTGAATCTTATGCACATTGTTACTGTTTTAGGGCTAACTTTATGGAGCATTCACTCAGAGAGTATCAGATCCATTTATTTGTTGTTGTGTAATGGAATCAGGTCTTAAAACTGTTAAACATGCTTAAAACGGTTAAACTCTTATTCAGTCCTCCTGTCTGCTCTTGAGGTCCATTCTAGTATCATTTCTGCTTCACAGATGAGAAAATACACTGAGAAGTTAAATAACTTGGCCACGGGAACATAGGAAGTAAGTGATGGAGCCATGATTTGAACAGGCTGTGGTGGCCTAGTAGCTAAGAAGTTGCACTGCCAAACCAATGGCAGGTGGTTCAAATCCACCAGCTGCTCCATGGGAGAAAAATAGGCAGTTTTCTTCCATGTAATTTACAGCCTCTGAAAACCCATTAGAGTGTTACCCTTGAGTCAGTTCCAACTCCATGTCAGTGACTTGATTTTGAGTTTGTTTCTGGAACTTTACTTCGTAATCATGATGCTCCATAACACTTCCCAAAGAGATACTTTCTTCTCACTTTGGTGCTTGGTCACAGTTGTCCATACCTCCACAGAATTCTAAAGAAGGGGATCAACCTGGTACAGTCAGGGTAGCTTGAACAGAGTAACAAGAACTCTTAGCTCTGCTGCCACTCCAGTAATAGAGACATTGGGCTGCTGGAGTTCAAGGAACCCATGAGCCATGGAGTCTGATTTCAGTTTCCAAATAGATAAATAAGAGGCCTACCCATTTAGTTCAGTAGTTTGAGCATAAATGTCCATTAGTGAACACTTTCCAGGTCTCCCGCAGGAGCCTGGAACTACATCCTACACCCTTCCTCAGCACTTGAACTTCCCTTTTGAGGTACTCAGTATGATTATAGTTTAAATGACTGCAAGGTTATTTATTTTTAGGAACTCTGACAGTATAGTCAATAGTATGGACTGCATACTGTGTATGTGCTGTTAACTCAAAGGGCATGTTTTTCTGGCCTTTGAATCCACAGACTCACTGGCTGCCTAGCAGAATGATAGGCAGTCCCCTCCCTTGTGCTTGACAGCCTACAAACCCCAGTTAAGTCTTGCAGTGAGTTGGATACACATGGGAGTAGTGAGCTTGACTTTTTTTAAACTCTAGTAGAGCAAGGCCCACATGTTTCTTACGCATTGTTATCATTCCCCATTATAGTTCCTGAAGTGAATGGATGAATTGAATGCTTTCAGCAAACACTTGCAACTTTACTGCAAAGGACAACATGAGGAATCCAGTTAGGAGCATGTGAGAGTTCAGAGTCTAGAGTAGATAGACATGAAGGTTTGGAACAGGACTGGATGCACAGAACAGGGGAAAGGAGATCCTGGCAAAAGGGAACCACTGCTGCAAAGACAGGGAGGAAAGAAGTAAGCATTTTGGAGAACCTTCGTGTGGTTCCTTGTGTCCAAGTTAGAACACAAGTAGCACAAGGAGTTTATAGAGCACCACTAGGTAGGCCAAGGGACTTGACTTTATCTTGTGAATCCTGGGAAGCCACAGAAAGTTTTTGGACTAGGACCATGGTATATTCAAATCTGTGTGCACAAAGACACAGCAGAGTGGAAAGTAGACTAAAGGATTTAGGGGCTAGCAATGGGGGAGATCTTTTCCAAGAGACTTCTGTGGTCATTTGGTTATGATAGTCATGGCCTGGACTGAGTCTTATTGAGGGCAGAGAGGAGGCAGTATAAGAAATGTTGGAGGCATCCTCAGGACTCTTTGAAAGTAGGTTGGGAGAAGGGATAGACCCAATACTTCTTCCTTTTCTAGGTGGCCTAATAGACTGGAAGTATTCAGGGAGCCTCTTAGTCCAATATGGCTGTGAGTGGTTACATAGTTTTCTTTTTATGATGGCTTTGGCAAGTTTATCAGGTCCAATTGCAAGTGTATAAAAATGCAATTATTAAGCAAGTGTATAGAACAGAGCCAAGAAATTCCACTTTCTTTTACAGTGTGTGGCATAAAGGCAAGGTGCTTAAAAGTCATTGTCAGAGTAACACTTAAGTGGAAGTGGATAATGTAATTGATGTCAAGGTATAGAATGTGAACAGCTGAGCCATTGACTTTCAGAGGCCCCACACTCCAGTAGCGTACTGGCCTCCACAGGCTCAGTGGCTGCAGGACAGTGGCATCTGCTGGGACACTGATGCCATCCAGTAGGCTACAATGTCCAGGGAAGAGGTGCTGTGTCTGTAGTGATTCTGACAGGTGTTCCTTTTGCTTTCACAGTGCTCTTGCTGATCTACCTTCAGGGCCACCACCATGTCCAGTCGGGGTGGGAAGAAGAAGTCCACCAAAACTTCAAGGTCTGCCAAGGCAGGAGTCATCTTCCCTGTAGGGCGGATGCTGCGGTACATTAAGAAGGGCCACCCCAAGTATAGGATTGGAGTGGGGGCACCTGTGTACATGGCTGCCGTCCTGGAGTACTTGACAGGTGAGTATGCCTCTGGCAGCCGTAACATCACTGCTTTTCAAGGGCAGATAGGACCTATTTGTTTCTTTCAAGTTGAACCATTTGAATCCTGTAGAGACGGTAAAAGAATAATAGAGTCAGCACTTTCACCTATGTTCACCAGTTATTAACATTTTGCCCTTTTTCCTTTTCCTCTCCTTCTCCTATTGATTAGTACTTGTGTGTGTGCTTGTGCATCTGTGTGGGTATATGCATTTTTGGTTTATATATTAAATGATCCTTTTTTGAATTGTCCTAGTAATATCTTTCACGCTTTATTTTTTCCTGATTCAGAATCATATATCATAGTTGGTTGTCTGGTTTCTTTAGTTTTAATCTAATCTGTAAGTTTTCCTCACAAGTAGATTCAGGTTAAACATTTTTCACAGGAGACTTGCAGCAGCGGCATAGAATCTTTCTCGTGTTTGCCCTGGGATTGGTGATTTTTAACATGGTTATCTGGTTAAGTTTGTATCTGGCAGATTATGCACATTCTGTACTGTGATCATCTTTCACCTGTTGGTGTTAGCATCAATTAAAGATTCTAACCTCATTCCATCATTACACTGTTGTGGTGTGTGCTGTCACAATACAAGTTGGAATTGACACATAGCTGACCCTCCAGTGGGTTTTCAGAGACAATAAATCTTACTGGAGGAGATTGTCCATCCTTTTCCCATAGAGCAGCTGGTGGATTAGAACTGCGTGTTTTCAGGATTGCAGTGCAACTTTTTACTACTAAGCCACCAGTGCTTCTATTGTTGTTTTTGTTATGTGCCGTCGAGTTGCCTGCGACTCATAGCGACCCTATGTACAACAGCCCTAAACTCCGCTCTGTCCTGTGCCAACCGAGTGCTCCTATAGTGGTGATAAAAGTGATTTTTTTCCGTTTCAGTGATCCCTTCTATCCTTATTAGTTGGAATTCTTTTATAAAGAAAAGCTTTCCTTCTGCCTTCCTTTTTACTTTTCCTACTTTTAGCATCAGTGTTAGCTCATGGAAAACAGCTTACTTGCTATTTTCGACCCAGAATGAGTTACCCACCTTTCATGGCCCCAATATTCTTACTCAAATTGCCTGTAATAAGGAAGCTGATATGTAATCCCAGACAGTCCATGTTTCCTTATTGCTAAGCACCATGATATCTGTGTCTCTGAGGTAATTACTGACACTATCAGTAAGTCAGTGGCCTGGGCTAGCTGAGCAGGAAAGACGAGGACAGCCTCAGGGTGTCAAGAAAAGGCTGATGGTGAACAGGCTTTTGGGGAGCCTGGTTTGAGGACTGAGGTCAGGGCTACTCCCCTACTCCCTTCATAAATTGGGAAGTCAGAGAGTCTGCCACTGCAGTGGATGCATCTGAAGGGGAGAAGACCAACCCCCTCTCAAGACAAACTTTTCAATTGCCCTTGTTCTACTTCTGTGACTGGCAAGTAAATCTCTAGTCCTGGGCACAGTAACCTGAACAGTCCTCCAGCGGTGGGTTCATCCTTGACAGGACAGAGATGGTGTGGAAGTGTATGTACGGGCAACAGCCTCACTCTCTCTAGATTCCCCACTATCTCACCACTCACAACAGAGGAGCCCCAGGGAGATAGAGACCGGGCCATCTCTTCACCTAAGAAGCTGTGGTGGCCTCATGGATCTTTGCTACCAGCCCAAAGGAACACAGTTCGAATCCACTGCTGCTCCATGGGAGAAATATGGGCAGTTTTTCCTCGTGAAATTTATTGCCCCTGAAAATCATCTGGGCGGTCAGCTGTGAGTTGGTTTCAACTCAAAGGCACATGTGCATAACTACAATGATATAACTCTCAAGCCTTGTAAAAAGAACTTGTTTTACAAAAATTATTACCAGACTAGTTCCTTTAAGACAGAGGTTAAAATTATCCCAGATGACCAAACTGCCATTCCAATCCATCATCTCTGATACTAATATCCTCTTCACCTCAGTCTTCCCACTCTACTCTGTGTCTTTGGATTCTGTAGTTAGCTGAAAAGTCTTACAGAAACTCAAAAACCATCAAGGAAGTTGCTTATGCGATTATAGATGATGTAGGCTATTTAGCATAATAAAAATGCTAGTGAACAGTGGCCCGGGTACTTGTAAGCTTGAGGCAGCTGAATCAGGTTAGATACGTGTCCCAAGTGAGTGGAAACAGAACAAGCTTCCCAGAAGCAGTCTGTATGTTGTTGTTGTTATGTGCTGTCACGTTTAACTACAACTCATTGCAACCCTATGAACAGTGACTATGAACCTTGCTCTTTGCTGAGCCACCCTCATCAGTTCCCATTGCTACAGTCACTGTGTCAATCTATCTTATCCAGGGTCTTCCTCTCTTGTGCTGACCCTCCATCCTTCCAAACGTGATGTCCTGCTCCAAGGACTGGCCCCTCCTGATCACATGCTCAAAGTATGTGAGACAGAGTTTCAAAATCCAAGGAACAAACTCTCCAGAACAAACAGTCATCTATATAGGTCTTTTGTATATGAGTTCTCCATATATACTCTCAGGGGTGTAAAACCCCATGCAGTGATTTGAGTCATACATTCTGATAGGGTGGTGCTTCCCACGTGTCCCATTCTTCTCCCACCTCCTTGCTACAACAAATAACTTGTTCTTGAATGGGGGGAAAAAAGTGAACTGGAGGAGGGGGAAGGAAAAGAGAGGAGGAAATGTGCAACAATGAATGAATGAAAATCCAAATTTTCTGTAAACTTTTGTTAAAAATCACAATTAAAATAAATTTTATTTAAAAAAAAATGACAAAGAGGCTAGTATCACAGAATGAGAGATTATGGCTGGAAGGGCCATACTCATTGTGCCACAGATGTGTTCATTAAAGTGTCTTTTTTTCCTACCATCCAGATTGCTCATTTGGTTTTTTTGGTTGCAGGGCGGTGGGTTCACCTTTGTTTCATTGAATCTCAAGCAGTTAAGTCAAAGCCTCTACTATACAAGGGCACTGGTGACAAATTGTATTTTCCCCTGGTTGGTCATTACTTCTGGCTCTATTGGGTCATTGTTCCCTAGCAAATTCCTCAGTGTCCTGTGATACTTGGGCCTTGTGGCTTGAGGAAAGGAACAAGGCTGACTGCCACAACTCGTTGTAGTCTGTTGATCCCTGATATGGCGTGGGGGCAGAGCAAACTCTAGGTTTCTAGAAGTGTCCTAGACCACGTGTAGCTTCTGAGTCAGTAGTCCTGCACTGTGAGTATGACATTAAGCTTCTAACTAAGAGGTCATTGGTTCAAACATGCCAGCCACACTACAGGAAAAAGATGAGCAGTGTGCTTCCATAAAGAATTACCACTTTGGAAATTCCCTGGGTCGTTTTACTCTGTCCTGCAGGGTTACCATGCGTTAGGATCAGATTAATTGCAGTGGGTTTGGGGTAACTTGCTCCAGGCATTATTCAATTATAGTGATGCTTTGAATGACATGGTTTTATCGGCATATGCTGCAGGTGGTTTTTGTTTTCATTGCTGTCAGTATTAATAGTTGATTTTGTAAAATATTTTAGAGTTTGAACTTTTATCTATAAAATTTTTGAGAATAAAGTAGTAATTAAAGGAAGAAGAGGAAAATGAAAATAAAATTGCTTCCATTTAATTACTCATAATATTGTAACTAAAAATGTAGTCCATTTTAAAGGAAGCATTAATTTAGATCTGCTAAGAAGTCTCTTTGGAGCCCCTCTTCTGTGCCTAACTAAGAGCTACACAGTGCTGAGGACAGGAGTTGTTGTTGTTAAGTGCCTTCGAGTTGAGCGTGAATCATAGTGACCCTATGAACAAAAGATCTGAACCCTGTTCTATAACAATTGTTATTTCTCTGATGCTCATAGAGTTTACAAAGACCTGTTGTTTAAGAAGTGGATGCTAATCCTGAGTCCAAGCCTGTTTTAATCTGGGAGCTCTACCAAACCCTTTCCGCTATGGGTAACCATTATGGCATTTGACACATCAGTGCTATACCACTTAGAACAATGAGTACAAGGGTAGGAAATATGAAATAAGCATGTGGCATGGCTTTTGTCCAGTGGAATTTCCATTGATGTTGGGGACACACAAGAACACAAACCTGTTAGAGAATAGGGCAGTACCAAGAGATACGTTGAATCCTATTGGCAGTGTGTGTGTGGGGGGGTGGGGGAGTGGGAATGAGAAATGTGTGGATAATTAGAAGGCAAAGAGATTTTGCAAACATGCTTATCATCTGATATTCTTAAATTAATGGCTTCAAGAGCTCTGGCTGTGCATTGTCAAGGACGTGTCAGCAGACCTGGGTTTTTGTGAACTTTAAGAGGTATTCCACCCCAAAACAGGGCTTTGAAATTGAGGAATGATTAGATTTATGTGCTCTGTTTTTATGTTTGTATGTATGTGGGTGGTTTCAAAGTTTATAGAATAGATTTTTTTTGTTCCACCATTCATGTATGTTTTGTTTTATGGCATTCATTATAATACTCACCCACATTGTAACACACTCATCCCTCCTGTGTGCCTCTCCATGCCTTCCCATTTTTTAATATTATTGTGCTGCTCAATTCCTTCCTCTAATTGCTGTCCCTTTCACTCATCTTCATTTGTTTCTGTTATCTGTTTACTGATTTTCCCTCCATTCCCTTTCACTAATAATTAATTTGTAACTGACAAAGAATATTTCTTTGTGTGTATAAACTATTCCTTAGCCTTTTGTAATCTAACTTACTAGTGTTTGTCTTTTTATGACTGACTTATTTTACTCAGTATAATGTCCTCCATATTCTGTGGCCACATGTCCTTTTTTGAGATGGAATATTAATAACTTTGATGAATTCCTTAGTAAAGAAACCATTTTTTAAAGTTTGGGAACCACTAAATAAAAATGACATTCTTTACTGTAGGATTTCTCAGATTCTTCACTGTAGAACTAATATACTGCTATTACTGTGAAGGAAATTAAATATGTAACAGTCTACAAACTATCACAAACATCTATAAACATCTTGCATAGTACCTTATAGGGTACACTGTTACAGATTAAAAACTTAAGAAATGGAACTATGAAGAAGGTTAAGAAAAGAGGTAAAATCAAAGGCTGTCATAAAAGGTGAACTTTGGTCATATTTGTGTGGGATTGAGGCACAAAAGTTGACTAGCAGATAAGAATGTCCAGGTCTTCCTCCTCTAAATAGGGCTTGGCACAAAAAAGTGCTTACATATTTGATAAGTGGAGTCTTATTGGGAGACTGTACACTTTTCATTTGAGGTGTACTGCACTTTTCTTGTCTCCTAAAGATTTAGAGTTTCAGAGACTTAGTAGAAGGTCACCTTGGGTCAGAATCAATGATAGTGGGTTCCGTTCCATATTCTAGGCATTGTGCTGGATATTTAGATATGAGACACATTTCACTACTTTCAAAGAACTTCACCCTCGAAAGAAGTGCCTTAGGAGCTCTTTGCCTAAAATCTGAGAGAAAAAGCATCATTCCTTCTTTTTATTTTTTTCCCTGAAACCCTGTTAAATAGCTTGATTATATGTCTTATTGTATTAACATACATTTTAATGACTTAAACCTGTTTGAAAAAGATCAAATACACCCTCAAAAGATTTCTTGACATTAAAGAGAATGAAAAGCATTGTCTCTCAAGCCTGAGTGGTAACAGCTTTGTAAGCATAGATCATCCCCTGGTGACTACTTTCAGTTGTATCTTGATTGAGATATCTAAACTCTGGTTTGTTTAAAACTCCAATGTGGCCCTCTTAGAGCAGGGTCAGGCTAAGACTGGAATATATTTCTTTCTGCCTTACTTGGATCTTATATAGAAAATAATTGGATTTGCATCCTCTCAGTTCTACTCTCTTTTTCTATTTTTATAGAACCTGTATCCCTATTCCCCATATTTCGGGTTCGGTCTTCCTTCCCCTCGGTCTCTGGTCAATGACTTGAACCTCAAAACTCACCTCATAGGCACCCTGCATCATCTGCAAGGAGATGTTCCAGCCTGAAGTTGCTGATTACTGTGAAGTTTACAGGGCCATCTTCTGGTGTAGAGAAGAGGCAGGGTCCTCTGGGTGATCTTTTAGCTACTTTACATATTGGATGAAGCCCAGCCCTTGCTCCTGACTGCAGTCTTGTAATACAACCCCAAGGACAAAGGACAGTTTTTAAAAATACACCTTGTGCAGTTTTGACCAATGAAAAGATTATCCAAATCCCAAGTTTCAGTTTATTTGACTTCTGATCTGTGTCTTCGGTGAGATGTTGCCTATCCCACTGGTGTTAGTCATTGGACTGTGCTCCATCCCCCTCATGTCTTGTAAGTGAAGTAAGGAGAGCAGCCCTCTCCTGTCAGCAGCATATGCTGTTACACAGACACTCATTTCAGCAAATATCCATCACATTCATCACAGTTTCTGGCCTGGGATAGAAAGGATCCTGTGAACCTGAAAGATTGAGATAGGCAGCACCTGTAAGCTGGCTGCCCCTCACCTTGAAAAGAAGTCCTTTTATTAGGCTTCTGCAATTTCCCTACACAGGACATTAAATGTGTCCTGAACTCACACAGCTGAAAATAAGGCAGGAAGGAGAGGATGGTCTCTCTCAACCCTGTAATGCTCCAAGTCACACTGAATTATTGTTTCTCTTGACTGTTGGCATCATGACCCCTACCTTAATTAACTGCTGCAGGCCGGGGCCCCGCTAACCTTTGTAAGACATCCATGTACTGCCTCAGGGTCCGCAGCATCCCACACCACCCATCCTGCATAGGCCCCTTACCAGCTACCCTTTCCTTTGGGGGAAAAAAATACAGAAAGGGAGGACTAGGAATTTTGAGGAGCTCCTTGGAGAGGGACATCATGCTTGGGAGGGTTGAGGGACAACGCAGGAGGGGAAGACCCTCTATGAGATGGATTGATTCGGTGACTGGGGTAATAGGGATGGGTGTGTCAGAGGCGGTGCGGTTGGCGCAGGATAGAGCAGGGTTTAGGGCTGTTGTGCATAGGGTCGCTATGAGTCGGAAACGACTCAACGGCACATAACAACAACAACAACAACAACAAGAATTTATAGCTACAATTAGAGTAGCTATAATATTCCTAGTACCACGACCCCTTCTAAACCCAGCCTGGATTTCCAGCAGTTCTCTGCTGATGTGCTCTTCCATTCATTTTGGCATAATCTTCAGTAGAATCTTGCCTGCATGTGAAATCAATGATATTTTTGTATAGTTTCCACACTCTGTTGGGTCCCCGTTCTTTGATGCAAAACCTATACTTGGACCAGGAGGAAGTCGTCAGAACAGAGCAAGGAAACACTGCATGGTTCTAAATTGGGAAGGACATATGCCAGGGATGTGTCCTGTCTCCATACCTTTTCAACCTGTATGCTGAACAGATTATCCCGGAGGCTGGGCTCTGTGAGGAGAAATGTGGGGTCAGGATTGGTGGAAGATATATATATCAACAATCTGCGTTATGCAGATGGCACCACCCTGCTTGCTGAAACTGAGGAGGACCCGAAATGCTTGTTGCAGAGGGTGAAGGACTGCAGCCTTCAATATGGATTGAGGCTCAATGTCAAGAAGACAAAGATTCTTACCACTGGACCAATTGGCAGCATCAGGATGGATGGTGAAGAGATTGAGATTATTCACAGCTTTAGTTTGCTTGGCTCCACAGTCAGCACTCTCGGCACCAGTAGCCAGGAAATTAAAAGACGGATTGCGATGGTAAAGTCTGCTGTTAGAGACCTCTCCAAAGTACTAAAGAGCAGTGGTGTCTCTCTGGAAACTAAGGTGCATCTAACATAGGCCATGCCCTTTGCTATCACTTGTTATGCGTCAGAGAGTTTGACAATGACTAGGAACGTAGAAGGAGAATTTATGCCTTTGAGCTGTAGTGCTGGAGAAGAGTATTGAATGTACCATGGACTGCTAGGAAAACAAACAGATTCATCCTGGAGAGGGTTAAGCTGGGCTGCTCCTTGGAGGCAAGAATTCTGGGTCTTCGTCTGACATACTTTAGACATGTTGTAAGGAGAGACCAGTCCTTGGAGAAGGACATCATGCTTGGGAGGGTGGAGGGACAGCGCAGGAGGGGAAGACCCTCTATGAGGTGGATTGATTCAGTGACTGGGGTAATCGGGATGGATGTGTCGGAGGCAGTGCGATTGGCACAGGACAGAGCAGAGTTTAGGGCTGTTGTACATAGGGTTGCTATGAGTCACAAGCAAATCGAAAGCACATAACAACAAGGATTTATAACTGGAAAAAAGTTAGAATCACATTAGTGTACTGGGTACCCAGTGTATGCAGATTGTAGTTAATTGTATGTTCCTTTTTCTGGTTATCTCAGTAATTTGTGTTTGAAAATGTCTCTCATAATCCCATTTTCAGAGGCAGAAACTGGTACCGTAGAGCTTTTGATTTGTGTACAAATATGTGTTTGCGTACACAAAAAAGCCAGGTTTTAGTTTGTCTTTATTAACATCTACTGTTGAAGATATTCATTGAAATCATCACTACACGTAATATTATTAGAAAATTATGAAATAATTAGAGATATTCTGTTCATATGCCATGTTGTCAATCCATCAGCTTCCCAAGGGGAAAATGTGATTCCTTGCTAGACCAGCATTCAAGTAGCATTTAAAGAAGAAATGTATGATCATGTGATGTTAGCAGTTCTCTGATGATCTGGGTCAAATGACCGTAAAAGTCATGATGAGTCCAGCCTCAAAACTCAAGAACTAGATCCTGCAGCCACCAAGCTGTATGAAGGTGGAAGTATAGTGAGAGGAGCTTCTCCCACGAACATATGAAACTGCTACAGAAACCTCAGGGTTTTAATTTGTTTCTTCTTCTGGTCCTTCTAAAGAATCTAAAGAATCCTTCACATTTTAAAAATTTGATACTAAATTAAATATATATTTAAAAATGAGCCATAAAGTTATTCACGAGAGTATAATTGTGATCTGAGGCCATTTTAAACAGTGGTCCCACTTAGCCCTCATCTCCCAGTGCTAAGTTTAGACTGTATCACTTAGATCAAACAGGGAAAGGTTTCACTTTCTTGAAGATAAACTATGTTGCCTACAAATCCTAACTGGCCACTGAGTCTTACTGTTGCTTCTCTCTTTCCTTTAGAGGGAAATCTGTAACATTTGATTTTTGCCTTCAGGACCTGCAGTTGGATAGACGAGCTCCATATTAAGGGTTCTGCTTTTGCTCAGGCCAATGGAAAAACATATAGCATGACAAAATCTGTTTCTGGATTCAGGCAAGGAAAAAAAATGTGACCAAAGCCAAAGTGTGTCTTCTTCATGTTACAGCTTCCATCTGGGATCGCTTTACTTCTGACTAAAGTACATCTTTTAGAATTCCATTTAGTAAGGGTAATTTAGTAGCAACATTCTCAGGTTATGTGTTTTGAATATGTCTTTATTGCATTCATAAAGTCCTCAGCCATTTATTTCTTTAAACAATACCTCATTCTAGTCTTTCCTCAAATGCCAGTTAGACATATGCTAAGTGTTTTAGTTTATCTTCCATGTGTATTAATCTCTTTCATATTTTCTATCTTTGTATCTCTGGGCTACTTTCTGGGTAATTACTTCTGATCTATCTTCTAGACTTTCTTCTAGTTTACTAAGTGTTTATCTGTGTCTAATCTGTTAAGGTTAGCTATTCAGTTTTGAATTTAGAATAGTTTTCATATATAGAACTGTGTGGTTGGTTTTTTTTTTAAATCTTGATCATCCTTTATTCTTTTTTCGGTTTGTTTTCAAGTCTTTTCTTAAAATATATTGTTGTTTAGTGCAGTCAAGTTGAGTACGACTTATAGCTACCCTGTGAACAACAGATCTGAATACTGCCCTATCCTATGTCCTTCGTACCATTTCCATACTTTGAATTCATTGCTGCAGACCTGTATCAGCCCTGCTTGAGGGTCTTTTCCTTTGCTGACCCTTTATCTTTCCAAGAATGATGTCACTTGCCAAGGAACAGCCTCTTCTAGCAACATGCCCAAAGTATGTGAGATAAAACTTTGCCATCTTTGCCTCCAAGGAGCACTCTGGCTATATTTTTTTCAGAGACATAGCTGGTTTTTTTTCTGGCGATCCATGAGATATTTAATAATCTTCTGTAATACCACAACTCAGTAACATCAGTTCTTCTTCTGTCATCTTTATTTTTTGTCCAGCTCTCAGATGCCTAGCAAGTGCCTGGAAATACCATACCCTGAATCTGGTGCACCTTAATCTTTAAACTGCCATTATTGGCTCCGCATTCATTTGAAGCATAATGCCATACATCTCTTAATCTCCTAACTGCTGGTACTAGAAGTGCTGATTGTGGATCCAAGTAAGATGAAGTCATTGACTGTTTCAGTCTTTTAACTGCATATATCATGGTGTTGTCTGTTGGTTCAGTGGTGAGAATTTTTGTTGGAAGTTTGTGAGAAGACAAAGTAAAGTATTGTAACAAAATGTGCAGAGAGCTGGAGTCAGAGAATAAAGAACCCTCTCGGCATTTCTCAAGCTGAAAGCACTGAAAAACAAATTCAAGCCTCAAGTTGTAATACTGAAAGATGCAATAGGCAAAATCTTTTTTTTTTTAGTTTGTTTATTTTTCATTTCAATGAACATCTACAGAGATTTTGGAATTCCATTCAGTCACAAAGGGACAAATGCTATATGGTGCCACTGTTGTAGAATGAGGCTGGCATTGGGGTGGGGGTAAGACTGAGAAAAACTGGATGAAATATGTTTATGGCATTGAAGTCTATGGGGGAGAGAATAGTCTAAAAGTATTATATTTTAGGGCATTATTTTTATCGTAGGAGTATGCAGTGAGGGTTGCAAAATCTTAAATGATCCAGGAAGAATTAAAAGAAGATGGAGGGGAATACACACAGTCACTGTAGCAAAAAGAATTGGCCAGCACTGAAATATTTCAGGAAGTACCATATGACTAAGAGCCAAAGGTAATGAAGAAAGAATATCAAGCTGCACTTCAGGAATTGACAAAAAATACTGCCCCAGGAATTAATGGAATATCAGTTGACATATTTCAGTCCTAAGCATGCTTATCAGTCTATGCCAGGAAATTTGGAGGGCAGTTGACAAGCCAGCTGACTCCATATTTGTTCCCATTCTCAAGAAAAGTGATCCAATACAATGTGATAATTATCAAACAATATAATTGCTATCACATGCATGTAAAATATTGCTGAAGATCATCCAAAAATGGTTAGAACAGTACATACACAGATAACTATCAAAAGTTCAAGCTGTTTTTAAAAGAGGCTGTGGTACCAGGGATATCTTTACTGCTGTCAGATGGAGCCCATGTGAAACCAGAGAATACCAGAAGAATATCTCTGTGCTTTATGGACTATGAAAAGGCATTCAACTATGTGGATTGTAACAAATTATAGCTGACTTTTTTCTGGAAGGAGTGTGGCATCAGGTTTGGAGGAAGACTCATAAAAACCTGTATTATGTAGATGACACAGCCTTCCTTTCTGAAAGTGAGGAGGATTTGAAATGCTTGGTGCAGAAGATGAAGGACTACCCTCTTCAATATGGATTATATCTCAACATCATGAAAACAAACATCCTTACCACTGGGCCAGTAGGCAACATCATGATAAATGGAGAAAGAATTGAAATTGTCAGTGATTCTATCCAGCTTGGATCAACAGTCTACACCCTTGGTACTAGCAATCAGAAGTTCAGGAGGTGTTTTGCTTTGGACAAGTCTGCTTTCAGTCGGGTTATACATTTTATGTGCCTTAATCTTACAGTTTTGTCTTCTTACTTTCTAGAATTTAATTTTTCTTTAATAAGTAACATATACCCATGGTAAGAGCCATAGGTTATAAATAGATATACAGTGAAATGTGTGTCTCCCTCCTAATTCTTGCACGGCTGTATAAGAGACAATAGATAATAGTTTCTTATACATCAACCCAGGCAGTCGTCAGAACAGAGCAAGGAAACACTGCATGGTTCAAAATTGGGAAGGACATACGCCAGGGATGTGTCCTGTCTCAATACCTTTTCAATCTGTATGCAGAACAGGTTATCCGGGAGGCTGGGCTCTATGAGGAGAAATGTGGGGTCAAGATTGGTGGAAGATCTATCAACAATCTGTGTTACGCAGATGATACAACCCTGCTTGCTGAAACTGATTAGGACCTGAAATGCTTGTTGCAGAGGGTGAAGGACTGCAGCCTTCAATATGGATTGAGGCTCAATGTCAAGAAGACAAAGATTCTTATCACTGGACCAATTGGCAGCATCAGGATGGATGGTGAAAAGATTGAGATTGTTCACAGCTTTAGTTTGCTTGGCTCCACAGTCAACACTCTCGGCACTAGTAGCCAGGAAATTAAAAGGCGCATTACCATGGGAAAGTCTGCTGTTAGGGACCTCTCCAAAGTACTGAAGAGCAATGGTGTCTCTCTGGAGACTAAGGTGCGTCTGATACAGGCGATGGTCTTTGCTATCACTTGTTATGCATCAGAGAGTTGGACAGTGATTAGAGAGGATAGAAGGAGAATTGATGCCTTTGAGCTGTGGTGCTGGAGAAGAGTATTGAGAGTACCATGGACTGCTAGGAAAACAAACAGATTCATCCTGGAGAGGGTTAAACCAGGCGGCTCTCTGGAGGCAAGGATTCTGAGGCTCCGTCTAACATACTTTGGACATGTTGTAAGGAGGGACCGGTTCTTGGAGAAGGACATCATGCTTGGGAGGGTGGAGGGACAGTGCAGGAGGGGAAAGCCCTCTATGAGGTGGATTGATTCAGTGACTGGGGTAATCGGGATGGGTGTATCCGAGACGGTGCGATTGGCACAGGACAGAGCAGAGTTTAGGGTTGTTGTACATAGGGTCGCTATGAGTCATAAGTGACTCGAGGGCACACAACAACAACAACAACATACATCAACCTCAAAATATTCTGTTTTTCTTTTTATTTACAGTAAGTCTAGAAAACACACACACACAAAATATAGTAAATAGGAGGCTAATGGGAAGCTTTTAGACTGGAATTTCCATTGAGAGAATCTGAGGTGTGATTCCTTTCCACTCTTTTCTCACTTTTCTCTAGTCAGTCTGCAGTTTTGCTTCTGGAACTTGAGATGAGACCTGCCTGGATCCCCTAAGTTCATTATGGGCTGCTTTCTCCTGGGATCATAGCTTTATAGTTCACTGCTGCCTACCATGGATCCTGAATATTTGTTCTAAAATGTGAAACTAGGCCAGTGCCTCAGAGAACGTACCTGCACTTCCATCCTTAATCCTGTGTTATGCAGCTAGCACAACCTTGCTTTCTAAAAGGGAGGAGGGCCTGAAATGCTTGCTCCAAAATGTCAAGGACAATAGCCTTCAAGATGGTTTACTTCTCACCATCCAGAAAACAATCATCTTTACCAGTGGACCACTAAAAAACATCATGATAGATGGCAAAAGGATTGAAACTGCCAGTGATTTTATCTTACTTGTATCCATACTCAATACAACCATTCCTTTTTTTTTTTTTAGTTTTATGAATTCTTTTTTCTTTCTTTCTTTTTTTTAAATTTTATTGGGAAAAACATGTTGGGGATACAAGGAGGTGAGGATTGGGAGCCTAAGGGTGAGGATGGGCAGGGATGAAAATGCAGGGGTGCAGTTGCAGAGCTGCACAATTTGGTTGGTGGGGGAGCAGGTGAAGGAAATGAAAAGGATCCACTGGGGACCAGATTATACAGGGGAATGGTAAGCATAGTCTAATGGTGATTAAACAAACTGTCTTAGTCACTTTTGGGTTTCTCACTTTCGAACTGGGCACAGACTCTCTGGATTCTTCATGCTGAACAGGGGAGTTGATGTGAAGGGGGAAAGGGAGCAGACTTTATCATCTTACTCGTGATCTTGGCTGAAAGCTGCTTGCCGCCTTGTTCTGTTAGAAGATATTTTCCTGACATTTACTCCCCTCTGGACTGTAAAGTATTTTCCTAGGTGGGTCCAGTGAGGATGGCTGACTGAACCCTGAGGCTCCATCCTCCTTTGCTTCCTTAACTGGCAGTTGTAGATCTTTTTTGTCTCTGGAACTGGGTTCAGGGTCAGGTCTGGAGTAAAACTTAGTGTTAAGGTTACCTATAGGAAAGGGAGCAAACCTAGAGAGAACAAATTTGTGATTTACAAATAGAAGGGCTTTGGGGGTGTTACTTTTGGGTGTACTGGGGGGGAGAGGGTGGAGGAAATTAGCCTAGATAAAATTCTCTGCATACCCTAGGCAGTTTTTTCTACCCAGCGGTCGGATGGCACAACCTGAGGGCTGAGGAGCTAACCCCAAGGGCCAAAGATGGCACGCCCCTGCTGGGCCCAAAGATGGCTCACCCCAAGCTGGGGGCCTAGACGGCTCGTCCTGAGCCAGGGGCCGTAGATGGCTTGCCCTGAGCCAGGTGACACATCCTTGGGGCTGGCTGGCACACCTCCCCCACCAAAGTCGTCCCCCCCTCCCCAAGTCCGGACCCCTCACCTGACCAAAGACCATGTGGCCAGGGACAGTGTCCCCAATTCTGGCACCTTTACTTTTACCCCCTGCCCCCCCCAAAAAAAAAGTTGTCATACTGTAATTTGAAGTAGGTGTCACTGCCCTCCCCCTTTATAAATGGGGAAAGCAACCTGAAAGTGGTGAATAGACTCCCCCCAGGTCTAAACAGTTCTTGGCAGAGGCATTCAACAGATTAAAATGTGTGGTCCATTTAGGATGTCTGCCATCTTGGACATGCTGCCACTGTTAAGTGTCCTCAAGTAGATAGCTCACAGTGACTTTTCATCAATCCATTGTATTGGTGATCTTCTCTGGCCTGCCCAATGAAACCCAAACCTCTGGTGGCTGCATCTACCACTGCCACCGTCTTGGCTCCAAGAATTCTCCCCAGAACAAGTCCACTCTGCAGTGGTGTGGCGGCTTTGCTGGACCAGCCTCATGGGGACCCGGTGCCCACTGTCCATCTTCGGTGAGGGGATCCCTGGGGTCCGGTGGTGGGAGCCTCATGGAGCCGTGGCAGTGGCGCAGGCTCAACAGCAGGGGGCCAGGAGCCGAAGGACTCACCCATTCCTCCCTGGGAATCCTTGATCTCCTGATGTTGAGCCTCTATCCACACTGAAGACCAGTCATCAACTGTTTAACTGTTCAATTATCAATAAACAGAGGTCTGTAGAAGGCCATGGTGACCCTCCTCCAAGTGGTCCGCTGCCCCTGCAACTCGCCACGTTGTCTCTGCCTCCACCACCATCTTGGATCAATACAACCATTCTTAAGTCACTGTGTGACCACTGCACTGCTTCGTTCACTTGTGTAATGTCTATTTGTGAAAATTACCAAACCTGATCAGGTACGAGGTGCTGAACTGGTGCTGGGCAGCAAAAGAATCCTTCTTAATTGATGTCAACAGTTTTTATTGGATACCTGTTAGTCTATATTTATCCTTGAGCAGCGGAGACAAAATTTTTATCCACCTGTAGTTTAAGATAATAAACAAGGAAATATTGAAGTTACATCATATCAGCTGGTGATAAGACTGAGAAGTAAAGCAAAGAAGGAACTTAGTTGAGCCAAGGTAGAGGGTAGCATTTGCACATGGACAAATGTTGAAATGTGACCATCACAGTGGGTAAAAGGACAAGGAATCACAAGTGAATCCAAAGAGGTAATGGAGGCTTTTGGATTCAATGTCAGGTGAAATAGTGGGCCACTGGGGAGTAATGAGAATACTGTATATCTAGAGAAAAAGGAGAACTGATGGGCTTTTCCAACAGTCTAGGTGAAAGACAGTGATGACTTGGATGAAGGAGATAACAGTATAGGATGTGAGAATGGCTCTAATTCTGGTTTTAGACTCTTGAGATTTGTTGATAGATTGGATACAGTCTATAAAATAAAGACATGAGTCGGAAGAACTCTTAAGACTTTTAGTCTGAACAGAAGGACAGATTTGCCATTTACTGAACTGAGAGAGGAACAGCTTTTGTAGTCTTTGTCCTTTTGGATCCCACAGGGCAAGGTAAAGGACATATGTGTTCGTAGAAGTCACAGGATACTATGTTTGGCATAAAAGTCCACCCATTTAAATAACTATTCTATCCTCGAGGTAAAACAGACTCCAAAGGGAAAATTTCTTTCAAATTGAAAATTACCAAGGGTGCAGTGTTTACCTAGAGTAGGTTTTTTTATTGGACAGTTTATTTACTTTTTTGTAATTTAAAAAAATTTACATAAGCCTCATACTAATCCATGATCCCTAGTTATCTTCTAAAATTGGCTCTTTCTTACAGCCTTCCAGAATGTGCTGTGTAGATTAAAGCACATATGTATGCATTGTGAATTTTATGGGAAGTTGAGACCATTAAGATTTAACACCTGGTTTGGCAGGTCACATCCCTCTTTCCCAAAGAGTGGTAGGGTCTCAAGAACGTACATCCATCCCCAATAAACCCTGAGCAGACAGATGACAGTGGTGAGAGAAAAACTAACAATAAACAACTGATTCATTGGCATTATGTTGGAACCTACTCATAGATAACCTTCTGGGAGGTTTTCTGAGACTGTAAGTCATATGGGAGGAAACTGTATTTCTTCCAAGAAGCAACTAGTGGGTTCAAAGCACCAGAAAAGTGCTGCCTTTGGCTTAGCAGCAGAACTCTCAGCAGTCTAGGTCTCAGAAATCCCAAAATGCTGCTTTCAGGCCTGCTAACTACATGTCTTTCTTTTAATAAATAAAATGTTGGCTTGAAATTCACAGATGTGCATAAAGACCTAGAGAAGATCTTAAAGGAAAGTTTTTACCTGATTGATTATTAAAGGACACTTAGGTCTTAGATTACATCTCAGCAGTGGTGGAGATGGAAGGAGAGTGAGATAAGCTCTCCAGGGTCCAAAGTCAACTTGGGGATGGAGGATGGCACTCTTAAGAACAAAGAGAGAGGGCTACTCTGAAAGTGAATCAACAAATCAGCAGAGAAAAATGTGAGTATCCTTGGTCTCACAGAGTATGTAAATGAGCCCACCCAGAACAAGGTCCTGCAGAAAGACCAGAGTTGAGGAAATGGTCAAGCCCTTTAGATACTGGTAGCAGCCACTTTTAAGAGCCAGATCCTAGGGCTAAGCCTAAGTCACCACTGTGCTGCTCATCCTTATATACCCAGTTCTTAGCACAAGGCCTGCTACCCTATAGATGCTTGGTAAATGGTTATTTATCAATGAGTTGTTTATAATGAGTTTGAGGAGAAGAAATAGTGGTAATATCAGATATTCCCTAAGAACTGAATATGACAGCATACCTCCACCAGTTTGTTATACTATTGTGGTTTGCATGGTTGCTGTAATGCAGGAAGCCATGCCACCATATTTTAAATACCATCAGAGTCACTCATCGCAGACCAGTTTTAGCTGAGTTTCTAGACTAAGATAAATGAGGAAGAAGAATATGGCAATTTACTGCTTTAAAAAATTGGCAAAGAAAGCTTTATCAATAGCAGCAGAGCATTGTGCAATATAGTGCCTGAAGGTAAGCCCCTCAGATTGCAAGTCACTCAGAATGTGACAAGGAAGGAACTATCTCCTCAGAGTAGAGTCTATCTTAAAGTCTTGGAAAGAGTAAAATTTTCAAGACCTTCACTTGTTGATGTAGTACAAACAACTCAAAATGAGAGGAAATAGCTGCAAACATCAATAATCACACTGTGGAAATTTCAAAGTACTAACTTAAGAAAATAGAATCTTGCAAAAAATGAAATGGAATACTTGAGAATAGACTTTCTAGGCATTAGCTGAAATGGATTGACACTGGCCATTTAAAATCAGGAAATATAGTGTACTGTGCTGGGAAGGACAAATTGAAGAACAGTATCACATTCATTGTCAAAAGTACATGTCAAGTTCTATTCTGAAGCACAACACTATGGTAAGCTAATGTCCACATATCAACAATACAGAACAGTTAATAAGACTCTTACTCAAATTTATGCCAAACACAATGCTAACAATAAAGAAATTGAAAATTTTTAAAATCAGTCTGTAATTAACTAAGCATGTAACCAAAGATATTTTGTTAATTCCTGTTAAGTAGAATGCAAATGTCAAAAACAAATAAGGATCAATAGTTAGAAACCATGATTACAATGATAGAAATAACACCTTAGGTTGCATATTAAAAATTTAAAAGACTAAAGATATTTTATTTAGAAATAACTTTTTTTCCAGCCAGATAAATGGTTACTGTGTGCATAGAATTTACCAGAAATAAAATAGATTATATCGGAGGAAAGAGGTAATAGAAAAGCTTAATATAATCATATCAAGGACAAGCACTAACTCCAGAACAGAACGTGAATTTCTCATAAGCAAGTTCAAATTGAAGCTGAAAGAAATGAAAGATACACGAGAGCTAACATACAACCTTGAGCATATCCCACCTGAATTTAGAGACCGTCTCATGGATAGATTTGATGCCTTGAATGCTAATGACTTTAAAGACCGAATGAGTTGGGAATGACATCAGAGACATTAAACATGAAGAAAATAAAAGGGTGATTAAAAGATAGTAAAGGGGGAATAAAGATAAAAATGGGTATCAGAAAAGATTCTAAAACTTGCTCTTAAAAATAGAATCGCTAAAGAAAATGGGAGAAATGATGACAGCACAAGAGAAGATATCAAATGGCAGTTTGAGAGGACAAAGTAAAATATGAAATGTACAAAGACCTAGAGTTAGAAAATGAAGAGGAAAAGAACACAGTCAGCATTTTCTCAAGTTGAAAGAAATGAAGGAATTGAAGTTTCAGGGTGGAATATTGTGGGCAAAAGATTGAACAGCTCAAAAAGCATCAAAAGAAGATGGAAAGAATACACAGAGTTACTGTACCATAAATAACTATTTGATATTCATTTTAGAAGATAGCATGTGATCAAGAACTGAGCATATTGAAGGATCAAATCAAAGCTGTATTGAAGGCAGTGGCAAAAAACCAAGACTCTTGGACCTGATAGTATACAAGCTGAGATCTTTCAGCAAATGCATATAGCACTGGAAGTGCTTGTTTATGTATGCCAAGAAATTTAGAAGACCATGGTCAGCTTACTGAGAAAGATCCATATGTGTGCCCGTTCCAAAGAAAAGTGAACTAAGAGAATATGGAAATGATCAAAGAATGCCCTTTATATAACATGCAACTACAATTTTATTGAAGACAGTTGAAAAATAATTGCAGCAGCACATCAACAGTGAAATGCCAGAAATTCAAACTAGAGTCAAAAGAGGATGTAGGAAAGGACATATTGCTGATGTTAGATGGATTTTGACTATGTGGTGAGAACATTGTTCTAATTGGTACAGCACTTGTCTGTCCGTTTGCTGTACTGAGATTACTGTGGGTTGCTGTGATACTGAAAGCTGTGCCACTGATGTGTCAAATGCCATAATGATTACTAATGGTGGACAGGTTTTAATACAGATCCCAAATTAAGACAGATTAGGAAGCAGGATTTGTCATCCACTTCTTAAATAACAGGCCTCTGAAAACCCTGTGAACATGATGACTGCCATAGTGGGCTCTGATTTGTCAGGAAGTATCAAGATGGCACTGGATAGGACAGGATTCGGATCCACTGTTCACAGGGTTGCTATAAATGGGACATAACAGTAGTAACAGCAGTAATTTTGTAAAAGCATTAAATTGTATGTGATGACAAATTATGGATAGCATTGAAAAAAAAAATGGAAATTTGAGAGCATTTAATTGTGTTCTCATAGAACCAGTACCTAATGAAGAGGAAGTAATTCAGACAAAACTAAGGTGTGCTACATGGTTTCAAATGAGGAAAGGGGTGTGTCAGGATTATACCCTTTCACTCTATTAAAACTTGTATGCTAAGCAGATAATCTAAGAAGCTAGACTATATAAGGAACTGTGATGAGGAAGTCCATAAGGAGTTGTACTGCTAACCCAAAGGCCACACTTCTTCTGGTAGTTCACATCTACTAGAGACTCCTTGGTAGAAAAGTGGTAGTCTTTTTATGTGTACTTCTCAAACCCAAGGGAATGTCATTGGTCAGGAAGTCTAACTCAAACAGCAGTGAGTGAGACTGAGTCTATAAAGAAGTCAGCATCAGGATTGAAGGAGAGTTAAGAATGATATGTAGATGATACAACCTTGCTTCCTGAAAGTAAAGAGAGATTAAAGTACTTACTGATGAAGATCAAAGATTGTAGCCTTCAGTATGAATTATACTTTAACGTAAAGGGGGGGGGGAATTCCACAACTGGACAAATAAGCAATATTATGTTAAATATAGGAAAGTTAAAATTTGTCAGGATTTGATAGCACTTGGATTCATAATCAACATTCATGCCAATCAGCAGTCAAGAAATCAAATGATATATTGCATTCGGCAAAAGACCTTCAAAGTATTAAAAACCAAAGATGCTGCTTTGGACTAAGGTATGAGCCACCTGTCACAATATTGCCAATCACCTTATATGCATGAAAGACAATAAATGAGGAAACTGGAGAAGTATGGATGCTTTTGAAGTATATTGTTGGCAAAGAGATTAAATATACCATAAACTGCTAATAGAATAAACGCATATGTCATGGAAGAATTATAGCCAGAATGTTCTTAAAATCAAAGATGGCAAGGTTTTGTCTCCTGAACTTTTGGACATGTTATTGGGGTATCAGTCCCTGAAGAATGATATCATTCTTGGTAAAGATTCAGTGAAAAAAGAGGTCTTCAATGAAATGGATTGATAAAATGACTGTAGCAATGAACACAAACATAGAAATTATTTTGAAGATGACTTGGCATTGGCAGTGTTTTGTTGTGTTGTATGAAAAGACCCTGTGAGTCAGAACTGACTCAGTGGCACCTAACAACATGAGCCTCACTGATCTCTGGAGTTAGTAGTAATGAGGCCTGTTTAGGATTAATACCGGGATACTGTGGCCTTGAAAGAGGTGCATGGCAGGTTCACTAAAAGCTGATGGCAAACAGCAGGGAGTGAAAAATAATGTCAAGGGCTAATCTGTTCTGCGTAAAAGCTGCTGATAGTATCTTACCTTGAAAAACAGAGGAAGCTAGGAGCTACTCATATGATTGAAGATAGCAGCATCCCAGGAACATTGAGACATACCCTAAGCTTCCTCTGTAGATCGTCATCAAGAACAGCATCTAAGAGAACTGTTTACTGAGTGGAAAAAGGGATTTCTACAAATATCTCCTAGTCTCATATTTTCCCTTTAAAATATCATCATATTTGCAATCCCTTTACTTTTCCTTCTGTGTCTTTGGGTTTCTTTCCCTCCTGATTCTAGAGTAAAATACCATGATAGCAAAAAGCTAGTCCCCAGAGCTATAAGTAAGTTCCAACAAGAAGACAAATACAAAGAGTATTAATCAATAATTGTATGTTGTTCAGTGCCATTGAGTTGAGTACAACCCATAGCAACCCTATGAACAACAGATCTGTCCTGTCTTGTGCCATTCTCACACTTCCTGACATACTTACAGCCCACTGTGGCAATCCACCTTATTGAGGATCTTCCTCTCCTTCTCTGAACCACTGCCATTCCAAGCATGTCCCTCTCCAAGAAATAGCCTCTCTTAGCAACATGCTCTAAGTATGTGAAACAAAGATTAATCATCTTTGCCTCCAGTAAGCATGCTGGCTGCTCTTACTCCAAGACATATTTGTTCTTTTGGCAGTCCATGGCATGTTCAGTGCTATTCTGTAGCACCACAGCCTAAAAGGATCAGTTCTTCTTCTGTCATCCTTATTCACTGTCGAGAATTCAGATGCATAGCAAGTGATTGGAAAGACCATGACCTGAGTCAGACACACTTTAGTCCTCACAATTGTGTTCCTTCTATTTTTTTTTTTCGTGACTCCCTTCTAATACTAAGTGTCAAGAGAAGATGACACAAAACTTTTTTTTTATTATTTACCTGGCTACTCAGTTCAGTCTTCAACTCTGACCCTGTCCCTTACCTTTCTTCTCCCACCATCTCTTCCTTTCCTCTTTTTCTACCCATCTCCTTCCTTTTATGTCAAGTATGTTGTATGTATAGAGGACAGATAGACAACGTGTTCCCTGGTACCCTGAAGCTCAATCAGGAGAAAAGTCTGGGGAGATGAGGTGTCACCCCTACATATCTAGAAGGGGATCTTATTGCATTATAGAAGGCCCATCACCCTCCACCATTGTTTTGTTTTGTTTTGTTTTGTTTTATACTGATCTGAGAGAACTATGTGATACCCAGGGCTCTGAAGTGTCAATCTATCGGCTTCGCTTGCCACTGATAATCTGATTGATGTATCCTGTGGTAATTGTAAGCTGAGGTCATCTTTAGTTATTCTTCAGTTTATTTGTTGCCTCTCTAAATCTTTAATTCCAACTGCTAGAAGTCAATATCTGCCATTCATTCAAAAAAATGAAGGTACTTAACTTGAGTAGTATCCTTTTTCTTGCTCTCTCACCCTCCATTCTAGGCCTGATGTTCTCAATTTCAGATTCAGACTTGTGGCTTGCTGTAATGGGAATTCTAGGTAAAAGTGAGGAAATTTAAGTTAGAAAATGTCTGTCGTATATATTGAGCACTTATTAGTACCAGGCACTAGCAAAGTGCTGTAAGCAACTACTCACTGAATCAAACCACCTGTTTCTCCTTGGAGGATATTGGGACGCTGTATGCTTATCTTGTCTAAAGCCACTCAGCACAGTAACCTTTTTTCATCTCCAAATAACATTTCCTTCAGGTTCTTCACTGGTTTGAAGCCTCAGCAATTAAAAAGGGAAGCAGGGGCAAGGGGGTGGGGGGTGTCTCAGAATCCAGGAATACATAATCCACTTTACATTTCCTTTTAGTTTCAAATAAACCAGCAGACAGACTTCTCAGGAGTATCTGGTACATATCCAGTCTGCCATGGCTGACACTGTCTCTGATGAAGCTGCAGCCTAGATGAGAATTCCGACTTGCACCCTGTTAAGGGACAGTCTCTGCAGTAGTTACAAGTGGTTGCTGTAGGGGGCATAATATAAACCTATAAAAGGAAGACTATTGCTGTGGCCAGGGGTGGGTTTGAAGTACAGGGCAATATGGACAGGAATGAGGAAGTTGAGAGCACACCGGAAGATGGGGATGGGTGTGAGCAGAAGATGGTGGTTGCAAAGGCATGTACTGGGCTACAGAAAAGGGTCATGAGGTCATTTGTAAAAGTACTGACCATTGCAGCATCTAGATCCATAAAAACGATAAGAACCTAGAGGCAAGTTCCTAAATAGTCAGAGGTGGCCAGAGGGTTGCCCTGAGGAGACACAGCAGGCCTCAGAGCTGTGAAAGCATTGCTTAGTTGGGTTTGGACAGGCCATATTGTTCACTGGTGATGAGACAAGAAGCTGGAGAGTGAGAAGTGTTTTGTGATGTCCCCTCAGTACCCCCTTAATAAAGGGGAGTGGCAAAGCTTAGAAAAATCCTTTGAGAAGCATCAAATATCCTCTTGGGCAAACATGCAGACATGCTATGCTGATGGAGATAACCCAAGGAGTGGTGATCTCTGTTGGGAGCTTTCCTGACTATGATGTACATGTATTACTCTACAAAAAAAATCTTGAAAAAATTCTCATGTTCTAAGATTTTTTATTTTTTCCCAAGAAGCAGCATTGAGCAGGTTGGGACCTGATGTGTCTGAAGGTAGTGTCATAGCATATAGCATGGTCATATCTACTCATACACACTGCATCTTTACTTTACTTGTTAAGTTTTAAAAAGATATGTGCACAGGGTAAATCCAAATAGCACAAAAGAGAGTAGAGCTTAATGTATCAATGTATTCATCAAGTTCCCAGTTCTACTTCCAGGAGGCAAACATGGCCCCACATCTCGTAAGCCAGTGGAAGCATGGATTACCAGTCTTGTTGCCTCCCACATACAGTGGCCACCCACGGCACATACACTGTTCTGCTTCTTATTTTTCCCCCTTAAAAAAAGTCCATCTGGTTGATGGTACCATGTTAATTCTTTTAGATGAGTTTCCTCTTTACATTACACTCTTGAAATAATTTTATTTCAGCAGACATCTCTTGATTGTACACGTCTTTCTAAGATGCCTTAAGAACAAATGGCTGTGATTTTCTATATCAAAACAAACATACATACTGAGTTCTTAAAAGCAAGTGATTCCTAGAGCAAGGGGTGCTCACCCAGCTGCCAAGGCAGGTGACCAGTCAGAACAGGTTCCTCTGGGATTTCCCAGCCCCCCTCCTTCCTTCTTTCTTCCCAGGTCCTTGACCTCTGCTGCCTCAGCAGCTGGCTGCTCTGGTCTACCCCCGCCATGCACACCCTGCTGAGTTTAGACAAAGGCCCAGACCCTTTCTCAAGGTGGAGGCTGCCTGTGGGGCTGCCCTAGGTGCTGTGTTCCATCAAGACAAGTCTGGCAGCCCCAAGGTTAATCGGGTTCAAGTGCATTTTTCAAACATATGTAAACTGTTAAGTGTAACAGCAAAGGATAAACTATTGGGGGAGGAAACACCAGGTTTTCTATGGCTTTTCTCCTCCTCCTCTTGGCTCTCCTTCAGATCCATCTGTCCATGCAGGCATCCATTTATCCATCCAATAATTTGCATAGAGTAAATTAAGTGAAAGAAACTATAGTTTTCTCTCCCTAGAAATAAAAAAGAAAAAAAGAAGAAAAAAGGTGGAGTGTAGTTGAAGCATCAGTAATAAGACCAAATAACCAGTTGCCATCCAGTTAGTTTTCACTTGGAGCAACTCTACGAGTCAGAGTAGAACTGTGTTTCATAAGTTTTTCAAGAAACAGATTTTTTTTCCTCAGAAGCAGATTGCCTGTGTTCTGAGATCCCTCTGGGTGGGTTAGTTGTTCAATGCTTAATTGTTTATATCGCCTAGGGATTTCCAGCGCTAGTAATAATTGCTTACTGGATATTGGCTGTGCCAACTATCTCATTTTGGTAACTCTTTAAATCTTCATAAGCCAATATTGTTGTTGTATCATTGAGTTGGAATGACTCATAGCTGATCCTTCAAGTGGATTTTCAGAGGCGGTAGACTGCATGGGAGAAGATTGCCTGTTTTTATCCTGTAGTGGATTTGAACCATATGCCATTAGCAGTACAGCCACTTACCACTAAGCCCCCCTCAGTAATCATCTCTCATTCATAAAATGTGAAACTGGCTTAGATGTCTCTTGACCAAGTCTTAGAGCTAAATGCAGGGAGCTGGGATTCAAAGTCCAGACACCACAGTACTGTTCATAGTTCACCGTTCCTGCCCTCCGCTGAAGTTAAAAACACATGTACTTAACCAGACACACAAGTGATTGGAGTAAAGGAGAAGACTTTTCTGACAGGGAAAATATTCAGTCACTAAGGTGGGTTAAATGAGGGGAATGCTTGCCAAGAAGCATATCACCTTTTTTGTTGTGTGTAATATACACTTTAAAAAAAAAAAAATTTGAAATATGAGAAATAACTAGCAACCAGTGCAGCTTACTTTAGAGACTCCTGTAAGCTATGTTTTTCTCTCACTGAGTAATTTAGTGGCTGAGGCAGGAGACTGGACCAGATAGTGCCTTCTGAACCTTCCTGGTTCATTGGCCCCATGGAAGATTCTGTTATATATGCTTATTAGAAATGAATCATGTTTGCATCAGAACCATCTACCAAGAAGCAACAGGATGGCTTATTCTTATAAAATACTTTGCATTCTACTCATAAAATTGTGATTGTAAGTTTTGTTTTCTCTGTGGAATCCCTGATTCTTTTGAGGGCTCTAAGGGCAGACAGCGTTGCTGTGGTCCAAGAAGGAGGCCCCGGAGCTCCCATGTGGTAGCTTACCAGGCTTTAGGCCTGCCATTCATCCCCTGAAAGGTGGGGTGTAGAGAGGTGGATTCTGGCCTGTGGCTGCAAACACTCAGGATTCTGAGGGAATTGGAGGAGGTGGTGGTATGTTTGGGACACAGGAAACTTAGCAATCATCCTCCGATTGGGGTTGATTGGGTTAAGGCCTTCCGGAATGGCATAAAACAGTTCTGAACTCAATGAACTGCTGATGAAGGATGATGAATTGAAAGAAATACAATAAACAGATTCCTTGTCATGTAGTTGGCTTTGTAGCAAATATCTGTTTTCTCCTTGGGATTACATGAACATTTGCTTTTCTTTGATTTCTGGTTGTTATTTTCAGTATTTCTTTTGTTAGCTGAGATGCTTCAAACAGCTCTGTAAAAGCCCCTGACTCTCCTAGTGCAAGGTTTGTGTTTAGAATTTGGCTTAGCCTCAACACGTCACCTGTTAACTGTTAGGAGTCTAATTCTGCAAACCATGACTTCATCTCCCTAAAGGAAGATAGACAGAATGCTTCAATGCAACAGAAATGTTTTAGTTCAAAATGCTGGGGGCTGGGAGGATGGGGGAACCCTAAGCCTTTGGTCTCTGGGTGAACTTGAAAAGTAGACCTGTTGAAGGTATTCACATTCAGACAGCTGGTCTGTAACTATAAAGACTGCCAAATAATGTCGTTATTCAGAGCTGTGGGAATTTTGTCAAATAGCCTTAAAACAATCATATTCAATGAAGCTGGAGAGCATCTGGCCCAGGGGTGCATCTGCAGCACTTGTTACTCTCTGGAGAGAGACCAGGGTTGCCCTGCTGGTCAGGTTACTCCAAACAGTGGAGCCTACAGCTCACCAGTTGCCAGAGACTGGCTTCAGCCAGGAGTGAGGGCTAGACAGACACCCTTGGGCCCTTTGCAAATTAGGTCTAAAAGAATTACTTATGAGCTGCCTGGTGTTGCTCATCATTGTGCATGCCCCCTTTGTAAGGGTTATGATTCAGGAACCTTACCACACTACAGTCCTCTCCATAGCTGACTCCAAGTCAGCTCCACACCAGTTCAGTATTGGTTATCAGTAACAGAAATTAGATTGTCACTGGCCAAGAAGACTCAGGTAGAGGGGGTGGAGAGCACAGTAAGGGGTCCTGTTTCTGCTCCTTCTAATTGCTTTTTCCCCAGTTTCCTCCTGTGGTTTCCTATGGATTCCATTTGTTTTGATTACAACTTCCAGGCCTGTGGCTCCTGAACATTCCCTCTAAAGGAGAATGGAAGAGTTGAGCTCTGGAAACTGGAGAAGATGATTTGTGTTTGTAGGTGTATGCTTTTCTGGTTCTCCTCAAATTAATTTTTCTCTTAAAGTAGCTATAGGTAAAAAAAAAAATCATAGATGGATTTATACTTCTGTGAATTACATACAAGATATGTTTGTAATTTGTAGAAATGTGTATATAATTCATGGGGGTATAAATATTATATCCAAAGTATAATATAAAAAAGGAAAACTCTCATAGAAAGGTCTGAGTGTTACTGAAGTTGAACCAGGGCCAAAGTTGGTTGTGAAAGTATTGGCTTTTGTTGGTAACCACCAAGGTTGTGGTCTGTAGGTTACAAAATGGTGTCTGTATGGTAGTTGTGTGCTCTTGAGTTGTAACTGACTCATTGCTGACCCTCCGGTGGGTTTTCAGAGGCTGTAAATGACACAAGTGGAGATTGCTCATTCTACCCTTGCAGAGCAGCCAGTGGATTTGAACTATGTGCCTTTGGGGAGTGCACCATAGCTTCTTACCACTGGGTTACCAGAATAGCAAGGAAATCAACATTCAGCTCTGAGATTGCAGCTTCTGTTACTCTTTGCCTTCAGACGTAGAGGATCCCATTTTCACAGCAAAAGATCATTTACTCGGAAGAAAATGTAATCAGAAAATCTCCTTTGGTGATCGTGCTTGGCCTGCCCCAGTTCCTCCGCAGTCAGTCACCCTCTCACCCTCCCTTCACTATGCCCTGGGGAGCAGATAGGAGGTGTTGCATCTTGTCTACTGGCTGGCATTTTGTACTCTTTTATTTATTTATTTTTTTTTTTGTGCTCTCCCTCCACAGCAGGTAGCTCTCTCTTATCTAGGAAATTCTGTTATGGTTGATGTTTCTAAAGCAGGACTGAGAATGAAAATGCAGGTAATATCAAATACTTGGCAAGCAGAGAGTTCATGCCTGAATTCTTCCTTTTGTTAGCAGCCAAAGTGAGGCCTCCCTCCATCTTCCCTGGCTGTTGTAAAATGCCCTAGTCTCTGCCTGCTGCAATGCAGGGGAGGATGGGCGGGAACCATAAGCATGCTTCTCATAAAAGGTGTGTCTCAGAGGTGCTCTGTCTTGTGTCCCTTGACAATGGAGTTACTATGGTAACTATCCTTCTGGAAAATATGCAAGAGTAAACAAAAGATAAAGCTTTTGCTCAACTAACTGAAGTGTGACGCTATGCTTCTCTTTGTTACCCTACTTGACTCCCTTTTCACCCTCTGCCAGGTTAAGGACCCACTCTTTGTTGGTAGCAGGGATAGAGTAGTAGGAGTTATCTTCACCCCGGCAGCTAAAAGATGAAATGAGGTTTTGCAAAAGGAAAGTGCCCTAGATTTTCTGGCTCCTTAAGGAAGGCGGCAGCAGTCTGATGTTCACCACCCCTCCCTTCTTACCACCTTAGAACTTGCATACCTATAAGTGCTACTCAGGACCACTTGCAGGTGCATCTAGTTGTGTGTCCCTGGTGGCTGAGGGGGAAGGAGTTGTGCTGCCAACCCGAATGTATACCATTCAAACCTGCTAGCTGCTCCGTGGGAGAAAGATGGGCAGTCTCTTTCTATGCCATTTACTGCCTCTGAAAACCTGCTGGTGGGTCAGCTGTGACTTGGTTCTAACTTCACGGTGTATAACAACAAGCAGAATAGCAATCAATTTCCCAAGTGGATAAACTGATGCTGTTGAAGTTTATGCTTGAAGTTTCTTACAAAGTAAGAAAAGCTTTTGGAAGTTGGGGGATTCCTTAAATTTGTGGGAGAATTAATCTTCAGGTGTCTCAGTTATGGTTGCTTACTCGCTTCTTACTTTCTGCTTTATTTCCCTGTTTTACCTACTCCTCTTCATTCAATTCAAGGGCATAAACAGACTCAGCAACCTGGGGACCTCCCCCATCAAGGTCACCATTTCCCTGTGTAACAGAAGTTAGGATATTGTGGCAGAATATGAACAGACATCCTCTCCCATGCTTCTCTCACCACCAAGAGAGAAGCCACTGTACCTTCTGTCAGAGAGAAACTTCCACTAATACTTGGGGCAGAAATTCAAGCCAGTAGGCCACCTCGATTTCCTCAGTGGTCATTAGAAAACTGTTACTGTCAACCGTTTTCTAATCGAAGAGGTGGGCTTAGCACTTAAAAGAAGAAGTTACCCCTGACATGTTTTCTCTCTGTCTATAATGATCAGGTAAAGAATTGTCCAGCTTACTATGAGCAAAATAATGGAAATCCTACTGTATATTCTGCCTTTGCAAATACTGATATCTTAGCACTCCTGGTCTCAGAAAGGAAGTACAACGAGGCTGGTTGAAGAGAAGGCTTGGTGGAGATGAGAAAGCCAGAAAAGTATGTGCAGCTCCATGGTGCCAGATGCCTCTCTGGAGCCCTCCTGCTGCATGAGTTCAGGCTTCTAGGGTAACAGAGGAGGCGCTCCTACTACTTTTTTAATCCATGGCCCAGGCTCAGGTCCTGTTCTTCCTCTTTCTCATGCCAAGGATAGGACAACAGCTCTGTGGATGCCCTGCCTGTTCATGACTATAAGCTGGTAAAGCAAGTATCCCAGAGTCTGCTACCATCCCAGCACTCTTGTCCTCCTTCATCAAGCAGGATCCACACCAGCAGGGCCGTGGGCCACACTGCTATGATCATTCTCAGGGAAGCTTCACTGACTACTGACTGGTCGGTGGGCTGTCTTCCCACAACTGGTAAAAGGAACTATACTGGACCTGTTAGAGGAACAACTCTGTGGGTGCTATCATGAGCACCCATCCTTATTCCTTTTAAATATTTTTTCTTTTCTTTAGTTATTATTAATTTTAATGAAAATTTACAGAGACTTTGGATTTCCATTCATTCATTGTTCCACTTTTCTCTCTTCCCGCCCCTCCCCCCAGTTCACTCTTCTCTTTGTAAAGTAAAAGAAAAATTCTTTCTTTGTTATACAATCCCTTCCCCCAAGTCCACTCCACTATGCAGCCTTCTTTCTGGACTCCTGTCATGGCAATAATACCTAATCATATATTCCTTTTAAATAGTTCTCTTCCTCATCTGTTTCAATGCAGTATACATAATATATCCCATCTTTCTCAGTCTCTCCCCAGCCCCAATGTCAATCTCTTTTTACCACAGTGGCACTATACAGTATTTGTCCTTTTGTGACTGAGATATTTCACTCAGCATAATGTCCTTCAGGGTCACCCATTTTGAATAATATTGCACGAGTTCCTTATTTTTAAATGCAGCATAATATTTCATTTTGTGAATATACCAGACCTTCTCTATCCATTCATTTGTTGATGGGACTTGGGTTGTTTCCAACTCCTTGCTATTGTGAACAAAGCTGCGATAAACATGGGTGTTCATATATCTGCTTGGGTGGCTGTTATGGTCTCTTTAGGGTATATTCCCAGTAGTGGAATTGCTAGGTCAAATTTGCAACTTTTTGAGAAAGTTCCATAGTGCGTTCCATAATGGTTGCACCATTTTACACTTCCATCAACAGCGAATTAGGGTTCCAGTTTCTCCACAACCTCACCAGCATTTGTTTGCTGTTCTGTTAAATTTTGCTCTTCTTACTGGGGTGAGATGATTTTTTTAACTACTTTCCTGCTTGGTCCTCACTTAAATAATCTCTTTGTGTGTAAATTCAAGGGACAGTCTTGTGCCATCTTTATGCACTGGCAGATGTAGTAGCCCTGCAGTGGTTTCCTTGCTGGTCTAGAAACATGAATAGGGAAGACAGGGTCTTATGGTGCCTTAGGTGTGCCTCTGTGCCAAACACAAGACTACATGTCATCAGGTAGTGATTATCGAGTAAATTAATTACTGCTTTGGAGCTCTGGGGGCAATATTATTAAGTGTTCAACTGTTTACTGTATGGCTGGTAGTGGAACCTGCCCAGCAGCTCTGAGGAATAAAGATTGTTGTTATGTGCTGTCACATCAGAAGTAGCTGACCCTCCAGCAGGTTTTCAGTGACTATAAATCATGCAGGAAGAGATTGTCTGCCTTTCTCTCTCAGCAGCTTGTGAATTGGAATTGCCTGCCTTTAGTTTGGCAGCACAACTTCTTATCCACTAGGCCACAAAGCTAAAGATTAGTTTAGAAAACCTTGTGAGGCAGTTGCACTTCATTACATGAGTTTGCTGTGAGTGGAAATCAACTTGACAGCAGCATCATTTGGCTTTTGGAAGAGAAACCTGCTATTTTAGGTGTGACAAGTTTCCGCACAAGCCACTATGAGAATTTGTATGAGTAGCCACACATGGTGACTTTTCCAGTTGTATATATAGAGCAATTTTTGCATTGAATTGAGCTACTAATTTCAGATTATACCATAAAATATTGTAATTTTCAAATCTATGATTTTTACATAGCCAAACTTTTTTTATTCCAGCCTTTGGAAAAAGATATCCTGGGAAAGGTGGAGGGTTAGAGAAAGAGAGGAATTCCTCAACAGGCTGGGTTGACACAGTGACTGTAATGATGAGCTCAAGCATGTCGGAGATCGTGAGGTTGCCACATGATAAGACAAGGTTTAGATCTATTCATAGGGTTGCTAGGAGTCATCTTTGACTGGGTAACTCATGACAATATCAGCAGATTTCTTTATCAGTTTTTTATAATGATTTTATTGTTGGGAAAATCTAGTATTTACAGCATTATTTATAATATTAATAATTCTGTAGTACCAGGAATACTGTATTCCTCTATTATTCATATAGTTTTCAATGATCATTTAAATGATCAATGAGCAGTGATATCAGGTTGAAGATTAGGTACACCTGATTTAGGCTATAGCCTTTTCAATCGCTTGCTATGCTGGACAGTGAATAAGGATGACAGAAGAAGAATTGATGCCTTTGAGTTGTAGTGTTGGAGAAGAGTACTGAATATCCTGTAGACTACCGAAACAAACAAACAAACAGATATATCTTGGAAAAAGTACAGCCAGAGTGCTTCTTGGAGGCAAGGATGGCAAAGTTCCATCTCACATACTTTGAGCATATTGTTGAGAGCGGCTGTTCCTTGGAAAGAGATGTCTGCTTGGGGAAAGTGGAGGGTCAGTGAAAGAGAGGAAGACAGATCCTCAATGAGTTTAATTGACATGGTGACTGCAGCAATGGCTCAAGTGTGTCAGAGATGATGAGGATGGCACAGGATAGGACAGGGTTCTGGTCTGTTGGTCATAGGGTCACTGTGAGTCACTTGACTTGACGGCATCAAACAGCGATATTACCAGAAAGAGGTGAGAATTGAGTTGGGCCCTGAACGATGGGCTGGGAGGGACATCACAGGAAGGAAAGGGCCTGGCATGGGCTAGTTGCAGAAGTTTTGTTATTGTTGTTGTGTGTGCCTTTGAGTCAGAACTAACCCATAGCTGACCTTCTGGGTTTTCAGAGGTAGTTAATCTCATGGGAGGAGGTTACTCATCCTTCTCCCATGGAACAGCTGGTAGATTTGAACCATGTACCTTTGGGGTTGCAGTGTAGCTTTTTACTACAAGGCCACCAGAGTTTCCTAATTGCAGAAGTAGAGAAGGGTAAATCAAATTCTAGAACATTCTGCCAATTTATCAAGAAATTGAGACAGGGATGAGATTGCCATAATATGAAAACTATTGCCAAGAAGAAAAATTATCTCCTGCCAAAAGGCATTTCTAAATTTCGCAGTGCAGGATCTGTCTTTTTGTGCTGAGTCTCTGACCCAAATGACAAATGCATAACTCCAATTGATCACTATCTATACATTAGACATAAGGAGCCCTGCTGGCATATTAGTTAAAGCATTTGTTTGTTGACTTAAAGGTCCACGGTTTGAACCCACCAGTCACTCTGTGGGAAATAATCTTACAAAGCTTACAGCCTTACAATCTTTAAGATGAAGTTCTGTGTATTTTACAGTCACAGTGCATCAGAATTGGCCATACAGCAGTGGGAATGGATCAGACTCTCAAGTCCATCCCTCATTTTGAATCCAAATGTGTAAATGTCCAACACTGATTCAGGAAACAAAGATTTCTCAAACACCAACTTTATGCTGCCTACCTCTTGAAGCCCTGTAAGCCTGTGTCTCATGGCTTAGGATGGACAGTACATTTTCAGAGCCACAAAGCTGTCCCTGTCTTGCCTAGAACTTTACAGGATTGGCCCTTTGGCATCTGGAATGCAGACTGCAAACTGCACTTTTCTCTAAAATACAAATTTCTATTGAAGTCTCAGTTCTACCACTTGCTGCTAGACCCTTTTTCTTTCTAAGCATCAGTTTCTTCATCTCTAAAATAAAGGAGTTGAGCCAGCCAGCTTACTAGGTCCTCCTCAGTTTTGCTATTATTACCTCTCTGATTCAGCCCAAGGTACTGCTAGGAAAACCCAGCTGCAGCTTCTCTCTTAGGAGCAATAGCCTTGTGAACTGTCCCATGACCAGAGGAGACCAGGGCGATGTATGTATCCTGTGATGCTTTAATAACACCATGTTCTTTTCTTTTCACAGCGGAGATCCTGGAGTTAGCTGGCAATGCAGCAAGAGACAATAAGAAGGGACGGGTCACACCTAGACATATCCTGCTGGCAGTGGCCAATGACGAAGAGCTGAATCAGGTATGAGACTATTACAGCTTTCTCTTTGTCCATGGAGAGGTTGGCATTTTGCTGGCAGCTACCAAAGATGTAAGCTTCATTTTGGACTGTTAGCAGCTTCCTTGTTTCTAAAACTTTAGCAGTTTTTCTTGAAGGTTTCACTGGGTATATATGTATGTGTGAGGAGATGGGGTGTAATAAGTTATGTGGCTCTTCTTGAAAAAAATGTTATTATTTAAACTGCATCAGAGGGATAATTCTAAAGGTTTGATCCCTGTGTCCTGTCTGGAAGGAACTGTCCTCATCAAAAGTGAGAGTGTGAATGTCCAGGGCTGACTTCTTGAAGGTCACGGAGGGGCAAGGTGGGCTGGCTCACCATTTGTTCCTTTGTTTTTCTGCAAGCTACTAAAAGGAGTCACCATAGCCAGTGGGGGAGTGTTACCAAACATCCACCCTGAATTGCTAGCCAAGAAGCGAGGATCCAAAGGAAAATTGGAAGCCATCATCACACCACCTCCAGCCAAAAAGGCCAAATCTCCATCCCAGAAGAAACCTGTGTCGAAGAAAGCAGGAGGCAAGAAAGGGGCCCGAAAATCCAAGGTACGTGATTTGGCATATGTTACATGGAGTAAAGTAGGGAGATAAAGATAGATGAGTTAAAGAAGGGCCCACCTTCTCACTGAAGGCTCATCTTCAACACTGAAAGTGGACAACTTTATTCCAGCTCTATTCCAGGGTCATTCCAGCTCTGGTGGCCAGGGTCAGCAGAGACTCCGAGAGTTTGGATACAGCTGGAGGACTGAATTCGTGAAGGCAAGGAGGCTAGATGGGTCATTAGTTTGTAGAAGCGGTGCTGGGAAGGTAGCCCCAGGCTGGAAAGATCCAATGCTTGGCCTTCCAGGGAGATGCATGTTTGTTGTGAAGGGGCTTCCTTGTGCTAGGGAACAGCCTCTGAGCCCTGCCCAGAGGGATTTGCTACCCACTGGTGCTGATGCTCAGCTGCAGAACTGTCATCGTGTTGCCATGACGGCATGGCTTCTCTGGGCATGTTTGAGCAGGATTGTTCCAAACAGTCTGCTGTTTAGAATGATTTGCCTCTATTGTGGAAGAAAACAGATATATTCTTGAAGCACTTCCTTCTGGACCCTCTTTAGACCAAAGACTAGGTTCTAGGTGTTAGTAATTTCTGTGGTTGATGAAACCCTGTCAGAAGTGACCCTTATGTCTTCTTGGCTGGAGAAAGCATGGTACTTTTTGTACCATGACTCTTATATCTTGTAGGAGCACTAACCTATCTTCAGGAAGTCGAGGCTTGTGGGTTATTGTCATTAAGTGCTGTCAGGCTGACTACAATTCTTAGTGGCTCCTTAAATAATAGATCTGAGCTTTGCCCTGCTGTACTTGACACTCTGCACCGTACTCAAGCCCATTGTTGTAGTCACTGTGTCTGTCTGTCTAGTTGAGTGTCATCTTCCCTTTCCCTAACCCCCTACTTTTCCAAGCATGATGTCTTTTGTCTTTTTTCAAGACTTGGTCTCTCCTGACCACATGCCCAAAATATGTGAGAAATGTTCCCATCCTTACCTCTAAGGAACTCTCTAGTTATACTTCCTTCAAGACAGCTTGTTCCTTTGGAACACTGAATACTTTCTGCCAAAACCATAATTCAGAGACATCACCTCCACCTTATAGGTGGCTAGTTGTGTTCATCTGTCTGAGCATTGATGGGAGATTACACGGCTACTGGAATATGCTTTCTTTGTTCCCCTCATGCTGAGTCCTGGCCCATCAGCTGTTGTCACAGCAGTCAAGTCAGACTTTTCAGTGCTGCCCTAAGAAGCCCCTCAAGGTGTCTTTCTTCTGGCTTCTAGCCAACTAGCCTCAGAAGTTACTTCTGCAGAAGTTGACCTCCATAATTTATGAGAAGGTGCCACAGTAAGTCCTTGGAAGTTCCAGATCTAATCATCCAGGGTCAAGGGAGTCTTCCTAACATGGAGCCCACATCCTCTCTCCAGGACAAACATAAGGAACAGCAACCAGGTTAACCAATTTTACTCCATCCTGTTAGTGCCTTCCAAAGGTCAGGCTCAGTTGTGGCAGACAGGCTTTCACCTACTTGTTAGGGAATCACCTTCTTTTCTCCCTGACCCTTTCTCCCACCTATGCTATGTATAAGCCTTTTTCTTAGTTGAATTTAAAGAGTTTTTATTTCTTTGCAAAACCTTCTGGGTACAAACAAATATTTCTCTTAAAACAATAAAGTTTAAGTTCTTCCTTCCTACTCTACCTACTTCTAGTGGCCTAGTGAGTAGGAGATGAACTTCTAATCCAAAGGTAATCCATTTGCTCTGCAGAAGAAAGATGGGTAGTCTCCTTCTTTACTGCCTCTTAAAAACCACCATAGAGAGCTATACCTTGGTTCTGACTCGATGGCAAATAGCAACAGTTACCCACCCTCCTCAGTACAGAATCACTCCTATATCTTTGAGGAGAAACCCTATATTGAAGCACATCCTGTGAGTTATGTCTAAATGCTTGTGCTCCCCCTCACTCATGCGATCTTGAAGAGGCCTGATAGAATACTCCCTTATTCACTCCTGCCAGCTATAAAATTAGCAGAATAGAACTGTTTATTTTCCCCTTTCAACATTTGCAGTTGTAGGGAGGAGGCTCAGCAGAAAAGGCAGAGGACAAAGTGCCTTTGCAACCCTTTTTCATTGTTAAAAAGAAATTGGAAAATCTATTATCTCTTAGAAATGGACCCCAGAGATCTGATTGTCCACCGAGCTTGCCTCTGCACTCAGCTCCAGGAACCAGCAGGGGCAGACGGATTCCTTGGCTAAGCTTTCACTCTGGCTGTGGCTGAGCGTTCACGCTCTTTCATGTAGGTAGGCTACTTGTTGATTTTGAGCACATTGCTCAGACTCTAGTGTCTGCCAGCAAATCCAGGCGAAATCTAGTTTCCTTGTTACTTTTTAGTGTTCTAGTAGTTTTTGCCTCAGTCTTTTATGAACTTTCCAATTTACTAGAAATTGGAATTGGACTAGGAATTCTTTTCGGACTTGAAATATAGGTGGGGGTGTATGTATAGCTCCTAGTAGCTATATTTGGAACACAGTGTTTCTAATAACCATATGCCAATAATCACTCGAATACCCAACTTTTCCCTTGATTACAAAAGCAGGAAGTCTGTTATGGTGGTCTGTTTTTCTTCCACACAATAAAACACATTGTCTGCTTACTGTACCAGTATTTGGCTAACATTAAGCCCTGGGGGAAGCTGAAATTGGAACCGTGAACAGCTAATTTTCAAAACATTTGTTTAATGTAAATTGTGGTGTCAGCTCCCAGAAAGAGCAGAGAACCCTGCATCTCCAGGTTTAAGTGGAATGTTCTTTCCAGGGACACGCTGAGCAAGCCTGAGTAACATGGTAAAGCACTTGGAGTGAAAGGGAGTTGGTATTTTTCAAGTGTCAACACTTGAATTCCAAATCATAATTTTTACCCCAATTCTGTGTAATTTGAATGTTTTGAAAATCTCCAGTTGTGACAGCAGAGTCAGCTACAGGAGAAGCAGAAAAGGCCGTAAAGTCCACTGAGTCTTGATGGTTGGGAGCCCTGACTGTGCACCTCAGGCTCTTTCTTCCAATTTGGGTGGCCTCGAACAAATCTTTGCCTTAGTTTCCCTAGAAAAAAATGAAGGAGCTTGTAACTCAAAACCACAAACTCGCACTACCTTTGTGGGGAAACATACTCATAACTGATGTCTTCTAAGTTTCTGAGCCTATAAATTACACCATGAGGAGATTGTCTTTTCTCCAAGGAGTTCCTGGTAGATTTGAACCATCTTTGGAATCCAGCACTTGAACCATCTTTGGAATCCAGCACAACTCCCTACAGACTATACCACCAGAGCTCCCTGTGGCGTCTATGAATGCCTTCCAATTCAATAACTCTCCTTAGAAATATTTGCGTATTATGTTTTTACATTGGTAACATATTTAGGATTTTGGACAGTGCAAAAGAGCATAATCTAGAAAAAATAAAATTCCCCCCAGCACACTTTCTGTCCCCTCTTCTCCCTGATCTATAGTTTTGTCTATACTTTTAGAAAGCCTTTGCATATATTATTGTATATATTATTATATATATTAGCTATAAATCCTTTTCTCATCCTACGTGCTTTTAAATTTTTAAAATAGAAGTTGAATTACTGGCTGATTTGGTAGTGTACCATAGCAGTCAAGAGTTTAGCCTTTGGGGTCAACTCAAAGGGTTTTTATTTTATTCCTGCCATTTCCTAGGTGGGTATGATGCTGTTGTTATGTACCATCGAGTGTAAACCAACTCACAGCTAACCCTCCAGACGATGTTCAGAGTCAGCAAATCACATGAGAGGAGATTGCCCATCTTTCTGCGCAGAGTAGCTGGTAGATTGGAACTGTGTGCCTTTGGGATGGTAGTATAGCTCCTTATTACTAGGCCACCAGAGCTCTCTAGCAATCCTATAACTAGATATATCCCAAAGAGATAAGAACTGCAACACAAATTGACATATTCATACCCATATTTATTGCAGCACTACTTACATTAGCAAAGAGTTGCTATTGTAATTAATTTGTCAGCAGATGAATACCTAAAGAAACCGGTATATTCATACAATTGAATATTATACATTACTGAAAAAAATCAAGAGTTTATGAAATATTGCATCTGAGTAAATCTAAAACAAATTATACAGATTGGCATAGTCACAAATGGACAGTCCTAGTGTGTTGTTGTAAGGTGCCATTGAGTCGAGTAAGACTCATAACAGTTCTGTGAACAACAGGTCTGAACCCTACCCTATGTGCCATCCTCATTATCTCTAATACTCCTGAGCCCATTGTAGCAGTTACTGTGTCAATCCATCTGGTTAAGGGTCTTCTTCCCTTTCACCAGTTCTGTACTTTTCCAAGTATGATTTCCCTCTCCAAGGTATTGTTGTTGTTACTAAGTGCCCTCAAGTCGAGCACAACTCATAGCATGAACTTTATTCTCCAAGTTCATAGAGTTTCCAGATGCATGTTGTTTAGGAAGTGGTTGCCACTCCTGCTTCCAAGCTTATCTTAATCTGGGAGCTCCACCAAACACTGTACACTATGGGTAACCGTTATGGCATTTGACACACCAGTGGTACAGCATTCAGCATCACAGCAACCCCAGGTTACCTCAGTACAGCAGAATGACAGACCAGTCCTAAATTGACAGACTAGTGCTGTACCACTTAGCAGAATGTTCATTCCAAACACAGTTAACACCAGGCCTGAGGCCACAGGCCTGAGGGCCCAACTGACTGTTAAATACACAGGCCCACACACCAGGTCCTGATTCTAGTCCACAGTCATTGTTAGTCAAATCCAGCAAATCCAGTCAGCTCACTCATGGTTGTAAACAAAATAAAAACAAATGAACAGTCCACACCCAACCCTCAACCAAAACAAGAACCCACTTTTCAGAATCTAACCACTTCACACATGAATAGCCCATCCTAATAACATTCCCAGAGTATGTATGTGAGACTAAGCCTCAGGG
Source organism: Elephantulus edwardii (assembly GCF_000299155.1). NCBI lineage: Eukaryota > Metazoa > Chordata > Mammalia > Macroscelidea > Macroscelididae > Elephantulus > Elephantulus edwardii. The sequence goes on from NW_006399814.1 coordinate 10,661,164, forward strand.
AGCACTCTGGCTGTTGCACTCTTTCTAAAACATATCTGTTGTCAATCCATGGGCTGTTCAATACTCTTCTCCAATATCACAACTCAAAGGCATCAATTCTTCTATCATCCTTATTCATTGTCCTCCTCCCAGATGCATAGCAAGTGACTGGAAAAGACCATAGCCTAAATAAGGCATACCTTAGTCTTTAAACTGACATCTTTGCTCCTCAGTAATTTAGAGAGGTCCTTGACTGACAACTTTCCTAATGCAGTATATCTCCTTTTGGAAAGCCTTTGCATATAAATGTATATTGGATATGTATGCCCTCTTCTGATCCTGTTACAGTGTAACACCACTAATTATAATATCACTAATATAAAAAGCTAAGAAATGGTTTCACACAGAATAAATCTTGGAGCATTAACAGGGATAAGAAGGGAAGGAAAGAGGAGAGAAAAAAATAGGTAAGTTGAATGAAGGAAAATGTAATATACACTTAAGTTTTTATTAGCCATTGTCATTAACTATATTAATAAGTTGTAGTTAATATTACAAACCCAGATGTCTGTGAACTAATGATTGGATAAAAACCCAATATAGTTTTAAAACTTTCATGTAAAGGAAAATTTTTATTGTGATTTTAATGTAAGTTTACAGAAAAGTTGGATTTTCATTCATTCATTGTTGCACATTTTCCTTCCTACCCCACTTCTGTTCACTTTTTTACAAAAAAATATTCATTCACTGTTACATAATTTCCTTCCTCTCCTCCCACTCCTCCCCCAGTCCACTTTTCTGTGTTTCTCTTATTCTGGACTGTTGTCATACAAATAATGCCTAATCATATATTCCTTTTAAACAGTTTTTTCCTTCTTCTTTTCCAGTGCAGTGTTTATTATTTATCCCCTCTTTTCTTAGTTTTTCCCCAACCCTCATGTCAGTCCTGTTTTATAATAGTAATATTATGCAGTATTTGCTCTTTTTGACTGAGATAGTCATTCAGCATAATGTCCTCCAAGGTGACCCATGTTGTGTAATATTTTGTGAGTTCCTTGTTCTTCAGTGCTGCATAGTAGTCCATTGTGTGAATATACCATAGTTTTTCTATCCATTCATTTGTTGATGGTCATTTGGGTTGCTTCCATTTCTCTGCTATTGTGAATAATGCAGCAGTAAACATGCATGTGCATGTATCTGTTTGTGTGGCAGCTCTGGTGTCTTCAGGGTATATTCCCAGTAGTGGAATTGCTGGGTCAAATGATATTTCTATTTCCAACTTTTTGAGAAAGCGCCATACTGCCTTTCAGAGTGGTTACCACCATTTTACACTCCCATCAACAGTAAATAAAGAGTTCCAGTCTCTCATAACCTCACCAGCATTTGTTGTTTGCTACTCTGTTGAACTTTGTTTGCTGTTGTTACCAGAGTGAGATGACATCTCCTAGTTATTTTTAAATAAAATAAATTTTTAAACTCAAAACATAACAAACAATAAAGAACTTTTGTACCATTTGAGGGAACTTGTGTGGTGCAAGCAGTTTGCAGTGGGCTGCTAACCCAAAAGTAGGTCGTATGAACCTAAAAGCGTGTTTTTATGTGTATATTTTTACCAAAACCAAAATGTTTTAAGAGTCTGGTGTGGGGGAGTAAAAGATAACCAGGACCACAGGATGAAAAAGGAGTTTACCACTCATTTTACTGTCTTGGCACTTCTTCTATATCCCTTCATGTAGGGCTTAGTATTTCATAGTATGACTGTACTTATTTGTAATGTAATACAATACAACCTGTCCTCTGGGCATAGGTGTTTTTTATTGTTCCTAGTATCTGCTGCCACAAATGGTGCCTCTGTGACATAGTATCCCTGTATATGAATTGCTATATAAGCTATACTTGCATAGTTAACTGGATACATTTCTTACAGTGAACTTTAGGAGGCAGAGAATACGTTTGAGGTTTTTAAAAATTTTGATAATTGCTCATATATAAAGCATTCTATTCCATTAAGGAATTTCAAAAGCTTTTCCACTGATCAAACACCATTTGTTTAAGGAACAAGTCATTACTTAATTTAATATTTATTGAGTGGGTACTATCTAAATATGTGGGGTACAGCGGTGAACACAAAGTCCTTGCTCTCTCTCAGTGAGCTTTGATTTAGAGACAGGAGAGGGATTGATTTCCTTATAGAGGTACTATGAGAGAAGTAAATTAGAGTAAAGGGTGTACATACTGTTGTGGGGAGTGTTATTTTTATGTAAGGTAGGTAGGAGAGATTTCTCTGGTGATAACTGAGTAAAGACCTGAAGGGAGTAAGATATCCAGTCAGTCATTCAGGTGATTTAGAGAGAAGAGTTCCTGGCAGAGGGAACAATATACTTGGTTTCTCTCAGAAGATAATTTACATGTGGGATCCTTAACGTGGACTCCTTTGAGCATCAAGGAAGGTGTGGACCCTTCTCAGGAAAATACTTGAGACTCAAAAAAAATTATGCTGATGTTCTTAGATTAAGAAATCTTGCAGGTTAAGCCCTTTTATCAGAATGTCTCTAAAAGTTATAGGTTGATCTTTAGAGGATCTTTGAGAAGATCGTTTTTAGCAAAAATTTAGATGTTTTAAAACATAAATCCCATTCCATCCCTAAGTGAAAAATCAGAGTCTTAGATTCTGAAAATACTTTTTGCTCACTGGCAAAAATGTGAGATGATTTTGGTTGAATACCTCTTTCTTTTTTGGAGGAATAAATACATCAACTGAAAATTAAGTGATTAATGTTCTGTTAAGGGATGCCAAAGAAAGGGATTGGTTCTTTTGAAAGGCTGCCATCCTTATGAAATTTTGCTGGCTTTTAAATGAAAATTCAAGGAGTTCAAACTGCAGAACAGAGATGAACCAAACCAAACACATTGCCTTGAAATCAGTTCTGACTGACCATAACTCTGTAGGACGGAGTAGAACTGCTTCGCAGGGCTGCCGAGACTATAAACCTTTCTGGAAGCAGGCTGAAACATTTTTCTCCCAAGGGTGGGCACTGCACCATCACGGCACCCTGGATTGGTCATCTCCCATAAGTCTGTGCTACACCTAGTTCTCGAGATTCTTAAACATGTTTTCCTCTGTTCTTGGAATTTTTTCCTAATTGCAGAGTTTGGAAGCAGGAGTGGCATCCACTTCCTAAATAACATGCCTCCAGAAACCCTATGAACTTTGATAAATGTCGATAGTTGTAGAGGGGCTTCAAGCCTTTTGTTCATAAGGTTGCTATGAATCATGCTCCACTTGAAGGCGATCAACAACAACAAAGTAAAACTGAATGAGCATACAACATAGGAGATCTTTCGGGTTTTATAGGACAATATACACTTTTTAATATATACTTTCTAAAAGTAAGTAATTTTGTTGTTGTTAGGTGCCATCGAGTCAAGTATGACCCATAGCGACCCAACGAACAACAGGTCTGAACCTTGTCCTATCCTGTGCCATCCTTAAACTTCCTGACACACTCTAGAGCCTATTGTGGAAGTCATCATGTCAATCCACTTGGATGAGAGTTTTCTTCTCCTTCACTTACCCTCCACTCTTCTAAGCACCATGCCCCTCTCCAAGGAATAGCCCCTACTAGCAGCGTGTACAAACTATGTCATTCTTGCCTCCAAAGAGCATTTTGGAGATGACTTTTTAACTTTTTTCTCCCCAAACTGAGCTATGAATAGAATCTACATTTTATGGTTTCCTAAAAAACAGAGCGTTTTAATAACCCCAGATCAGGAAAGAACATAATTTGAAATTATAGGCTTTAAGATAAAGTTGTTGGTGTGTGTTGTCAAGTTGGAACTGACCCATAGTTGACCATCCAGTGAATACAGGACGCCTGTACCTCATAGTATCAGTTGCATCCCTTTGGCAGATGCCCTCTATTCTGGAGGTAGAGTATTGTAAAAGTGCCCACTGCAGCTAGAGTGGGAGTTCTAGCTCTAGTGGAGGAGGCCACAAACAGATGATTTATTGAAAATGACCATGTCAGTACAAGCTAATCCTTATTAACTGGCTGCGCACTTGTGTCAGGAGCACAGGGAAATTCTCTGTCCTCCTCTCCCCAATAAAACTACCTCCCGATTTGTTGTGTGCTGTTGAGTCATAACTGAACCTTAGCTGACCCACCTGTTGGTTTTCGGAGGCAGTAAAATTGCACAGGAGGAGATTGCCTATCCTTTTCCCACACAGCAGCTCACTCTAAGATGTGTAAAAGTCTATAAATGAGGGCTTTTTAATCTCTTAAAATCCAAATATTCTAGGGGAAAAAAAGAAATCTGTTTTTTTCTTATTTCTCAGTGTAAACAACTGCATCAAATTCTCATAGTTTCTGAGCACCTGCTGTTTGCATTGTGTTGGACTGGACTGGGGTGAACAATACGTTTAAAACTCTATCAATCTGTTCTAAACCTAATTCATATTTTTATAGTATGTTCACTAAAAGGAAAAGCACTTGTAGGGAGCTTTGGTAGACTTGTGGTAAGAAGCTGAGCTGCAATCCCAACGGCATACAGTTCCCAGCCACTAGCTGTTCTGTGGGGGAAGAATGGGCAGTGTCCTCCTGTGCTATTTACAGCCTCTGAAAACACACTGGAGGGTCAGTGTTGTTTTCAACTCAGTGGCACACAGCTACAACAACATAGCACATGTGGGTTGTAGGCATTATTTTGTGAACCAGTCCGCTACTTAGCTACAAGGTGATCTCTTCCCATTTCTACCTTGCCTCTCCCTTTTCCATCCTTGAGGTATCCCTGCACATCCTTGCGTTTTCATTATTGCTTTTGGTTAGAAGTTGCTTGGTTTGTCTTGTTTTGTACATTATAGACTGAATATAGACAAATATGTTATTTGAATGAAAGTTGACTTTTAGGAGTAGCTTCAATTCCAAGTTAAAAGGATGTATTAGATTGATAACCTCAAAGGTTCTTTAAGTCTCTTATCAGTCCAGTAAGTCTGGTCTTTTTCATGGATTTGAATTTTATCCTACGTTTTTCCCTTCTACCCTGCCCCTTCTTGTGTGTCTCTTGTCAGAGTGGTCCTAAGTGAGCACCATCCAGTTCTGCTCTCATCGTTAGTTTATGTGGTTCCTATGGACAAATTCCTATCTTGAGTCTTTGGTTTCCTTCATTTTCCTTTGTTTCAGATAGGAGAAAACCTACCTATACATGTATTTTAGATGGCCACTTAAAAGCTTTTAAATCTCAGATGCTACTCACCAAACTAGAATGTAGAAAGTTATCATTAGGAACTTTGTTATTCCAATTGACCTAGATATACCCAAGACTATGGTTCTTAGCTTACAAGCCCAGTAACTCAGTCCATGAATTGTTTACATATTCCATAGGTATTCTAGATTGGAATCTTAACAAATCAACTGCTTGTCTTCCCTGGTGCTGCTGGGAGGGTTGGAATTGCCAGTCTCTAGATTAGTAGCTAAGCACTTAACCTTCATGCCACCTTGGAGACCTTTAGGGAAGATGAATTTTAACATATTAGGAAGTTGAAGATCTAGAAATATATTTATTTTTTAAACTCCTTATGCCAAGAGACTCCTTAGAAGGCCTTTGGGAACTCTTAAGTTACTTGTACTTCAGTCAGAGTAGTGCTGGGGAGGACACCGAAGGGCATGCCAGGATATGTGCCCTATAGGGGTGCTTTCTAGGGAGTAACATGGACTCCTCAGCGGCTACCAAATGGATCCTTCTCCAGGGCTGTGTTTAATAACAGAGACAGAAAAAGGGTCTGAGTTCCTTGGTAGGGAGCTTTGTGGTCCTTGACTTGCTTTGTGGCTTTTTGAAAACTAATGACCCAGAACAATTTTTTCCGCCATTAGACTTTCCTAGAAAGGAAAGAGACTTGAAGACTCTTGATGAAAAGACATTGACTTAGTCTGAATTTATGAAAAACTCTTTCTATTCTAAATGTGACGTTTTACCCTGAAGGGCCTATTTAAAGATTAAAGAATGATGAAAATACAACTTAGCACTCTTATAAACACCTTCCACACTAAGTCTGCAGACCCCACTTTAAGAAATGCTGATCAGAATTGGTTGTAGTTCCTTTTACTTGGTATTATTCTGGACAAATGGCTGCCCCTCTGTTAGAAAAGCAGCCTCTGGCTTTGCAGATCACACACTGACTCTTCCATTTGTGCAAGAAGAAGCAGGGAGAAGTCAGCAAGGCGGCGAGTGCCGACAGCACAACCGAGGGCACTCCTGCTGATGGCTTCACCGTCCTCTCCACCAAGAGCCTCTTCCTTGGCCAGAAGGTAGGCAAACATGTGGCTCCGGGCAGCTCGAGGGCCCCTGGGGAAGATGAGTATACATCATCCTGCTAGGAAGCCTAGGGCTTTCCAGAGGTCACTCCAGATCTTGTGGGAGGGGAGAGTGAATAAGGGCCTGCCTCAGGGAAGGCCAGTGAGGGAGCACTGAGGAGACCATGAGGCTGAGGGGAAACTAGCAGGTGGGGAAGAGGAAAGAGTGATAGAGAAGAGGGACTTCAGGATCTCATGGGGAGTCAGGCTTGGGGTGGAGCCACTGCATGGGATAATCTGGTCATCAGATAGTACCAGCCAGAATGACATGCAGAAGTCAAACCCCTGTCCTGGGAATAGAAATATCTAGCAGAGAGCACACTCTCCTGATGGGTACTGAAGGCAGCGCCCCCATCCCAGGGGTGGGGTCATTTGTAGACATACTAAATGGGTGCACGGGGTTTCTTCACTAAACCACCAGATGATGCTTCAAACCAATTGTTTGTTTGTTTTAACTTTGGGCAATATATTTTCAGCCACCCCAGTGATGCAACTTTGCAAGGACGCCATGGTTTTGTAAAAGATGGTTCACTTTTATTGAAAATAAAAATGATGCAAAGGCTTTTAAGAGCTGAAAATGAGAGTTAATGGATATTTCTCTATTTACACCAAAAATGGGGGGTGGAGAGAAGGGGAATGAAAATTTTCGTACATTTTTTATCCTACATGAAATTATTAAAGGCATGCATTTGACTATCCATGTAAATTGTGTTTAGTTTTAATGTTATGACAACTTGGTTCGGAAGCTGCATCATTTTTAAATGCTCACTGTCAGTTTTCTTTTGCATCACAGTGACACAGTCCTCCTGATCACGTCATTGCAAGTTCTTCTCCTCCCCTTTTCCCTCCTGCCTATCACCAATTGCACTCAGTCTGTTGTGATGCAATTCCTGTGATGGACTCTGTGTTCCAGAAAATAACCATTACAGTTTACATTTTATAACCATTATCTGTATTTTGTATGCATTTTTCAAAAGAAAAAAAAATTAGCAGCACTAGTTGTCATCTTAAGGTCTGGGGCTTTGAAAGATTTTGGTTGTTTTTATGTGGGGTTTTTTTTCTCCATTGTTGTTAATTTGGTTTTTTTTTAAATGTTATTAACTTAATGTGACTTACTATCCAAAATGCTTTGGTTTGAACTGAAGCATGAAAAACACCTGCTCTTCCATGTGTTCTAGATCTTTATACAGGCAATATTCAGAGCTTAGAGGGTTTTTAAACAGGGAGACCCCTTTTGCGCTATCCTCCCTTTCTCTTTCCCTCACTTGAACTGAGACAGCCTTAGACTCTCCCTTCCCTTTGCTCATCTTACTACCTCTTGCCCACCACCCAGAGCCAGCTCCAAAGCAGAATTCTGCACACCCCGCTTTGCTGGATGAACTCCAGAATAGCAGTACTGTGCTATTCAGAAGTCACCATATAAATGGAGAGGTCCTTCTTGTTTCTCTTCTCTTCAGAAAGAAATGGGATGTGTTCCTTGTCTGGACTATATGTGTGTGAGCCCTAGAGGGAAGTGGGCAAAGGCTGCTGACCCCTCACTGACTCCTGCAAATCAGAATACACATGCGTTGTCTTCAGCAAAGATAGCAACATTTTCTGTATTTTGGGTACGCTTGGTTTCAGTCCTCAGAACCAGGCTATAGGAATAAAAGCCCCATAAAGTATAAATCTAACTGTATCTCACTCAGAGTTTTGGGAGAGAATCTCACAGAGCTATAGAGAAATATTTAATTATATAATAGTTTACAGATATGCCATATAATGCTATTTAAAAAATAAGAGGCAAATGAAAGAAGTGGACTTAGTGAAACTGATGTTCCTATTTGATGGATTAATTTTTGGAGAGATAATTTAAGCAGATTGATTGAGCTGTTAAGCAGAGTGGCTGAATTCAGGGCAAACAGATCACCCAGCTTCTTTCCCATAGTACCCGTTTAAGTCACATGTGGTAAATACAAGGCACCAAGCTATTCTGAGGCTGTTCTTCTCGTTAAAAATGCTTTTCCAGCACTAAAAATGTCTTTTAACAGAGTAGACTCCAAACACAGTTCCATGGAGTAATGTCAGATCTCATGTTAGCCTGAGCACCAGTGTTAGAAAAGAGAGTGCCAGCTGCCTTCTCGGAACACTACAGCTCTCATCATGGGGCAGTGAGTACTTGTGTTCACAGCAAAATTTGTGAGTTGTGTGCCTCGGGGCTTTAATAGCAATTTTTGCCCGGTGAAAGGAGTTCTGGTGGCATGATCCGTAGAGAGTTGCCCTGCTAACCCTGAGGTCTGAATCCACCAATCACTGTGCAGGAGAAGGATGAGGACTCCCTTCCTGTGTGATTTCTAACCTCAGAAACCTGCTGGAGGGTCAGCTGTGAGTCAGTTCCAACTCACTAGTAGTGAGGTTTTTGCCTTTATATTTTAGATTGTCAAGGAAAAATGCCATACAGTGTGAGACTCATAAAGGGGGTCAGGATTCATTTAACTGACACAAACAGGCATTCATTTCATCTAGGATTTTAGGAAGTGTTTCAAAATGAATATTTTATATTCTGAAAATCTTATTTTCCATCTCTGCCAATAAAACCAGAGCTTGAATATTACAAGCAAGCTGAAGGTGGAGAGATGATGCTGTGTTTGCTACAGCCTTGTGAGACATGGTTGCCATGCTACGTATGCACAGGAGAAAACCGGCCCAGCACTTAGGCGCCTTGCACCTAATTGTTGTTAATGGTGGTGTATTTCACATCCTGAATTCTCTAGAGTAATCATGCTCATCATTTTGTGATTTTACCTAATCTTCCCACATATTGCTGAATTATTTTATAAAACAAAACACTGTTGTAAATCCAAGTTAATGAAATCTTTTTGCTCTGTGGTTCAACTGAGATTGGCAGCCCTTTTAGAGGTGACAGAATCTGATGACTTTGTGTAAACAAACAAAAGCCCCACTCTCAGCATATACTGCTATAAATCTCTGTCAAGTGGTAGTAACTTGTTGAGAGTCAGACATTCTCAAGACAGTCTATATTTAAGTCCAAGGCAGGTAGCACAAGACAAGTGAGGGGGAGCCCCTTTGTCCCTAAGAGGAGAGCGAGAGTAGGCCCACTGTGAAATTTAGTTCTCTGTGAGGAAACTAGCAACAGTCCATGGATGACATATCCCTTCCATTCCCCTTATTTGAAATAGACTTTGGAGACAGGAAAAGAGTTTTATATATTTGTTGTGGTTTGAGCAGGGAAGCAAGACTGGCCAGTCTTCCTTCCTCTTCCTAATAGGAAATGAGCAACACCAAAATTTTATAATTACAGTCTAGACTTCATATATTGCTTGGATTTAACAATTACTTCACTTCCTAAAATTGAATTTATGATGCTATTGTATTTTTTTTTTAAAAAAAAAAAAGATTGTATTACTTACCGAAGCCAACTAAGTCACATCAAGGCAGCCTAGATACCACCCAGTAGCTCCAAGCTACTGGCTCCATTCCTGTCGTCATCAGCAAACTGCCTCCTGACCTGCCCTGAATGGTGAATTACCAGCCTCCCTTCCAGATGAAGCTGAGTTGGCTCAGAACCCCCTTAGGTCCGAGCCAGGCCAAGGGCCCCATTGCAGGCTATTGATGAGTCTTCTTCCCATCCTGAGGTCACATTCTTCTCATAAAGTCCAGCTTCTTGAATGATTTGCTCAGCATACAGATTGAATAGGTATGATTAAAGAATACACCTTTTCTGATTTTAAATCATTCAGTGTTCACCCTCTAAAAAAAACTGAAATTACAAAAATTAGAGCAGAAATAAATGAAATAGAAAACCAAAAAACAATAGAAACTATCAACAAAACTAGGAGTTGGTTCTTTGAAAAGGTCCATAAAATCGACAAACCATTAGCAAAACTCACAACAGAAAAGAGCTCGGGCATTTCCATTTAGCCCTGTTTAAGAGAAGGCAAGGGAGAAGGGAATATTCTCAGCTAACGTTTCACATTCATATTCAACTCTGTGTCCACAGAAACGGTACCACCGTGGTGGGCATGATATAAGACTTAAAGTGATACCCCCAGTCCTGCCTTCAGATTATAGTCTCAGCACACACTGTGGTAGAGAGTGAGGACACATGTGGACATGAGCATGATAGGAAAGGCTTGGGGACTCTTGCTGTCAGAGGCTGGCAATAACACAGTCAACTGAGAGCAGAATAACTCAGTCCTGGTTGTGAAGGAATCTTATAGGCCACTTAACATTATTCTTTTCTTCCAACTTGGACTCCCTTCCTGCTTCATAACCGCAAATACCCTTTGGTTATTCTCTCTAGTGGCCAACAATCCTCACAACTAATTCTCCAAGACATGGTTTAAAACTTACAGCTTCTTTCCTGGTGATGAGGCAAAGAGGTACTCACCTAATTCAGATTCTGAAATAATACGTGATCCTTTTTCTTTCCTCCAGATCAGGCCAATCTTGGCAATTTTCAGTTCTCAGAAATCTGATTTTTTTCTAACTCACAAGTACCACTGCTTGCTTACCCTTCCTCTGACCAAGAGGGCTAATAGAATTTGTCCTGTGTGGTAGAATGGGCACAGAGTCACCTAGGATAGACTTCATTTATGACCTATTGGAAACTTGGACCCTTTACAGACATGCAGATACATGGGCCACTTGCACCCTATATTAATGGGTTTTCTTCTTGTCTAGGGGCATTCCTGTCTTTGATGATCATTTTACTGTTGACCCAAGACAGATTTATTGTCCATTTTATCTTCCCAAAAGCGTGAATCAATTTGCCTATATTCTCCCCTCCCCTCTAAATCACTCTCCATACAGATAAACCCAATCCCTGCAAAAGAGTTTGTAGACTGAGTCCCCACCTCCTGAGTTGTTCTGCTGAGCACACAGTATAGGTTGCTTGGAAGATCATGACTCTAGCCTCCTCAAGATGTGAGTAAGAGTTACCAGCACTTGGCTAGCTGGAAATGTTCAATGCTGAATGACCATTGCTCCCAAAGGTGCACTATTTTGTGCTTCCAAGAGCTGCTGCCTCTGGTCAGAAGGGAGGGCAGATGAGTCCAGAGTGAATGACAAATTCTCCAAGGAACTTGAATTCTGCTTTCTGCTGTCCTTTGCCTTCATCAAAACTTTCTTCTGCCGTCTGGAATGCCAGATTCCCTAGAATGCATTCTCCTAAATAGAAGTAGTGGTTCACCCCGGGATGTCAGAGACAGACTACTAAGGGTTTCCTGGTTGGTTGAATTAGAACTCATGCAAATAATAAAATATCCTGAAGCCTATTTATATAATTGGGGAGAGGGGGATAGTGTAAATTCTAATGATTTGAGAATGTATTATTTTAAAACAAAATATTCTGATAAGTGTCTTAAATGTATATTCATCCAAGTCAGACTGAGGGCAGTGTATCTTTCCTCCTTTCACCTTCATCATCCTTCCTCCCTCACCAACCTGCCAGTGTAGTTTTGTTTTGCTTTTTGATGGGGTAGAGGTGGGGGGGCCGGGAATATTGACTTAATTTGAATTTCCTAAAACAGCATTTGTATGGAGTCAAATGCAACACTTAATAATAAAATCCTCAACTTTATTCTGAATCCTGAATGTTCACTTGCCTTACCCTGAGCCCCTAATCTGTCCCCTCCTTACACTTTCCTGAGGATAGTGGTCACCAAGTCTTGGTGTTTGTTAAACTGAGGGTCATTGTGAGACCATTACACTGCTTGAAATGATAACTCAGAAAGTCCGAGCTCATGAGGCTCAGTGCCTTGTGAAGGGACCTGACTGGCATCATTGTCTGGCTGATGACCAGTTTATTTTTGTAACTGCTTTCTCACAAAGAATCACTTTTAGTCTAAGCAGGTTTCTTTTTTAAGAATTTATTTACTACTACTACTGGGAATCAGAAATGTGGGTTTACATACCTGATACTTAAAGAGTGTCAGGGTTTTTGCTTTGAACAAAACTTGGGGCCCCAGAAATTCAGCAACTTGGAGTTAAGTTGCCAAGAGCCTCCTGCCAAATGTCTGCACATGGACCTCTTCTTGGCCTGGCTGGGCCCCTCAGGCAGCAGCGGTCAGCCCGCCAGCCTTTATCCAGTCCATCCTGGACACCAGCTTCTTTGGAGGCTGCTTAGTCATTTCACTTCAGATGTTAGCACTTTGTGCCACTGAAAAATGAACGTCTTTATTAAAAGAGAGAGAGAATGATGAGCTTTATGAGGACCCAGGGCAGCAGTCCTAGATCGGTTCATTTTCTTTGCCCCTCTGACAGCAGAATCTAAAACTCAGGATTTCTGCTATGGTGACAGAATGAGAAGTAATGGGGGAGGGACGCTATTTAGTGACTATGCAGAAAGAGCCAGTTGGTTGAGGAGACAAAACTCACTATAAGAAAATGCTAAGCTGTCCATTTGGCCTCAGAAGAGCCTAACTGCCATGATGGAAACAGTTTAAGAGATTTATTGTCCTGCTAGAGAAGAGTGTGTTTTCTCTGTGGAGTTTTCACAGAACTTGAGCATGGCCTCACTAATGAGCATATAAAATTAGATGCTACTAAGGGAAGGGGTCATTCTAGCTCCTTATCCCCACTGAGCAGGGCAGGGGTGCCAGCCAGCCAGTAGTGACTGTGACAGTGACAGCTTTAAAGACAGTGGCAGAGCTACTAGGGGTCCCCAAGCTGCAGGGGACTTCTGCAGGGTCCTGCTGCTCAAGGGAGAGTACAGTCACAAATAACACCCTGTCTTTGATTCTGGGTCTTGATAGCTGCCTTAGTTTGAGTCCCAGATCATAAGTTCCTATAAAGTCAACTAGGTCATCAAGTCTAGCATAACTTATGCTTCCCTTTTATCCCAAGCATCACCCAACAGGTTCTCAACCCTCAACTCAGCGGTTCTTCTTTTCAGCACTTGAGTCTTAGATTTGCAGTCGATTCATTTTAGCCAGCGACGCCATATCCCCTTTTGTGCCCACTGCACTTTGCGTGTCCACTGCCCTTCATCTGTATCCCAAGGCTCCCTTCTCTGTGACTTCCCGGCTGTCCTGTTATTTCCCACCTCATGCTTTTCTTTTCAGCTGAACCTTATTCACAGTGAAATCAGTAATTTAGCCGGCTTTGAGGTGGAGGCCATAATCAATCCTACCAATGCTGACATTGACCTTAAAGATGACCTAGGTAATTGGGGATGGGGTTTGGCACCACCAGCTGTCAGATGAAAAATTATGGAACCCAGAATTTAGGCTCTTCATTGTCTCAAAATTTAAAGCAGTCAAGCCAAAATAGTAAATAAGAAATTGACATTTGAATGTGGAAATTGAATGTTTGATTTCACCATGCCTTTCCAAATAGAAAAGGTCTGATATGTTTTATTTCATTAAGTGTTATTGGCTATTTTCTCTTCAGTTGCAAATAGATTACCATCTAAATTCTCTTCCATAATGATCACACTGACTGCTGGTTACTTGGGGGGATTTTTTTTAATGTGTTTGTTTTTTTAAAGATCCAAACAATCTCAGGTAACTAAAAATGATAGTTTCTCCATTTAAACCTTAATTAGAAATGACATTCCAATAAAGCTTGAAAGCACTTGAAAAAGGAGACAATTAACCTGCATCAGTATATCTTTGAGCTATCTAAAATTCACAAGCAAATCAGTTTCCCCAAAATTTACTGTTGTCACTTTTCTCCCACAGAAAACAGTAAATGCCTGAGTGTCCATCCCCTTAGTGCATTCTTTTGATCAAGCACAATTTTCAAGAGATAGCTCCTGCTGAGCCATCCCTCTAGAGGAAAACTGCTCAGTGCCTTGGTGTCCCTCTGCTCTGGGAGGGTTCAGGGCAAGCTGAGAACTTGTATCAGAATTCTTCCTCTGTGACACCATCTTTACATGCAAAGGGGCATAAAATGGCTCATCTTCTCTTTCAAGACCAAACAGGCCACACAGGTGCTTACAAAGGCAGTCTCGTCCTGAGTGCTGACCTAGCTGTATTTTGTGTGTTTTTAGCACCCAGTTTCAGCTGCGTTTGTAAAATTGTTGACTTCCTTACTAGAAAAGACGTTCATTCTAGGTCCTTGACCCACCCTGTATGAACTATGTGCAGCCATGGGCCAAATGCCCACTCAGACTTGTCACTCATCTGGCTTCTACAAGTCTGTTAAAACATATGCATGCAAGCTAAAGAGAGCAACAACTCTACCACAGTGCATTTTAAACATAAAATACAAATAAAATTGGATCAACTCAAATAAGAGCAAAGCTCAGAAAAGATATCCACACTTTGAGAGGGAAATGAAGGCAACCCACACATAACTACTCTTTTCTCCTTTTACAACCCAAAATCCCTTGCAGGTAGACAAAATGATGAATGTGACAAGGATATAAATCGAAGCCTGCAAGTTGATTGCTACAGCTGAAATGGAGAAACTTGTTGTTTTGGTTGGCCTGATGGTCCACATTTTTTAAAAACAGATGCCATGTTTTAGTAGTTCTTCATGGGGTGCCAGTTTTATAGGCGTTTGCGCAGTGAACCGGGGCATTCGTTGTTTTGTTATTTCTTTTAACCTTTGGAAATGATCTCATGTGTGTGTTTCTCTTTTTTTGGACTTGTCATTCAACTGTTTGATTTAAACATGTCACATTTGCTATTCCTCCTCCTCCTCTGCTCACCCCCATCCACATGTGCGCACACTGCGTGGACTGGTTGCCCCTTTGGCTCATATGTTGGATTCGACCAGGTAGGCCAGCCCTGCCATTGGGGCATTAGTAAATGTGCCTGTGCGTGGGTCTCGGTCCAACACAGTTGATATACATTTGTTTACCTGTTATAGTTGCAAGTTGTACAGGCTGACATTGCCTCGATCGACAGTGATGCTGTCGTTCACCCGACAAACACTGACTTCTACATCGGTGGTGAAGTAGGTAATGCCTAGCCGGGTGCTGCCGAGTGTGTGTGTGCATGGTCAGTCGGCCGCCGCAGACAGCTTGATCCTTTGACAGCTATGCAGGCTGCATTCATTTCACACTTCCAGCTGTCCTGACCTTCCCAAGGTCCCTGTCCTGGGGCCGTGAATATAGAAATACAGCTAACTTCAGCCAGGAAGCATCATGTAGCTTCTAAGTGGGCACCTGGTTTGGAAACTGTTTTAGTAGCATCATTTCTTCATTTTCTTCCTGAGGCACAGCTTTGTGAAAACCTGGGTTCCCAGCTGATTTCAGCTTGAAGGAGCATGCAGTGAAACCGGCTTAAGAACAGCCAGGATGACATCTGCATCCTCTACAGAACAATAAACATGAATCTGTGGACATAGGCATCTGTTCTCCCTACCCTAGCTCTTGTTTCAGAGTACCCCTACTCCAAAAGTGCGCTTAAAGCCACAGATGTACAGTGCTCTCCACCCTCAGGGGTGCATGAAAATCAGTTCTTTCTCTGTGGTGTCTTCACCCGTGGGAGCTGATGGTGCACTTGTTGATTGGTCTCTGGCATCATTAGCAGAGGCAGAGAATGCTAAGGCTGCCAGATGCTCCAGCTGTAGATTTGCCAGAACAGTGTCAGGTATGCTGAGGGGCTCCTACCATGAGACAGAGCCCAGATGCAGTGGGTAAGAAGAGCTGGTATGGCACCTGGGCAAGCCACTTAGGTTCTTTGATGCCTTAGTTACCCTACATGTAAACTAGTGGTAATAATGAGAATTACATTCAACAGTATAAGCAAATTGCCTTGTTTTGTGCTTGGCTTAAGTGTGTGCTCACTATATGATCTTACCATCATGTATGTATATGACTTTTACAGTGAATATGATGGTCTAAGTCTGTAAATAGCATTCTAAGTATAAATCTATATGCTAGCTTCTCAACAGAGTGGGTACATTTTTCATACACTGAAAAATGAGTTCATCTTGAAGGATTATAAGAGTATTGCAATTTTCAAAAGTGCCCAGGACACTAGGTGGGCAGTAACTCATCTATTTAGCTTATCTGGCTCTGTTGAGTATCATTAGCAGAGACTCCTGTTCACAGTCTTCCTCTGCCACTGTGATTTGGGCTAATTACTCTTCTGGGCATTTTTAATTTTTGACATGGATGGAGAGTCAGGATTCAGCAAGCCTGCCAGGCCAAAATAAAGTCAGGCTGTCAGCAATTAAAATAAACTCCCCTTTCACAAGACTTTGGAGGAGTTTTAAAGCTCCAAAATCAGGCAGCTTAAGAGAAAGATGCTTCCTTTCTTAACCAAATGAAAACATGATGGAAGGGAGGTACTTATTTGAAGAAAAATAAATAAAGAGCTAAGGGTCTGTCTTTCAGCCAGGAGTGACTAAGGCCTAGGCTCATCCTGCCATCCAAGACATGTGGTAAAATGGAAAGTATGAAACTTCCTGGGCAAAACTTCACCAGGCCCAGGAAGAGGAGAAAGTCCACTGACCTGCTGTAGGCCATGGAGGAGGCAAGTTCCAGCTGTGTTAGCCATATAGGGATGTGGAGCTGCAGGCCTGGACACGGGGCGTGAGTGAGCTAGTGGTAGCAGACACAGCCAGGTGACCTAGGTTGGAGACAGTGCCCTGAGTCATTGCACACATTATTCATGACAAGGTCACAGTTAGAACAGACCTCCATAGGCCTACACGCCCCGCAGGGCTTGCAGAGGAGGCAAGACTGTGCCTGGACCAGAACCCAGATCTTCCAAAGCCCACCTCGGTGTTTTCCCTGTGCAGCGAATCAGTCCAAACCAGAACTGAACCCAGATATTTTCACATGGCCCAATCAGTGACAAACCAGATTCATCCATGGTCTCAATTGGTTCCAATTCCCACTTTGATGTGTTAGAGGGGAGGGGAAAGGAAGTGAGGACGTAATTGCTTCATTTCTCGTATTTGGTGAGAATTCCTGAGTCCTGAGACTGCTGGAAGAAGGAATGCGAGTGCAGGAATGCTTAGCCCCAGTGATTAACTTTGACCGATCAAAAGTTCTTTCTAACAGTGAAATAGACCACAGGCTTAGCCTGACATTTGTCCAAGCCTAAATTTTCGCTCAGGCTGTTTTGAACACTGATACTTATGCCTGCTTTCTAAGCATGAAATAATGTTCTTGTTCTCATGGGAGTAACACATGTTTATGCTTGGGGGCAAATAAGCCAATTGCTTTATGATTAACCCTGAAGTTAAGCCTAAAAAGCAAGTCTTATATTAAGAGTGTTGACAATCCAGTTGAAATGGGCCTGTTTCTTGTTAAAAAGTACACGTGTGTCTACATGAACATGTGCATACATATGTGTGTGTAGGAGTTGAGTCCTGACTGGGTTGATTGCCTGCAATCTAGGGTGGAATTTTACAGTTTGGGACATGTATTTAAGTGTATCTTAACTTGCAAGTTTCACTTCTAATTAAAACAATATTTAATTATAAGTTAAAAAAAATTTAAACACTCTTCCTAAGATAAAACACCTTTAATTCTAAAGTAGCCCATGTTCTTCAGAAATATTTAATATTTTAGAAGCATAGTGCAACGGTGCTACTACTGATATACCTTCCAAATTTCCCAGTTCTAGAGAAAGAATAGAGAGGACAGAAAAGGAGGACTTAAAATTGTCCAGCCCAAGGATGTGTGTTTGCTTTTCCTTCAAGATTGAGAATGTGCTGAGAGGAACAGCTCGGCCAGTAGTATCTGGATAGCAATGTGTAGAAGCCCACAGCTAGCTGACTCTGACTCCAGTTTCCCCTCTTTTAGCTGCATGACTGTGTCGGGTGAACTCATATTGGGGGTCTCACCTGGGTCATATGTTCACAGTTCCCACTTCCTGGAAGTTGTAGGTCAGTGCCTACTCCATCAGCACATGGCCCATTCTGCTGCCATTCTGATGCTCAACTTGAGCCAGAAACTCATAGCAGTCTGAAAGTGAAGTGTGTTTTTCCCTTTTGACATCTCTGCTGCTTACAGCCCATTTTGCCCATTTTTTTAAAGACAAGTTAGGGCATAAGGGCAGTCTGGGCAGTGGTGAGGTGTGTCAGATCCCACCGCAAGGGCCCTAAGTTAATACCTCTGGAAGCCTTACCTTCTCTTTGACACCCAGAGGCTTCTGGGTGCCTCGTGTCCAGTCAGCTGGCTTGCAGACCCAGTTCTCTAACCCTGGCTGTCTGATTTGTGACAGTGCCCAGACTATTTACTGCTTTTTCCCGAACGCTTCCTGAGATTCATTCACCCATGTAGAACAAGTATGTCAATGGACCATTTTCCCTAACATAGCCAGTCCCAGTAATCACAGGGTAAATAAATGCAAAGAGAATTTGGGCTGGCACATACCTGAATTGTGCCAGGTGCACATAGATTTTTCCAAGACAAAATGGTGAATCTTAAGGGGAGTATTTTTATCCTCTCTTGAGGAAAAGTACTTTAAAATGTGAAAAACTGAGGAATCAGAGCTTAAGGAGGAAGAGTAGACCCATTCTGGCCAAATTTTAGTGGACAGTATTGTCACTAACTGCTGATCACTGTCTCATAAGATATTTAACCCAAAGATTATATTGATGTTA
This sequence comes from Elephantulus edwardii, assembly GCF_000299155.1. Classification (NCBI taxonomy): domain Eukaryota; kingdom Metazoa; phylum Chordata; class Mammalia; order Macroscelidea; family Macroscelididae; genus Elephantulus; species Elephantulus edwardii. The sequence goes on from NW_006399814.1 coordinate 10,680,006, forward strand.
ATTATCTTGTTTGGGAAATGCATAGCAAAAACTGATTACTTAGCAAGTATTCTAATTGAAGAAAGCACAGTGCTCTTGACCACCAGTTTTGGCTTTTAAAAAATCTGATCCTGAGCTGTTAGTTATCCTCCTCTCCAAGCCTTTCTTTAGTACAAGTTAATCTTTAAGCTCTGCTTCAGTGTTGTTCTCCTTTACCTAAAATGATTCTGAAACCATTAGTATAAGCAAGGAAGTATACTGTCTGAGGCCTTTTAAAAAATTTACATATAATATTGACGCTGCAAAATAGGAACTAAGCATTATGATGCTAGCCCAGAGGTGGTCACATCTGAATATTCTCCTCTGGGCCTCCTGCCAAGAGGGGAGCGAGCCGCTTGGGGGGAGCATGATATGCTTATCTAAAGCTGCCTTATTTGAGGTTTTTCTCTAGAGACAGAGAGGAAAACTCAGGGGAGGCATTAGCCGTCGAAGCCAGCACCATCTGGTTTCTCACGCTGTTGGAAAGCATGTTTGGGGGAAGGGAAACCCAACAACAGGCAGCTCCTATTTCCCTTGCATCCATGGTGTACTCAGGATCAACTTAGGTTGGACCCAAATAAAGGGCAACTGAGACAGTGAGGCAAAGTAGAAGTGCCACCGTGTGATAACTGGTTGATGATAATAAATCACCTCTAAATTACACTTTTCTAACTCAGCCAAGGTTTAGTTCCTGTTTTGCAGCCTTTGGAAAATTTAGCTGTTCTGATCATTTGAAATATGTAGTCACCTGACAGGCTATAGTGTCTTATGTGTACCCAGAGGCACAAAGATGGCTGTCTGATCTAGCCCTGCCCTTGTCTAGGAAACACGCTGGAGAAGAAAGGTGGCAAAGAGTTTGTGGAGGCTGTTCTGGAACTCCGGAAAAAGAATGGGCCCCTGGAAGTCGCTGGAGGTGAGCTGGAAAGCCACTGAGCTCCTTGGGATGTGGCTCTTGGAGTATTCGGGAAATAATTTTATGAGATACTTCAGAAGTAGGAATGAGCAGAATGACAAATATATTTCCAAGATGATGCCAAAGGATAGCCCACTAACCTTACAAACATAGACTTCGATTGCATGAAAATTGTCAAGGGAGCTGAAGGCTATGGAAAAATGACCTTTCTTTTTTGTGTGTGCTGTACTGCTATGTCTTTTTTTTTAATGACCTTTCCAATTTTTTACAAAATGTTTATATTTAGTCCTCAAATTTTGAGGAATTACAAGAGCCACATTTAAAGAATCTAGAGCCAAGCCTTTTACAGCATGATCCATTCTAGAGCATGTGAGCCATCTGCAAAACTGCTAATGAGAGATGTCAATTAATAGTTTTATTCAGCCATCTGTGTTTTAATTAGAAAAGCATAAATATACATATCTCATATACATTTGCCAATTTCACCTTTCTTGATATGAAGTAGAAGGAAAAAACCTGACTTTGTGATTCAAGGAGCATTGTTAGTAGAGACTTGGGACAAAGTGGTCCTTACTCATGATTGCAGGCCTGATTTGAGATTTTATGTGGATTTTATGTGGCTCACTGGGCAGGGGACCTCCTGAGGGTCTAGGAGTCTGGAGTAGTGAGTTAAAACCCACCCCACCAGCAAGTGAAGAGATGCCTCTCTGGGCTCCAGGTTTCTTTCTGACTAGAGCATCATCATTCCTATTCTGTCTTTTAAATCCTCTTTTTGTTTCAAAAATGCAATGAATGTTAATGTAATATGGATGTCATCATTACTGTCATGGGTTCAAATCCCCCAGCTGCTTCTCAGGAGAAGGATGAGCAGTATCTTTCTGTGCAATTAACTGCCTCTGAAAACCCACTGTAGGGTCGACTGTGAATAGGTTCTGACTCGATGGCACACAACAGTAATCATTCCTGTGTACACAGTCCCTCCCCCAGGGCCCAGAATGGATTGAAGAGAGGCAGACCCAGATCCTGTCTGTCTCTCTCCAGTGACCACATTTCCCATCTTGGACTAGTCAAGGGGCCTCGTCATCTAAGACAGTGGATTACCTTTGCTCAATTGTGGGTTTGACCTCTCCTGTGCCAGTTCTGTTTTGCCTGCAAGGGGCCTAGCATGTTTGGAGATGGGGAGCCACTAATTATAAAGTATTCTATCTGGATCCATCAAAGTTTCAAGGGAGGCCACACAGGATGTTAAATATGCAGCCAGAGACTCCTGGCCTTTCCTAAGTTCTGTCTCAGCACTGCCCAGTGCCAGCCTGTGGTTTTTTTCCCATCAGTGCTGCCCAGGTCATGCCTAGGTAGGCCCACCCCATGAAATGCAGCACTCTCTTAGAGCAGTAGCCCTGCTGGTAAAATGCTGGCATAAGACATTTCTTAACCTCGTATGTAGATTATGACAACCTTGCTTGCCGAAACTGAGGAGGACCTGAGGCATGTGCTGCAGAAGGTCAAAGACTACAGCCTTAAATATGGAGTGAAGCTCAACATCAAGAAAACAAAGATTCTCACCCCTGGGCTGATTGGCAGCATCATGATAGATGATGAAGAGATTGTGATTAATAGCTTCAGTTTGTTTGGCTTGACAATGAATACTCTTGATACCAGCAGACAGGAAATCAAAAGGCAAATTGCATTGGGAAAGTCTCCTGTCAAGGAACTCTTCAGTGTGCTGAAGAGCAACTATGTCAGTTTGGATACTAACGTGTTCCTGATCCAGGCCATAGTCTTTGCAATTACTTGCTATCCATCAGAAAGCAGGACAATGACTAGAGATGATAGAGGGAGAATTGATGCCTTTGAACTGTGGTGCTGGAGAAGAATATTAAATATATACCATGGACTGCTAGGAGAAAAAACAGGTTCATCCTAGAGAGGGTGAAACCAGGCTGCTCATTGGAGGCAAGGATTCTGAAACTCCATCTGACATACTTTGGACATGTTGTAAGGAGGGACCAGTCCTTGGAAAGGGATGTTATGCTTGGGAGGGTGGAGGGACAGCTCAGAAGAAGAAGACCCTTGATGAGATGAATTGACTCAGTGACTGAAGTAATGGGAGCAGATGTGTCAGAGACAATGAAGTTGGCTCAGGATAGAGCAGCGTTCAGAGCTGTTATATGTCTCTGTGAATCACGTGACTCAACAGCACATAACAACAACAGGACTTTTTAACCTGACATAAGATTATTTTTTTTTAGCTTGCTTTCATGATCCATATTTTTCCCTTTGATGGAAAAACTATTTTAGAAAATTTTTCATGTTCAGATGTATAAAGAAGGTAAAACATACTTCTCCATTTTTCAATGTTTGCAGCTATAAAAATATGTTTCTTCTCACTCCATTCTCATGCATAATTTAGCAATGATTTTTCTGTGGGCAGACTGGAGAATTACTGCCCACATCAACAGAGTGGCCAGGACTCCAGCTCACAGGTACTGACCCCAGCACACCATCCACTGGTCACTCGCTTTCTTTAGTATCTACTAGTGATGACCTTAACAGCCTGTAACCTAGGGTTACAAGGATGATAAGTACTCCTCGAAAAATGGATTCCATAGTTCAAGTAGGTTTAGGAAATTTCTCAAGACCAAACAACAGGAATTGTTTGGATGTTTGCCATAGCAGAGGTGTGATGGGGCTTGTGTTACCATGGCTGTATGCCTTTCTGTGGGGCAACGAGCCTTACAGCAGCTCTGGGAGACACTGGTTTGACATCTAGGTAGACCCAGGCCAGTGTCTTTAGATCTTATAAGGCGACCTTGAGGAAAGGCTGATTTGTTGTGAAGCTCAAAGTGATTCTTCTCCCAGGAAAGCAGGCAAGCTTTCACAATCTCATTAAGTCAAAATTGAATAGAATCTGTTAAACAGCCTGGCATGGTAGTCCTTAGTAGGTTACAGAAGATGGCAGCAGAGATGTTGATGAGGTTGCTTACTTCTGCTTATAAGGGGTTTCTGTTAACCTGAATTGTACGTGGGAGATTTATGTTGTAGTCATTACATATCATTAGTTGGAAACAACTAATAGCTGATCCTCTAGCAGATTTTAAGAGGCAGTAAATGCACGTTTTGTGTTCTCATCTTCTCACATAACATCTGGTGGATTAGAACTGTGTGTCTTTGAGTTGGCAGCACAGTTCCTTACCACTAGGCCACCAGAGGTCCTAGGAGACTTATAGACACCTCGAAATTATTTGTGTATCAGTCCTCTTGAGGAAAAAGTACTAGGGACTCAAAAAAGGCCATTATTTCAAGGATGTAAGCCTCTGCACACATTCAATTGAGTGATTAACACCTGCCTTCAGGGAACGTTTTCTACAAGTTAAGCAACCTCTCTATCTTGCCTAAAATTCTGATATTGAGGCATCCCAAACTCCAGCCTTCCAAGGATAGATCTTGGCTTTCCTGTCTCTGTAGTGAGAAGACTAAAACATGAGTGGTTCCAGCCGCTGGACTCCTGTTGGGATCACAGCATAGTGATAGCTGGGTTTTTCCTGGCAGAGGCCATAGGAGGGCGAGGAAAACATGCTGTAGCTGGAGACAGAGTCTGTGTGTAGCATCTTGTGCCTGTGTGCCTTGCAGAGGGATAGAAGTCACTATGTCTTTCTCCTCCTCTCCAGCCGCTGTCAGTGCAGGCCATGGCCTGCCCGCCAAGTTTGTGATCCACTGTAACAGTCCAGTGTGGGGTGCGGACAAGTGTGAAGAGCTTCTGGAAAAAACAGTGAAGAACTGCTTGGCTCTGGCAGATGATAAGAAGCTGAAATCCATTGCATTTCCATCCATTGGCAGTGGCAGGTAAGGCCATGCTTACTTGCAGATATAACTCTTGTTATATATATAGATTTGCTCTGAATCTGTAGATCTCTGACTGGACAGTGCTTACTGAGGTTCCTTTAATACACTTGCCTCAGGCATATGGACCAGAACACAAAGTAAGATAAAAGCAAACATTAAACAATGATGAGGGACGTTTCCAGAGATAGAGTGAGACAGGAGTCCCAGTGACCACAAAATACACGCCTGACCTTCCATTCTCAAGCATCCTTCACCTCAGTAAAACCTGTTTACTCTGCCTGTTTTGCTACCCTTAGTGACACTCATTACTTGCTAACGAGGCAAATGGATTTAGTGGAAATGAACAATTATGTGACAATAAAAGAGCTAGGCCTCTATGCCACCTCCCATCCCTGAGATCCTTGGAGGATCCCATCACAGTTGTCTTTAAGTCAGATTTATAGCCAGAAGTCACCATTAGAAGAATGAGTCCTTTAACAACTGATGGAGCCAATGTAACTCAATAGTAACTTCAGTTACCCCACATATACCTGTCTGCACACCTCTAATTTCTAACCATCAGAATAGTATCAAGCTGTGGCTCAGGGTCTCAAGGCCTGAAGTGGGAGTCCTGCCTGGGGCATTAACTAGGTGGTGAGCAGTCAAGCTTAAATGAATCCCTACTGTGTACCCATTATGACTCTTAACATGAGCATCCTAATCCCCTCGTGCAACACTGCAGGAGATTAAAGGAGAGGACTCTAGAACTCTGAGCTATGATCCCAAAGCCCTTAGATAGCTTTGCTTCTGAGTTGTGGCCCATCACCCATGACATCACCAGGGTTCTCCCTGGTAAAAATCTTAATGTTGCATGTTTTTGAAAGGCTCTAGGTCTGGATTGGAAGCTAAAGCCAAGGGAAATGCTCGCCCAGGGCAGGTGGAAGGCATACTTACCACTGTCCCTGGGATTTCTCTTCCCATATTGTGAACCACTTTGGCCTCTTAACCTCAGTCCCTCCTAGAGCATAAGGGCAGGCTATGTGGCAGCAGCAGGGATTTCTGGCAGGGACCTCTCATGGTCCCCGCTTCCCGTGCAGGCCTGAGCACCACAGGCTGTGCCATTCTCCTGGAGGAAGCCTGTGTCACAGCTCTCATGAACATTGTTTGGTGTATTCCTTTGAAAGCTGCTCCTCCCCAAGCACTCCCCTTTCGAACTCTAGAGGAAGGTGCAGGGTAATTTTTGCTCTCCCTCTCAGGCAAGCTTTGTAATTCTGCCTCCCTGAGTGTCGCTGTCACTGAGGTCCCACACCTCAAGTGAAGGTGACAGACCAACACAAAGCTTCCTGTCACCCTGCAGTGGCCATTCCAAGCAGAGTTTGACCCTGTACTAGCAGAAGGCCTTGCCTACGGGCACAGCTAAGGCTTCCTGAGGGTCCTCCTTGGCCTAAGAGCATGACAGTCTGAATGTACTTATCTGACAGCTAACAGACTCCCCAGTTACAAATAGGTTGTTTTGTATGGCTGTCTTACCAAAACGTATGTGAAACATGATTTTAAAAATCTACATTTTAAATGCATGGGGGGGGAAAGCTCACAGAGAAAAAGCAAAGCAGAGCTCTTCCAACTTTTAGCAGCAGGTGCTTAGACAAACACATTCTAGAGTGACCAGCACACACCCTGATGATTGAACTTCCCTACAGTTATGGAGATGTGTGATAGGTCCCAGAGCCCAATCCTTACATGGACTTAAAGACTTTTTGAAATAAAGTACTTTTAGATCACCCCTTAAGCTGTCATGCTTTCTGCTGCTCCCACTCTACTATCCCCACTTCGCACAAAAGTTCCACTCTGCCATTGAGCTACACAACCTTCAGCAAATGGATCAGCTTCTCTGTCCCTCGGCCTGCTTATCAGTGAGCGAAGCTGCGGGACGGCCCTTCCTCAGATGGTTCCACGACTCATGTAATGAGTGCCTAGGATACACCTTTGATCTACTCTGATGAAAGGTGCTTCCGAAGAGAGAGGCAATCGGAGCCTTTATTGGAGGTAATAATTTCACGCTCTTTCACATGGCCATTGGGAGATTTTTAATTGAAGCATAAAAGTAATTCCCGTAAAAGAGCATCTGTTATTACAAACTTATTTACATTTTTCATGGAGTAAAAAGTTTTTAAAAATAATAAATTGCAAGCTTTTAAGAGGGCGGAATGCCAAAGGCACACATGTGCACAGCCGCCCAGGCCCCGACATCTGTCAGGCAGACGTCGTCCCCCAGCCGTGTATACAGCTGCCCTCCCTTTCATGAGTCAAGAATGGGATTACACCAGAGCTGGCCAGTAAATCATGGCAAATTTTAGGAGGGGACATAAAACAGCTTGTTTGTGCATCTAGTGTCTCCAGCATAAAAGTTGTGGTGGAATTAAAATTATATAAATGCAATCATATTGGAGACAAGCTGCGGAATCACTTTCTATTCACCGAGGCCTAGCATCCGTGGCACCTGTGCAGGGGTGATGGGACCCACCTGGATGGCAGCTTGCTCAGCCCACCGGCCGCCGGCACATCTTACTCATGCGAGGCCTCAGGACTCCAGTGTAACCCTGGCCGCAAGAAACCACCTTTGGCAGCTGGACACCCGTCCCCAGCCAGTCTGGTCTCAGTATTTATGGACATCCTTGCTCCCTTGGCTCTCCTTGACATTAGAGGGCAAGTCTTTTCTGAAGGGGCAGCGCACAGACTCCCTGTTTGGTGATTTGATTAAACTCTGCTTAGATTTATGAGCATAAAAGTAAAGCCATTTTGGTTTATTTTGCAGCTACCATTTATGAGTTTTTATTGCGTCCTAGGCCCTGTGCTTAAACCCTAACCTGTGCTATCTCCGAACAGCCCTAATGAGGGAGCCTGGTTGGTAATTTCACTCCAGAGGTGAAAAGAAAAAAATCTTGGGAGGGCTTCAGTGCTTCACCCGAGGTCGCACAACTTGTATTGGAGCCAGAGTTTGAGTGGGGTCCTTGGCATTAGAGCCCATAGCAGTTAGCACATAAAACTCTGCCTCCTGTCCCCCCCTTGGGTTAGACAGACCCTTGTTTCCAACTCAGCAAAAGGATATCACTCAACCGAAGGATGGCCTGCTGCCCACATGCTCTGACCGCATGGGCATTATAGGTCCCTGAGAGTGCTTAGCTTGTCCGCTCCTCAGGAGAGGACAGAATCAAACCCAAAGGTCTCTGGATTGACAAGAACTAACTTTGACCCCAAAGCATTATGATGCCTGGACTGAGATGAAGAGGCCACTCTGAGGCTGTGCCACCCAGTCCTTCTCTAGCAGTAGGAGAGAGCCTAGAGAGGCCTTGGACCATGCCCTCCCTCTTCTGCACGTCAGCTTCCTCTTCTTCAGACAACTGCTGTCAGATCAGGTCTCTAATGGCCTTTACCCCTGGCGGAAGAGACCTCTGTTTGGAACAACTTCAGTTACTTAAAAGCAGGCAGAACATGAAAAACTAGTGTGAGAAAGCCCTAAAGCTAGCAGATTAGTGTCCACATGTGGGGTGGTGGACATTTTCCCACATCAACCAGGATTTCAGGACACCCAGCCATAACCATCCCCAAAGCAGCCCAAAAAACTAAATAGATTGATTGACCCAGCAAGAAAGCTAGATTGCATTCTTAAACAGGGCCAGGCTTCTGGCTTGCCTCCTTCAGGAAATTGTCCTAGATTTTGTCCTCGGATAAGTCTCTCCCAGTGGAGGCTCCAACACCGCACACTCCCCAGCCCCCCACCCCCGATCTCCCTGTTCCTCACAGCTCCCAACCCTGCCATGGGCCTGCCTTGCCTTGCCCATTCCACAGGGGGAACTGACAGTAGGGACTCTCGTGAAGGCCACACATGAAAGGGGCCCAGTAGGAAGGACACTAATCCTGTGCGTTGCTTATCTTGGTGAACCCAGAATCTGTGCACAACCATTTTTTCCAGTCAAGGACACTGATCCTTAAGGAGATTGATAACATTATCCAGGGACAGCTGCAATTCAAATCTGAATGTGACTCTAGGCTATAAATGCATAGCCCTTGGTGCTATATTATATCGTAGGAGATGGCATCTGAATTGGAAGACAGGCAGTGCAACTGTAGGTTAGAGTGACTGTCACAGAGGCAGTGAGTCTGAGATGAGAGAGGAAGACAAAGATTTGGGCAGCTAGGAGTGGCCATTCGACAGGCTCTGGTTAAACAATGACCATGGGAACCCATTCAGCTGAGAAGCCAAAGAGAAGAGAGAGGTGCAGAAGGCTGGTGGTTCTGAGAAGGCAGAGCTGCGTTGCTTACTCTATAGCCCCAACAGGCTACTGTCCTGCCAGACACAGATAGCAGCCCTTGGGCCCCGAGGCCAAAACTCTTATTACCACCATATGACTGTGGGCATGGGCAGTGAGGCCAGTCACCCAGCCACAGGGGCCCAGATGTGGCCTCATGAGGCACTTTTACTCTGTGAAGCCTTCTTCCTGAAGCTGATTGAATTATTAAGGATGTGAGAAAGATCCTTAAAATTTACCCACTTCATAGATAACTACTATTGGTCAGGGGAGCTCTAGTGGTACAGTCTGTAGGGGTTGCACTGCTCACCCAAAGGTGGTGCCCCTGTTGAGAGGTTCAGATTCACTAGAGGCTCCAGAGAAGAAATGTGGGTAATGTCCTCTTGTGTGATTTACAGGCTCCAAAAACCCACTGGAGGGTCAGCTGTGTCAGTTCTGACTTGATAGCAGTGAGTTTGAGTTTTTTACTATTTATTGAGGATTCCCTGTGCATGTCCTGGTGCTTAATGTTACTCAGTACCTACAACATCCCTGTGCAGTAGGTACTCTGATTACCCCACTCCACCAGGTGAAATGAGAAGGTGGAGACCTGGCCAGGACGCAGATACAAGCTAAGGCTGTCAGCCACTCTAGGGGCAGGTGGGTGCTGCCTCAGCCCCTGCATGTTCCCAGCTGACTTAGGAATCTGTGTATACATTCCATTTTGTTACATTTTATTTAACTTGGAGACTAGAAAACATTTGGGTCCTCATCTGTAACTTGAGGAAAGCCACCTCCTATGCTGCCCTATCTTGGCAGTCTGCACAGTGCAAAGCACCTACTGCCCCATGGCCAGGTTTCTTCTTTAGACTGTGGCCACCTTGGAAAGAAGTTGGTCTTGTTAGTGAGTGAGAGGTTTTCCTAAAAACAAATCCAGATTCACGTTCACCCAGCCTTAGTCTTGCAGGGCAAAGCCAGGCACATTCTGGCGGAGACCTCCCAACAGGGATGCAAGTGTGATCCGTAAGGCTTTGTGTACTGATTTCATTGGGTGCCCTGAGCCAAGTCACGGTATTTTCACTGCGTATGCTTGTGAAAGTTAAGTAATAAAATGGAATGCAGGAGAAGTAGTGAGGTACTCAAACTGCAGTAGGCAAAGAACATTAACTATGTTGTCAGCTGCCAAAAGAAGCAGCAAATCCGTTTTGGCAGGAGTGTTTGTGTTTGATAGAAGTGTGAAGGGTAAATCTTTAACTCACAAGAAAGACCAGTGTCTAGAAAAGGACTGTATTTGGTACAAAGGCAACAAAAAATGAAGGAAAGCCTCCACACGGCGGATGACACGATAGCCACAGCAGTGGACTCAGGCTTCCCAAGGAACTCGGAGATGACAGGATGGGCGATATATCATCCTGTTGCCAGTTCACAAGGTTGCCACGTAATGAGGTCTGAATTATTTGATTGTTGTCTTTTTCCCTTACAGGTTCTTAGAAAGTATGTCCTCTTCAAGCTCAGACTATAAAGTCTGTAGAAGCTCAATCAAACCCATTGCCTAGTCAGTTCTCACTCACGAGGCCCTCTCTCTAGTTTCCAAGGCTGTAAATTTTTTTTTTTTTTGAGAGGGGATTGTGGGCTGGTGGAGGCTGTAAATACAAGAAATACTGCCAATTTTTCTCTCATAGACCATGTATGGTCTTCAATGTGCGGTCCCCAGAGAGACCACGCCAGCCATCTGTGTGATGGGCCCCTGTGGTTCTGATGCAGGCTGAAGTGTGAGAACTGGCAGTGTAGGGGGCAGGGAAGAGCGTTCCTCACTGAAACATGCATGTTTAGGGGTCCAAGATAGAGGAAACAAGAGCTTTGGAAGGGGAAGATCTGTCAGAAAATGAGGGGTGAGGGCAAAGGGGCTGAGAGCATACCGTGCTCACCACTCCGCGTCCCACGTAGCATCAGCCCAACCTCTGCATGCTGTGGTAGCTCAGCAGCTAAAGAAGCCCTCCCTGCACCAGGGTCACCTCCAGCAGGGCCAGGGACAACACATGGATAGGACTGTGGCCACCAGACCATACAAGCGATGACAGCTCAGGGAAGCCCCAACAGGCAGTATGAAGTAGACAAGCCAGGAGGGGACCCTCACAGAGGGAGCTTGGAACCAACAGGGCATAGTTTTGAGCTTCACATGTAAAGGATGCTCCTCTTCATAGCCTGTCAACACCTTCCAGGTCAGGCTCCAGGCAGCTCTGTCCAGTCCACCAGACCCCCGCAATGCTGCCATCGCCGGCCACACTCATTCCTGCCTGCCTGGCTGGTTGCTCGCTGGCTCTTGCTAAGGCTTTTCTGTGGATAAAATTAATGGGGTCGTCATAATTGGATCAGTCATTTTGTCAGCAGCTGTATTTACAGCAGGAACATAAACATCCACTCTTTGTGAAACATTTAAAAGGAGCTCTTTATTCCATTGCCCCTGTGACTTGTACCTGCACACAAAAGCTGACCCAGGTCCCTCCTCTCAGGAGGAGCCCCAGGTTCAGGGAGGGCAGCATGCACACACCAGTGAATGTGAGTTGGGCTCCCCATGAAGCTCACCTACATACACTCTAGGGAACACACTCAGCAGGGATTCCACACTAAATGGAAGGCCAAGTTTATACTCTCAAGCAGTCCTCAAAATGTGTCTTATTCTGAAATACTTATCCTCTATGCTTCTCTCTTTTGGAAAAGTAGTCAAGGCAACTTCCAGGTGTGGTAAGAAAAACATATTGCTAGATGGAACTTTCAGATCTAAAAATACGGATGTGTATAAGGGTTTGCCTGCCATGTGGACTCAGACCTTCCTTTTACATGGCCCCTGGCCCACCTGCTGTTCACATCAGCCAATCTGGTAGAACACGGAGCCACCAGGATTTCCTGGACGAGGTTCACAGCACTGCCCTGCTCAGAAGTCTCCCAGCAACCTTGCATGTGCTGGCTCCTCCACACAGGCTGGAGAGCAAGCTCTGGGTGGCACCCATCAGCCCTCAAAGAATGAATGCTGTTTCCAAACCACCCCGGGGGATCTATTTTCAAGCTGAGTGGTGTGATGTTAGAAACAAGTCAGAGTTGTTGTTTTTGCCCTGACTCTGAAGGAGCTCTGGGGTCTTAAGTCCTTGGTGTGTTGTGCCACTACCAAAGGCTGCGTGTCTTCAGTGCACCAGTGCCTGTGGGCAGTCCCTTTAAGAGCTACAGCCTGGGAAACCCAGTGGAGGGTGGCTGTCGATAGGAAAGAACTCTGGTAGTGACTTTGAGTGACCAAAGTGCTCTAAGCTCTGACAGTAGAGGAAAAACATGGCTGTCCAAGGACCAGATTAATGGTTTAAAACCCACAAGTGTTATCATGAATGAGGGGAGGCATATAACAAGCAGTACTACACCATTGGTGTCTGAAGGCTTCTCCCAGCCAGGGCCTGATCCAAAAGAGAGTCCTAGCTGAAGCTGTGGGGTTGGCCAGCACATTGGGCCTGATGGCTGCAGACTGTAGATCTGCTGAGAGAACACCTGGTTGCTGAGACCTTGTATTCTCTCCCGTGGGGACGGTTTTCCAAAGCAGATGGCAGCCCAGTGTGAAATGAAATCAGTCAGTAAGGGATTGAACTCATACCCCAGAGCCGATTTATTCTGACCAGACAGACAGAGGCTGCCACACTGACAGCTACCCAGCCCCTGGGTCATCCAACAGTCCCCACAGTGTGGACAAGAGGGCAAGGGGACACCATTTTCCCATCCTGATGTCCAGTCCTGCTTTAGTTCTGAGCTCTTATCAAATGTGCCAAGTGATGAAGATATTAAATTAAAAATGTGCATGAACTCTAATAAATTAGGCCCAGAGAATCAATACTAGCCCCTTGAGATGAAGAGACCATTTAGCCCAGAGTTTTCCCCTGGACCCACAGTTCCTTGATACCTTGGCCTTTGGGGTAAGTTCCTGGCCATGTACTCAAGAAGTCTAAAGGCCAAGTGTGAAGAGTATATAACCTTCCATGGATGTAGGTCATTGTCCCCCTAGAGAGCTACCCTCTGTAGTAGTCCTCAGGAAAATCTGCAGCCTGAGCTATGTGTCACCTTGTTGGTAGGAAGGAGACTTAAGGGGGAAAGTGTTGGAATGATGGCTGCCCTTATGCGGCTTCTAGCATACCACACCACAGAGCACATCTCTTTTCACCACACGCGCTAGCCCGCCTTCTTTCTCTGGAGGCACATCCCTCTCTTGGCTCACAGTTCTCTGCTCATTTGTCCGTGCCCGCATCTTATAAGGACCAGGTCATCTCACGACCATGCTAAAAAACAGCCACAGGTCCTGTGGACTGTTACCTATATGGGACCACAGGGGCTGGGTATGGTGACCCACGAGCGGGTGGGAGTGACAGCTACCTCCTCCCCCTGGTTGCTGAGACCTTGTGTTCTGTCCTGCAGGAACGGTTTTCCAAAGCAGACGGCAGCCCAGCTGATTCTGAAAGCCATCTCCAGTTACTTCGTGTCAACAATGGCCTCTTCAATCAAAACAGTGTACTTCGTGCTTTTCGACAGTGAGAGTATAGGCATCTACGTGCAGGAAATGGCCAAGCTGGACGCCAATTAGCCTGAGGAACTACAGAAACAGCCCACATCATGTCCTCCGCCTCCCAATTTGAAAGAAAACAAAGAAAAAGGAAAAAAAAATATCCCCTTCACTCCTGGGAGGCGGGAGCCCTTTATGTTTTCAGTTTTGCTCATCTAGGGAAAATAAGGTTTTGGTTTTCAGTTTAATTGTTTTTGACCTTCTAAAATGTTTTTATGTTAGCACTGATAGTTGGCATTACTGTTGTTAAGCACTGTGTTCCAGACCTTGTCTGACTTTAGTGTAACCTAGGAGATTTTATAGTTTTATTTTAATGAAACCCTGATTGGCACAGAGCAGTGGGAAAAGCAGTGTCTTTCACATGTGGCTGAACCCAGGAAGCTGTTTGGTAACCGTGTGTTGTGGTGCTTTATTGTACACCCAGTGGCATTCTTTTTACTATCATGTTTTCTCCCCCGCCCCTACCCCCAGAAGAAGGAAAAAAAAAACCCAAGAAAAATTACAGATTTGCGGCAGACTAATTTTTTTGTTTACTTACTGTCTTAATGATGGATCTGAAAATGAAAGATGTAAAAGGAACAGAACTTCTTGTCCTTAATTATATTTGGAATTTGTGTGAATTGATTTAGTAAAATGTTAAACTGTTATTGTAACTGGTGCATTTCAAGTGCTTGTGTGTGCGAGTCCTGAGTCTGGGGCTGGGGAGCCCACTCTGGCACTATGTTGGCTTCCAAGGCCTGTGTGGTACTCTACGGTCCCTTAGTGGTGTGTAGAAGCAGTTCTTGAAAAGTTCCTTCTATTTTCCTTGTAGAGTGTGGCAAGGATGTTGTCACCACTTCTTAAATCAGGAAGCAGGAGGCCACAAAGGTACCTGAGCCCAGGTTTTCAGATTCAGCCCAGCCCTCTCCCTCTACTCCCTGCTCCGACAGTCTGGGCCTGGGTGCCCCTGGACTGCTTTGTAAATAGAGTGAGAGACCTTGAGCCCTCTGCTGGGCTCATTGGCCTGTGTGTCTCTACAGGCCAGAAAAGAGGGGCTCTAGGAACTTCCCAAAAGCAAGCTGTCACCACCCAGGTCCCCAGGATGTGCTTGCCACTTTTATGGCCCTCTGACAGGTGTTTAGGGCTGTTGATTATTTAGAAAGATCCCAGGGTGACTAAAATATGTTAGCAACACATGGACACTTTTTACCTCAAAGGGCACTTGTGCCTTCATTCAAATTTCCCCCCAAATGTACCTAAGGTTATTTCCATCTTTTTAAAATGAAAAGCAACTACTTCACAAATCAAGAAGAAATAGCAGAATCCTGACAAATGTGAATGATCCTTCAGCCTTTCCAAACTTTGCCGACTGAAGTGAAACAAGGTACTAAATCTTCATATAACTAAACTCCTTTTCAACTAAAAGGAAATTACTTCTACATCTGATAGAACACTTCCAAATACCTTCTAAATGTGTTAGTAAGATTTTCAGTTTCTTTCTCCAAAATCTGCAGTGGATCATATTCTTATTAGGGAGCTCTGGTGGCTTAGTGGTAAGGAATTGGGCTGCCAATGCAAAGGTACATGATTTGAATTCAACCAGCTGCTCTGCAAGAGAAAGATAAGCAGTCTCCTTCCATGCAGTTTACTGCTTCTGAAAATCCATTGGAAGGACAGCTATGAGTCTCTTCCAATTCAATGGTACATAAAAACATTTATTATAAGGGAGCTCCTGTGGCTTAGTGGTAAAGAGTTGAGCTGCCAATTCAGAGGCACACACACAGTTCCAACCCACCAGCTGCTTTGTGAGAGAAGGATGGGCAGTCTTCTCCTGTGCAGTGTATAGCCTCTGAACCCCCCTGGAGGTTCGGCTATAGGTCCCTTCTGACCTTACAATACATAACAAGGTATCTTTATTAGTTTGACTTACTCCCTCAAAAAGAAAGTTTAGTATTGTATTTTTAAAATGTACCTTACAACATAATGGTGTCTGCAGACTCCTAAGAGAGGTTTGTAGGATCTGCAGTGCCCCAACAAAGGTGATGAGCAGTGAACAATGACTGCCAGAGAAAGCAAGGGAAGTCATCAGTGAGAGGGCCTGATGCAGTAGCAGCAACAGCAGGTTCACACATTCCAAAAATCGTGGGGACAATGCACCCAACAGTGTTCTGTACTGTTCTACATGAGATCATTGTAGTTGGCCCTGACTCGACAGGAACTACCCACACTACTCCTGTGATACTGGTTCTTCGCTGTGTGCCAGCCATTGCACTAGGTTCTTTATAGGCACTATCTTGTTTTGTCTCATCTTTGCAGCAATGCTATAGGGCAAGCTGTAACTAGTTTCATTTTAGAGCAGAGAACACTGAGGATGAAGTGACCAGCTTATAGTTATAAAGCTGACCTTGTTAGGCATCATCAAGTACTCCACAACAAGTGAATACAGATGGCAACTCTGCCCTATCCTGCACCGTCCTCAGGATCTGTGCCATGCCTGAACATACTGTTAAAGTCACTTATCAGTCAGTCCATCTCGTTGAAAGTCATCTCTTGCTGACCGACCATTCCCAGAATGATGTCTTTTCCCAATGGCTAGCCTCTCCTGATAGCATGGACAAAGTATATGAGATGTATGAGATGACGTTTCCCCAGCCTTCTCTCTAAGGAGCACCTTGATTGCACTTTTTATATATTACACACACACACAGTATTCCCCAGCACCACCCACCATCAAGCATCAATTCTTTGGCCACTGTCCAATTTTCAGCTATTGAAAATAACCATATTATAGTGCTAAAATTAGTATCAGAATAATAATAATATGATACATAATGGATAGTACTGCATACTGTAATAAGCCCTAAATTAAAACCATTTACAGTGATCACTGATACGGGCTCCTTGAAATACTCATCATATATAGAGTCTGATGAACATAAAGATACAAGTGAGGTTTAAATGTCTAGCTAATATTTAGAGAACACCATGGGTTTTGCAAAGGATATCCACTAGATGTCGCTAAAAGAATTAGAAAATAGTAAAAAGGACAGCCAGTTTCTGCTCTTCAGATTACACAAAAGAATAAATTGCATTTTTGGGGGGTTTGCATGAATTATTTCCCAAGATCACCTAAATGTTTCTCAATTTTCAGTAATGCAGGGTGTATGTGCCTCTGAGATGTGGGCTCATTGAAGAAATACTTTGCAATAAAATAGCTAAGAGCCAGCAACCCCTGTGTGATCACCCATCATCTCTAAGCCACCTAGTTTTTAAAACTGGAATCAGAAACTTCTCTGACGTCACCTTCATGTTTAGAGGGTGGGGGAAAGACCCATTTTAAAAATGGATGGAGAAAGAAAGAAATGAATGAATATTGATGAAATTGCAATAAACGTCTTGAAATGGACACATGCTTGTTTAAAGGAAAAATTTGCCATTAACAAAATATCAGAATGAAAGTGTTCTGTGAGGAGGAACTTCCAGTCATTACTAGAGAGGTGAGTGGTTCTGCCAGGCCTCCTGTTCACTGTGAGCTGTGTGGGAGCCAGACTCATAGCAAGCACTATGTCACCCACTCTCTCACTGTCACTGCCCGAGTGTCACCACACACACAAGTCCATGCATCTAGCGTCAATGGGTCACTAGACAGACAAAGTCCTTTCCCAATTATTTCTTCAGAAACCACCCTTGCTTTCTCAGAGGCAAGGCTGTGCTCTGAATTATCCACAGGATTCCCTTCACACCCTTCCATGAGCCTTTTTAAATGACAGATCTAACACAGTCCCATGGCTCCAAGAGGAAGCAAACCGACAGTAGTAGATACTCTGTGTATGTGAATGTTCACCGGTATGTGCGTGCACACACCAGTCTTCTACATCTATTTCATTTACTTCTCTTGGCAAGTGTGAGGTAGAAGGCACCATGCCAAGTTGCAGATAAGGGACACTGAAGTGACACACAGTTTCCAAGGTCACACAGCTATAACTGGTGGGGTTAGAATTTGAGCCCCGCTATTGTGAATCTGGTGCAGGGCAGGGCAAGGCAAGGATTTTTTGTGTAGTCCATTGCACAGCAGATGTCTGAGTCTACACCCAGATGTCTGTCTCGCTCCCCCTGAAGCTGAGCTCACCTCTGATATCTGCCCAGCACTCTGTTCTTCAGATAGGAAGGGCTTCTTGCCTGATCACAGACTGGTCCTCTGGGGCCAACTCTGGGGAAATGAACAGAAGCTGCCAGCCGGTGATAGACAAATAAAACCCATGTATTCAAGGCTATGCAGTGGCCAAAGAGGATTCATTGAGTGCTCATGATGAATGGGTCCTCAGACTGGGAGCTTCTGACAACAGGTGAGATTTGCCTCTTGCCAGTGAAAGGCCTGCTAAACAGACTCTGGAGCAGACTGCTTATGGCCTCAGGGACTCAGTGAAGGCTTCTTGGAGCAAACAACCTGCAGCTGGTGGAGGGACTAGACTATTTAAGGCCAGAAGAATGGGATGGTAGATGGCAAGATGGCAGAGTCTGTTCCCTCAGCTCCAGTGGCAGGGGGTGAGGATTGTTACCCCAGGACAGAGCCATTCGGCCTCAGCCTCTGCTCCCAGCCCCCAGCCCCATCATTTGGAGCTATCCATCCACCCATGGGTTTGTTTATCTGAGAGAATTCCTTCCTCACATTCCGGGTCAGAATGTGGTCACAGCTGCAGTTAGCCCTGACAGTAAAAATGACTTACCCTAAGTGTGTGTGTGTGTGTGTGTGTGTGTGTGTGTGTGTGTGTGTGTGTGCAGTTACCCTATCGCACACACACTCACACATACACACTCAAGATATGCACACTGTTGGTGCCTGCCTGTCTTGGGAGGGCAGGAGGCCTGAGGGAGCCAGTCAGTGGGGGCTGTCATACAGGCTGCGTCATCAGGCACCTGAGTAGTCCTGGTTCCCCCTCACCAGAGGCTGTGTGTGTGTGTGTGTGTGGCAGTGGGGGGGGAGGGGCTTGGCTGATTTTTTTTTCATGAGCAACTGTGATGTTTAATTTCCACTACCGAGTGCCTCCCGCAGACGCAGACAGTGTTATCTCAGGAGCTGGCCTTGGTGCCGCCTTAGAGCAATCCACCTGAGGTGCTGGGGAGGGCAGAGGGTCCCGGAGCCACTCCCAGTTGAGAAGAAAGGGAAATGCTGAATGGCAAGGGTGAGGCCACCTTTTCTTTGGGTTTTCTTCTATTTATAACCAAGCCTGTTATGTTTGCTTCTGGAGGCCCTGATATCAAAATAATATCACATGACCCTCCTGACAGGCAAAGCAATAAAACTGCTCATTAATCCCTGGCCCCCAACACCACCCCTCCAAGCTTCTCGGCAAAGGTGTGTAAATAGATTGGCCTTTAACTGACCCCAAAAGCCCAGCCCAGTCTCTTTGTCAAACTCAGAGAATGAGTGTCTTAGAAACTCTCCCCACAAAAAGCTCTTTGCTCTTCACTCCCCCATCCCACACCAAGACCCTATACACACACACACACACACACACACACACACACACACACACACATTGCACATTCACTCCACACACGTACTTAAACACCACACACACTCTGGCAACTTGTGCACACACATGCACATCCACACCGACTCACACTTGTCCCCTCAATCACCCACATTGATTTAATGAGAATGCCGAGCTGAGAGCCACGCAGAGAACCACCCTGGGACCCAGAGCAGAAATCAGCCAGCACTCTGCCTTTTGACACATCCATCTGGGATATCTCTGCAAAGAGATCTTGCTTGGTCCTTTCGGCCTGTGCAAAGGCAAAGACCGTGTGTGGTCGACTGCTCGTAGCCACCTCGAAAGCACACAGCGCCTCGAAAGTCAGCTAAGAGGTTGCACCCTCAGCAGAAGCTGCACCGTGAAGACAGCCTCAAAGCACAAGTATCAGATATGGTGCTCATGATGCAATGAATGAGCTTTCTACTTGTTCTTGTGGGCAGAAAACACCCCTAAAGGCCACAAATTCAATCTTTTGTGACGAATCCCGTGACTTCATGATCCCATTTGCTATTTGGTGCTGTTGAGTTGACTCACAGTGACCCTATGAACAAATTAGAACTTGGCACCGTCCTCCAATCTCGGCCATGCTCAAGCCCACTGTTACAGTCACGGTGTCAATCCAGCCCTTGAGGCTCTTCATCTCTTTGGCTGACCCCATCCCTTTCCCAGCACGATCTCTTTTCCCAAGCTCTGGCACTTACAACATACCCCAAAGTATGTGTGATGAAGTTTCACCATCCTTGCCTTTAAGGAGTACCAGGGGTTGTTCTTCCTCCAATATAGATGTGCTCATTTTTTGGTCGGTCCATGGAATATTGCATCTCCAACATCTCAACTCAACACTGATTTTTCTTTAATCATCCTTATTAATTGTCCAACTTTCAGATACATAGGCAAGGGATTAGAAAGACCATGGCTTGGATCAGATGCACCTTGGGCTTTAAACTGATATGCTCTTCAGTACTTTGAAGAGGTCCTTGACAGCATGCTTTCCTAATGCAATTACGTTAGGGAGGGCAAAACATTCAGAGAATCCAAGAACATTGTTGGTATGTGCTGTTAAGTCAATTATGACTCACTGTGACTCTATGAATTATAGCTCTGATCCCCACCCTATCATGAGCCGATCCTACTTCCTTTAACACACCTGCCCCATTGCCACAGTCACTGTGTCAGTCCATCTCGTCTGGGTCTTCCTCTCCTGGGCTGACCCTCCACCCTTCCAAACACGATGTCCTTGTCCAAGAATTTGTCCCTCCTGACAATATGCCCAATATATGAGAAACTGCAAATCTTCTGCCTCCAAACCTCCGAAACCAGTGTTGTTCATGGTGTGTGAAAACTGGAGCCTGAAGGGCACAGTGGAAGCAAGTCCCTAGCAGTCCTTTCCACACTGTCTAAAGGGACAGGTGACTTTGAACCAAGTGGCACTGGTGTTACGCCATCTCCTCAGGACCATCCAGTCTTCCCATGTATGAGCCTGGCTTCTTCTGGGACAAGTCATGACACTTCCCCTGCTGGCCACCACCTCCGTGGACTTAGATCAGGACCCAGGCACGACCCTCTCAACTCAGCTGCCTGCATATTTCCTCACCTCTCTCACCAGCCTATCCGCGAAACTCGATATTTCTGTACCTTGAAACTACAAGGCTTCCTAAGCTTAAGAGAATAAATTAAAGTCAAGTTCAAGTAGGCTCAGCTGTGGCAGATGGGCAAATTGATTTGCTTCCCATCTGGGAGATTAAATTCCACTGCCCAAAAATGGCAACGGGGTAATGAGCTGTCAGTCAGACGGTGCAGATCCAGGGCTGGAAGCCTAATTGAAACCTGGCAGCTCCTCATTAGGTCCCATGCAGGTACTGACTACAGACGACCACCTTGAGGAGGTCCCCCAAAAGCTCAGGACAGAACGTACTTGAATCTGCTCATGGCTTGCTCCACAGGGAAACACACCTTGGACAAGGACAAGGTTAAGTTTAAGGAACTTGGACTTAACCCACAGTCCTTGTATGTATCAACAGCCAGAAACAGTCTCTCTAGAATTTAAATCCAAACAACTGGAAAGACATTGGTGATTTCCACAGAGATTACACCCAAGGGACAATACTTCCCGAGAGCCTGAGTGTCAAACCCTCCTGGGTCTGCTCAAGCATCTCCCTAGTTCCCCCAGGGCTTCTCAAAGGGCAGCACCCCGAAGCCATCCCCCACCCAACTCAGCCTTTATAGCATACAAAGCACATGCTAGACATGGTCAAATTCAATCCCCATCACATTCTGGACTAACAGTACCAGTGTCTCCATTGTAGAGATAAGAAAAGCAATGCCACAGAAGTTCAGAAGCTGCCTTCTAATGTCTAACTGGGTCTAGGAATGGATAAAGAACGGCTCCCTTCCAGCCTCCCCTCATCACTTACCCTTTAGGCCACTGTTGTTCCAGGCCACTCAGAGTTTGCCTTCAGGCCTCTGCATGCACCTAAGCCTGCAACATACGCTTGCCTGCTCAACTCTGCAGGTCTCTCCTCTCAGATGTCCCTTTTGTCCCCTTTTAGGACACGTCCTCTGACCCCCTAGGCTAGGCTTGGTCCATCTCTTAGTGAGCCCCACACCCCACCAGTCATAGTGCTCTGAACACTTGCCATGTGTACATGGCTGTCTTCTCCACCATGGAGAGTATTGCTCACCTCACTTAAACTCTCTGGCCAAGTCCTGTATGAGCCCTGGGGCCATGAAGATGAGCAAGAGAGGATATGAGGACAGGAACAAAGGGAGGCCGCACCCTCAACTCAGGCCAGCGAGCGGGTCTGTCATGGTGGCTGCCTGCATCATTGATCAGGTGGAGTCCGTCAGAGCATAAAGCACAGTGTGCCTGACTCAGGAAAGACAAGAAGAAAGTTGAGGGGAGCATGGGCGCCTTGTTCATCCCCAACCTGCACACATTCCTGACCCTCCAGCCCTTATAAGGTAGTCCAGGGGTATTGAAAGCTGTCCACTACCACAGGGCTCGTGACGGCTTTAGACAGAAGCCTGGCTTTGGCACTAGGCTTCAACTCGGCACCTTTTTGCCACATCCATTAACCACAACATAGTCACGGCATCTGGTGCTTCCACAGTCCCTGGCTTCCGACTTGAAAAGGAAGTGGGCAAGGGTTCTTCCTGGTTAGATGCTAAATCCATAAATAGGGGGAGCAGCAACAAGACCTCAGAGGACCCTTGTATTTTTTACATTTTGAAGCAACGGTCTTCTAAGTGGTACAGCACTCTTCTATCAATTTGCTGTACTGAGGTAATGTGGGGTTGCTGTGATACTGAATCTTGTGCCACTGGGGTGTCAAATGCCATAATGGTTACCCATAGTGTACAGTGTTTGGTGGAGCTCCCAGTTTAAGACAGGTTTAGAAGCAGAAGTGACATCCACTTTCTAAACAACACGCCTCTGGAAACTATGAACTTTGGTAAATATCGATAGTTATAGAAAGGTATCAGGCCTTTTGTTCATAGGGTCGTTATGAGTCATGCTTGACTCTACAACAGTCAACAACATTGTCACTGATTTGCAGGAGAGACCTCTGAGCTATTGTAGCAGAAGTCCTGTCTGCATGCCAGACAGCTTAGGCACACATTCGTATATTTACAGACACAAGTGCTGAGTACAGGGCAGCTGTCCTTGATAAGCCACAGCTGACACGTCTAGGAAGTGTCTTCTCAAAGCCCCAGGGCTGGAAGAACCAGGTGACACGGCCAGCTCAGCCCAAGCCCTAAGTCTGCATCCTTTGATCACAAGACCTTCAGCAAACCCCTGACTGGCCATGTGCCGCCCCCTGCTGCCCAGAGGCAGAATCAACATGGCAGCAGGGCCTTCAAAATCCCACACTGAGTTAGAAACATCTGCCACTTCCTTTCTCAGTGGAAGGCAACAGAACAACAGAGCCAGGTGTGTCTCCGCACTGGGAACTGCAGTGGTGTGATCGCTGCATCCACAGACTAAGGAGTGCCCAAATGCATCCTCACGGCAAACCCTCGACCATCCTACAAAATGGGCAGTTTCTCTATTTTCCAGGTACAGGCGAGGCATCAGAGGGGTGAAGAGATTCGCCTGGGCCACACAGCAGAAGCAGGATTTTGGGTCATTGTGGAGCCTTGTACGTTTATTCTGGAATGCTGACTCCCACAAACCCTGAAAGGGATTACTTTTCCATTATGCAGATGAGGAGAAATGAGGAGAGGATGGGATCAGCACCTTGCCCAAGACCACAGTGCTGGTGAACGCAGGCGCCCTGGCCCGCGTGCTTCGGCCCCACCGGGTTGGGGCTTCCTCCAGCACAGCCTGCGCAGACGCACAACCTGCCCGCGCGCTGGCTGTCCCGCACGGCTTGGGGTCCTGGCCGGGCCTTGCAGTAATTAGTGGGCTCTCGTTAAGACCCAGTCGCGCCGTCCTCGGCCGGGGCTTGTTTTTGTTCCCATGCGGAGGCCCTCGCAGGAAGGCCCGGCGCACGTGCACAGCCCCATAAATCCAGCCGGCGTCGCTCATTACAACGTTCCGCTTCACGACCCGCCGGCCGGCCCAGCGGCTTCGCGGGCAGGCGGCCTCCCTGCAGCCGGGCCGGGCCTCAGACATGAGCTCATCCAGCGTGAGGAAGTGGCCGGGCGGCGCTCTCCGCAGCCAGGGGACAATGTGCCTATTAAGGCCTGTCAGCCCCCGCAGCCCCACCCCGCGCCACGAGGCAGGACCACCCCACTCTCCGCCCAGACTCCCGGGGAATCGTGCTTCTCAAAGCCAGAACACAAGGATGTGACACTACTAGGAGGCCAGTCCGCTCAGGGAGTGGTGGCTGGAAGTGAAAGCGATGCAGGGTAGATTTGGGGGTGCATGGTTAGAAGTGGACCGCAGGTCACTGACCTCTGGGAGCTACAGCTGTCACTCACTTGCAATGGCCACACACTCCCCGAGCCTTGTCAGCACTGATGGCAGGACAGAGGGACAGCTTGTCCGGCGCAGTACTGCCAGGGTGGCAGGCAGGCTCCCAGTGCACGCCTGTGTGCTCTGCTTTCTTCACTACAAAGCCTGGCAGACCTTTAATTTGTGTGGTTTGAGGCACTGGCGGAAGCCTGAAGAAGTAGGCACCCTATGTGTGATCTTGGGGCGAGTCACCTCACCTCTCTTGGGTGTGGTTTCCTCTTTTGCAAAACAGAGTTGGCAGTGCAGTGTCTGTCTCAAATGCTTAAGAAAAACCAGGTGCACGGAGTTGATCCTGACTCACGGTGACTCATAGCTGATTTTTTAGGGGGAAAAGACCACCAGACCTTTCTCCTCAGACCCCTGTGGGTTGACTGGAACCTTCAGCCTGTCAGAAGCTGAACCCATTTGCACCACCCACTGATTCCAAATTCTTACTAAATGTGAGCTATTCACTATTAGGGCTCGAATTCCCATTGTACCTGTCGTGACAAGAAGCCAGACTCTGACCATAGTCAGTGCTTGAGAGAAGCCAGATCATTTCCACAGAGACCAAGTTCAAGAAATAAGGTGTTGGTTATCAATGCCATGCATCACGTGATCTGTGCTGTGATGGCATGTGGCTGACCATGATGATGAGGTCATTCACAAGTCCCTCTTCTTCAGATGTTTCATAGGTCAGACAGGGAACCTTCTAGAATTGTACTTTGCAACACAATAGCCACCAGCTACGTGTGGCTATTTAAATGAATCAAAAGATGTTTAGTCACACTAGCTGCATTTCAAGTGGCCAGGAACCATATGTATGTGTAGAACTGCTTTTAGAACATCTCCCCCGTTGTAGAAGGCTGTATCAGCCAGCTGTGTGCTCAAGCACTGAGTCCAGGGAGCAGCCCTTCAGAACAACAGCCTGTGCTCTTCTGCTATCTGATTCAGAGCAGAGCCAAGGCCCCTCCCTGAGCAAACATTTCTACACTGTTAACAATGATAAATACAGTGATACTAATAGTATGGAAGCCATGGTACCCATATTTTAAATATTTCCGTGTTCCAGGCACCTCACTGGGCACCTCCCATTCGTAACTACATTTAGTTCTCCACAAAATACCTTTTGGTAGTAACAGATCTCCATTTAACAGATGACAAAACAGAGAGGCTGATAAGAGTGGCAAAATCAGCTCTCTGTGACTTCACAAACATCCCGCCTCTCAGGTGCAGGATCCATTTCACCTTTCCTTGCATTCTGATTGATTCACCCAGAGGGATGATTGGTTTTTATAAAAGATGCCCAGGTTTTGCATCCAACCTGTCACTTAGCTTTGAAAATCTCCTGCTGTCAAGAAAGCTCAGGCTTGTTTGAACTCAGGCTCAGGGTCAT
Source organism: Elephantulus edwardii (assembly GCF_000299155.1). Taxonomy (NCBI): domain Eukaryota; kingdom Metazoa; phylum Chordata; class Mammalia; order Macroscelidea; family Macroscelididae; genus Elephantulus; species Elephantulus edwardii. Next base: position 10,705,490 of record NW_006399814.1, read on the forward strand.
TCAAACCCTCGGTTGCTGGATGGACTTTCACATTCAGAACAGACTCATGAGGGGCCTATTCCTGGCCCCAATGCCCACCCTAGTTCCCAGGTGGAAGGTACTCACGGTTCTGCTCCAGGCCCACCCGTAGCAGCACCATGGTGAGGATGATGGACTGAGGATGCAGCAGTGGTGTCAAATTCCTTCAGGGACCAGGGGCCCTAGAAAGGTCAGTTTGCAGCCAAAGGGGACCTTATGTGAGTACTCCAGTCTTTGCGCTCATAGCTGAGCACACACTGAGGGACCAAGAGTAGGGTAGGTGACTCTGAGGGACTTCAAGTCCATTCATCTTTCCTGTACCAGGCATCCTGTGAGCAACGTGTGGCTGCACTGACTCCAAGCTCCTTCACCTGCCAGCCCCATGGCCTTCTAGAGGCCGGTCCCTCAGGGCAGCACAACGCCTACCTCAGCACCCCTGAGCACTGACAAGCCTGAGAGCCTGCCAGGTAGGTGAGGACCTAAACCCCAACTTGACAGACAGATGGGGAAGCCAAGGCTTAAGGAGCATGTGTAGGTTCTTAAAGCCTGCAAACTGTACTTACAGTTGCCCCAAACCTTACAGTAGGATGACTAAGTCATCTTTTTTTTTTTTTAATTTTTTTAAATTTTTTTTAAGTCATCTTCTAAATGAAGTTCCAGCCTTGTTATGGGCTCTGTGACTCAATGGCCCAACAAGGACACCAGAGACTTCCTCCTCAGCATCCTCTGCTCTCCACCCTGGGCTTCCACTCTCTGCCCACACCCACAGGCTAGCACAAGACCCCATCATCAGGGAGGATGATGGCTGCACTGACTTGGTCTGAGTCCTGGGTACTTAGGATGTGGTCTTTCTGACCGATACCTGTTTCAAAACTCTGGGATTTCACAGAGGAGGAACCCTCAAGCCAAGGAGGCTCTCTCAGTTACCATCCCCAGCCCAGAGGCCCATGCAGGCTGGCCAGCCTCCACCACAGACTCACCAGATACAGCCTGCTGGCCACAAGCTGCCCACATCCGGAACCCTCTGCCCGCTGGGGTAACTCGGTAAGGTCTTACTCGCCACATCAAGGCTCCAAGCCTCTGAACTGAAGAGCATCTCAACACACTTGCATCTTGGTGCTCAAGACGGAGGGGAAGGGCTTTGCCCTCCTCAAAGCCTCATCCTACATTTGTCTCACTGAAGCCCTAGGGCTCCAGTTTAAGAGACTTTTTATAGACTCCTATAAAGGAGAAAGTGAACTTTTAACATGTTTGCACTCCACTAAGTCAATATGCATAAAAGGGACAGGAGCTGAGCTTCCTCTGCCCAGACGGCCCAGTGGGCAGGAGGACAGCGCGGGGCCGACCCAGCTCCTGTGGACCCTCTAAGGCTGCTCCTCTCTGGCCCGTGGACCTGGAGCACAGCCCCCAATTAGCAAGCATCTGCCCACCAGGGCCACGGGTGGGCACTAATGAAGCCGGAAAGCCTCCCATGGACCGGGCTAATGGGTGGCTCCTGCCCGCACTCAGCCGAGACGGCCCCCCAGACGCGTGGTTTTCATGGGAAGATTTAGGGGAGGAGAAACACGGAAGCTGTAAAGTTTTATTAGGAATTCTCAACCATCCCGCCTTTGGCCCCGACACTCATACTGCCCTTCATTTTTAAGAGAGCTTCCTTTCTGCTTTGAACTTTCCCCTTAAATCTAAGCAACCCCAAGCCCGCCTCCAGGATCCAGCTCTTGGGCTCCAGTGCCCAGGGTGCCTGCTGCCTGCCTGCCTGCCCCGGAGGAAGGGAAGAGGGGTAGAAGGGTTCCCCAGAGGGTATTCCACTGCCTGCTCTCATCTGGGACACACTCCAAGGACAACCATCTGCCAGCCATCGTGTAAGGCCGTGGGCATAGGCTGATGTCGAGACCTGGCTAGCCCTCAGGGCTGGCTTTGTAGACACGGTGCCCAGCTCTCTTTATATGCGCTGATTTTTTTACTGAGCACTCACAATGCACAAGGTGCAGACTAATAATGCTAACATCAACCACCACTAATTAGGCCTTATTGCAAGCTTGGCAGGCATTAACACGGCAAGGAAAGCAGCATTCAGAGTCTCAATTTCTGGGTTTGAGCCCCCATTCTGCCTCTTACTAGCGATGTAATTCTGCATGAGTCACTTAGCTTCTCTGAATCTATAATTTATCTTCAAAATAGGAACAAAATCCCCTCTCCCCCTTCAGCAGGTTTTCAGAGGCTGGAGAGTAAATTGTGTAAGAAGAGATTGCTCATTATTCTCCCACAGAGCCCTGGTGGATTCAAACTGCCAGGGGGTAGGGGGTGCCACCTTCAGGTTATCAGCACAACTCCCAACGGGCTGCCACTAGAGATGCACACAGTAAATTCCAAGGAGACCTGGTGCCATGGTACATTATATGTGGGGCTGCTAACAGAAAGGTTGGGGGCTCAGATCCACCAACCACTCTGCAGGAGGAAGACGGGAAGACTCCTATTTAAAGCCTCAGAACCCAATGGAGTTGAAATTTTCTTGATGACAGTTTAAGAGAGGGGGGGAAGACAATTTAGACTCTGTGGGGGGAAGATAGCATTATCTCCTGTAGGAGCATGAGGAATGAGGTTTTGGATGTTAAATGACCTACCCGAGGTTCCAGTGAGTTAAGAGATAGAAATGGATTTGAATTGCACTACTCCTTTACTTCAATGTGGATTAATCACATCTCACCTAAACTCCAAAGCTCACAATCTTAATCAGGAAACACTCCAGGCTTGGTATGCAGGAGCCAAGGCCCCCTGATGTCTTCCTGCAAGAGCTGCCCTTTCCACTTCACATCTGGTCTGCAGTTCTCTAAAACTGACATCTCCAAGGGTCGTCTGCTATCTATCTTCGTAGAATTCTTGCTTTCTAGGATAACTTTTTTAAAAAATCATTCATGACCTATTTTCTCTTGTTCTTGAATGGAATAAGAACTCCTTGTTACAAAAGGCAGCTAGCTGGTGGTCACACCCGGAGTCCTACAATGTTTCAGGTCAGAAGTAAACGGTCCTGTAGGGAACCTCTGGGTAGCAGATGGAGGAACTGAGGCCCAGTGTGCAGAAGGGATTTGCCCAAGGCCCAGATGAGGCTGCTGTCCATGCTGGGAAGTGAAGTCTCATTGTTCCTGCCCCTCTGTTTCAGTCTGTCTAGCTGTATGCCTTTGTCTCATCTTGTTTGACAGAATCTTTGAAATGTTCAAATCTCTTGGTCATTGTTTGTGTGAAATTCCTCTTTGCGAAAGAAACAATTTGTTTTTCTAAGTTTTTAAAAGGTCTAGGGATGTGAGGGTCAGTCAGGTTCTGAGAGGAGGCCTACAACTAAAGCAGTTGGAGTATACAGAGAAGATTCTTGCAGCCTGGAAAAACAGTAAAACATCAAAGCTGACAGCTCCCATCCACCTCTTGTCCATCACCAACATCTGACGAACCTTCTCAGCAGAGTCAGTTGCCAATTGTGGAGCTACAGAGCTCTCTTTTTTAAGCTGCAATGAAGTTGCTGGGTAAGCATGTTCTCTCTCTTGGCACCACCAAAGCCAAAAGACATATTTAAAAAAAAAATTAGAAAAGCTCTGGATTCCACCACTGTTTTGACTTTGTATACAGGCAGGGAAGGACAGGGAATGCTCCTGCTTCTGTGACATCACTTGCACCCCATTTGGCTTCTGGAAACTTCAACTCTCCAGGGCTCAGCCATAAAACCGGAGTTGGTTTAAGAAATACAGCTAAATGGAAAAAGAGTTGTCACAGAGCTGGTAATAGTGATTCCAGAGGGGAGAAGCGACACCATCGGTTGTCTGTCAAGGTGAAGATTGTCCCTCAGTCTTCTGACATTCCCCTACCCTTCTGATCTGCTGTTAGATGTAGCTCCAGAAGCAGTAAGGGCTGAGAGGCCAGAGGGTGCTGTAAAAGACACACCAGCACACCGTGTCAGCTAATCTCAAAAGAAGAGGCAGGATTCTACACAAAACGACTGTAAAGGAAAAAGGTCATTTCAGGTTTAGATACAATCCATGGCAAGGGGATGAAATACAGTAATGTGGAGCTATGCCCACATTAGGTAGCAGGGCTCTGGACTCTCTCTCCACAGCAGTGGGGCTGTCCCAGTCATCTGTACCCTGGGCACCCAGAGAACAGAAAGGAACACGTGCTTAAGAACCTGGGCCCCGGGCACATGACCAGGCTGCAGACCTACTCTCCCCCCCTCCCCATGCGCATCTGGGTCCCAGGTAGGGAAGGGACGCCATGCTGTGGGGATGTCAGCACTCCCCTCCGACAGCAGGCCGCAAGATCGCCAGCATCAATCATGATTCTCGATTGATTTGTTAGATATCTATTTTATAAGCACGGACCTGCCTCAAAGTGCCTATTTATTTACGATTAGCTCTTTTACATAGGCAAGTTTTTTGTTTGTTTTCATATCACAGCGCCTCTTGTGGCATAAAGCAGTAGCACCAGGAGCCCAAGAAGCTTGGACAAAAGGCCTGAGAAGTGGGTGAGGTGGGCAGGGCGCCCCTGAGACATGGCAGGCCCCCTTCTGCTGCTGAGGTCACGTCTGTCCAGGAGCCTGGTAGCCTGTGTTGAACAGGGCCAGGGGTGTATATGGAGAGGTCTCAGTCTTAGCTGGGCCTCCTCCCCACTATTCTCCACTTTGTTATTTATGGTCAAGCACGGCCATTCCTGACCAGCAGCTCAAATAGTCCCTGGGGGACACAAAAGCTGTCTAGGATAATGGAGGATGTAGACATTCCGGGCCACTTGTAAGGAGACCTCCTTACGACCCACAACACCCACTTTAGCCTCTTCAAGTGTACCTCAGGGGGTGTGCACTGCTCCCTGGCCAAGTGTTCCTAGACTGTCTTAATCTGAGAGAACCACTTAGGACAGCATCAGACAGAAGAGCATGTACCCCAAAAAGCAGTCAAAAGGCAAGCAAACACATACGTATCTGAACTATTAAGAGTAGCAACATGCAAAAACACTTCCCCAGTACAAAACTGACAGATAAATGATACCCTTAAGAGCAAAGTATAAGGACAAGCAAACATACACATATAATGGTGTGAGTATCAGGGGTTCCCACATCAAGGCAGTGGCATAATGTCCAGAAGGCCTAAAGGTTGTCTGGCCTTGGTCAGTGGTAGGTGTGTCAGTATCACCTGATAAAAGGCCATGGAATGAGGCCTCTAACTAACTTCTAATAGAATGGCTCAGGCTCCAGCCATGCCTTATCTGGGTGATACCCAGTGAAGATAGTGCTCCAGGCCTCCCAGGCTGCCTCCCAGAATGCAGATGACACAACCTTACTTGCTAAAAGTCAAGAAGACTTACTGCAGAAGATCAAAGATTATAGCCTTCAATATGAATTACATCTCATGGTCAAAGGAAAAAAAATCTTTATCAGTGGACCAATAGGCAACATCGTAATAGATGGAGCAAAGATTGAAGTTGTCAACGATTCCATCTGCTTGGATATACAACCAACCCCCTTGGCACCAGCAGTGAAGAGATGAATAGACATATTGTGGTAACTACAACAATATGTTGTGCTGTCGAGTTGACTCTAACTTGTAGTGACTCTATGTACAACAGCTCTGAACCCTGCTCTATCTTGACCCAACTCCCTTCTCATAGAGCCCAGCCTCCTGGATGATCTGTCCCACATATAGATTGAAAAGGTATGGAGATAGGATGCATCTCTCTAGTGCATCTTTTCTAATTTTAGTGTTATTATTCTGAAAATCTGCTGTTAAGGACTTTTAAAAAAATGCTAAAGAGTAAGAAAGTTGGTTTGAGGACTAAGGTGTACCATGATATTTTTACTAAGGAAGACCAAAGAAAAATTAAAGCTTTTGAATTGTGGTGTTAAACCCTGGAGAACATTATGCTGAGTGAAATATCTCAGTCACAAAAAGGACAAATACTGCATAGTGCCACTGTTGTAAATTGGGACTGACACTGGAGTTGGGGGAAACTAAGAGGGAAGAAACAATGTATACTGCATTGAAACAGATGAGGGAGAAAACTGTTTAGGAGAAATATATATGATCACTTATTATTGCCATGACAAGAGTCCAGAATGAAAGCTGCATAGTGGAGTGGATTTGGGGGAGGAGGGGATTGTATAATAATGAAACATTTTAGTTTTTCTTTTTTTTTTACTTTTCAAAGAGAAAAGTGGACTAGGCAGAAGGGTGGGCAGGGAGGAAAGTGTGCAACAATGAATGAATGGAAGCCCAAAGTCTCTGTAAAATTTCATTAAAATAAAAAAAATAATTTCTGAGGAAAAAAAAGAAAATGGCTATGACATGTATATTTTCTCATCAATTCAATTCTAGGCAAACCTTCTGGGAGGCACAAAAGCAGCCAGATCTGAGATCAACTTTATTTGTATATGAATAAGAACAGCAGGGTTTTCTAGGAGGAAAAATAGTGCTAAAGAATATATTATTATTTAAAAAAAGAATATATTATTAATATAGACATAACATTATATCAAACATCTTAAATACAACTGGACTCTCGTTGCCATTTGTATGATACTTGCTCTTTGATAGAATTTTCCTCTGTATTTGCAACATTTATTAAAGCAATTACATTTTTTAAAAAAATTAATATATAAGGATGCATTAAAAAGTGTTGACTGTCCCATGCACTGCCAAAAGAAAAACAAATCTGCCTTATAAGACATGCAACCAAGATCAGATGGTAGAGTGGGTCCCCCTGTGCAGTTCACCTCATTTCTCAGTGAGAGGACTTCGAGATGGCATCCACTTAGGGTAGAAACACTGCTTCCTCCGTGGGGCTGAGCTGACCTTACTTTTAAGGAGGCTTCTCTGCATACTATGTGGGCCTTTGCTAAATCAAGCTGCCTTTTTTTTTATTTTAGCCTAGTTTCACTCCCCTCTACACTGATGATTTTGGATTCTTATGTTGAATGCTGAATAATAAAGAGGTTATCAGTTGAAAGGTGAAAAGAAAAGAATATATTAGAGGCAAGGATGGAGAAACTTTGTCTCACACACTTTGGGCTTATTGTCAGGAGGGTTCAGTTCTCAGAAAAGACATCATTCTGGGAAGCAGAGTCATTGAAAGAAATAAAGACCCTCAACAAGATGGGTTGAGGCAGTCACTGCAACAATGGGCTTTAGCATGAAAGAGATTATGAGGATGCCACAGGATAGGGCAAGACTTTTCTTTGTTGTTCCTAGGGTCACTATAAGGCACAGTTGACTGGGCAGCACCTAACAACAACAACAACAACAACTATATATGACTTGCTTTGGTCAATGGAATGGAAGTGCAATGATGTGTGCAAAGATTAAATGTGGTTTTGTTATTTTTCTAAAACTTTCAAATGCCCAACAATTTACAAAGGCAATTTTTGCCCCTTCAACCTGAGCCCTAGAATGCGAACTACATGGATCAGATCTGTATATCAACCTTAGCCTGGAGCATAGCCATTACGGTCATTGAAGGCCTTCTTTTCGCCCTCCCCCTGCCCACAAATTACGGGAAGACAATCTGAAAAAGTTTATTCTAAATCTCACTGGATTTCCTGAAGATAATAAATGAGAGATAAAACATTAAGAGGTAATATCAGATATTTTTCTAACATTTGTGAAAGATGTTCATTTTCAGATTTAGGAAGCCTGGTGGGTCCCAAGTTGTAGGTGTTGTTGTTAGGTGCCTTTTTGACACACTCAAGTCCATTGTCACAGTCACAGTGTCGATCCACCTGGCCCAGGGTTTTCCTTTCCTTCACTGCCCCTCCACCTTCCCAAGCATGAGGTCCCTCTCTCCAAGGAATAACCTTTCCTGGCAACGTGCCCAAAGTATGAGAGATGGTGCTTCATCATCATTGTCTCCAAGGAACACTCTGGCTGCACCTTCTCTAAGACATATCTGTTTGTTCTTTTAGCAGTCCTTGGGATCTTCAGCAGTCTTCTCCAACATCACAGTTCAAAGACTTCGGTTTATCTTCTTCATCCTTAGTCCAGCTCTCAGACATATAGGAGGTGACTGAAAAGACCATGACCTCAATCAGGCACACTTCAGAACTCAAACTAACATCATTACTCCACAGATATTTGGAGAAGTTCCTGGATATGGACTTTATAATTTAGAAATGGCTAGAATAGTACATAGAGAACTGCCAGACATTTAAGAAGGATTTAGAAGAGGTCATGGCACCAGTGATATCATTACTGATGTCAGATGTTACCCTGTCTGAAAGAAAAACAATAAAGTCTTTTGTGCTTTATTGACAATGCAAAGTCATTTATCTGACTGTGTGGATCAAAGCAAATTATAGCTAACATTGAGAAGAGTGGGTATTCCAGAACATTTGATTGTGCTTGTGTAAAACCTATACCTAGACCAAAAGGCTGTGAACAGAGCAAGGGAACCATGCATAGTTTAAAATTAGGAAAAGTGTATGTCAGTGTTGTATACTTTCTCTATATCTAGTTAATCTATGTGCTATTCAAGAAGCTGGACTCTATGAAGAAAAATGTTACATCAGGATTGGAGGAAGATTCATCAATAACCTTTGTTATTAACTCAGTCCCATAAGGACAGGTACTGTATAAGACCATTATTGAATAATGTGTATGAGGATCAAAGGTGGGGGATGGGAGCAGAGGGATGAGGATGGGCAGGGTGGAGCTAATCATAGGGTCTCACAATTTGA